>NW_009649036.1:1311871-1409944 GCF_000708025.1 Charadrius vociferus
CCCACGCCAACACAATTTCATTCTTCTCCCTTATGTCCCCCAGCTCTAACATTGCTTATGCTGTCTGGTGCAAATAACTGCATGTGAAAGCATCTTCACTGCCTGTTTTCTTACCATTTCAATCTCCTCAGCCATCACGCTGCTTCCATCATCTTGCATCCACTCTGAGCTCTTCATCCTTCATAAAACTCCACCACCCTTCTCAATATCCCATATATCTCTGCCCTTGTTTGTATCCTGTCCCTTGAAGCCCTCTCTCCTCTCTGGCTTACGCACTCCCCTATGCTATCTTTTCATGCTTCTAGTTTTTTTCCTCCTACAGATAATTAATGCCTTTCTGATCCCCATTCACTGCCGGTTCTGTCCCACCTCAGTAAGACTATTCTGAAACTCACCCCCCACCAAAACTACTTCTTCCCCACTGGCCCTTCTGGCTGAAATGACCCCATCTACTCCAGCTTGCTTATCTACGCTGAGAACCCACACACTCTCTGCTAAAATCAGTTTACATCTCGGATCATTTCACTTTTATTTAATCTTTGTAATTTGTGACTTACCATATGGAGCGAATTCCTGACTAAACGACTGCTTTCTCAGGGTTTTTACTACATTGGTATTTTACCTCTTTCTTTCAGGTACTTCACAGAAATGACCTACAAATCACAATCTCTGAAAAAACAAGCACGTGTGACTGTCCTGTGCTGCAGTCCCTCCTAACAAGAATGCAGGCACTGTCTCGCCCTTCCTCGGTGCCTAGATGATGACATGACTGTACTTCGCTGCTGCCAGTCTTTAATGCAGCTGAGCAACTGGAGCATCTCTCTCATGAGGAAAGGCTGAGAGACCTGGGGCTGTTTAGCCTGGAGAAGAGAAGGCTGAGAGGGGATCTCATCAATGCTTATAAATATCTAAAGGGCGGGTGTCAAGAGGAAGGGGCCGGACTCTTTTCAGGGGTGCCCAGCGACAGGACAAGGGGCAGCAGGAACAAACTGGAACACAGGAAATTCTGTCTGAACATCAGAAAAAGCGTCTTTAATTTGAGGGTGGCAGAGTGCTGGAACAGGCTGCCGACAGAGGTTGTGGAGTCTCCTCTGGAGATATTCAAAACCCGCCTGGATGCATTCCTGTGCAACCTGCTGTAGGTGAATCTGCTCTGGCAGGGGGGTTGGACTAGACGATCTCCAAAGGTCCCTTCCAAACCCTAACAGTCTGTGATTCTGTGAGCCATAACTTCTAGTGCAGCCTGAGCAAAGTCCCATGTTTTGGGCCCCACCTTCCATTTGCCCTTAATATCTGCATCCTATGCATTTTATACGTGATAGTGCTACTGCCTCTCTGCCATGTATCAGATGAACTTTGCCAGCTGTTTGGTAATCCCCTGACCCACTTCGTCTGCCACATAAGGGATTGGAGAGAAAATAAGGAAGCACATGGGAGAATTTGCTGTCTCACCAGCAGCAGCAGTCTAGTGCAGCAGAACCTCACCTCTCATGTGGTCCAATGTGGTCTGAAGCCTGCTGGTATCCCATGCACACTCATCGCCTGACCTGATGCATACCCTTGTCACACGGTCGGAAGCGACAGTCTCACGTATGGCAAATGCGAGACATCATCACTGAGAGATGGACAGCGTGCCCAGGGAGCAAGATCTGTTCACAAGGGTCTGGGAGTGAAGTTTCGGTAAAAGACTTAGTCTGTCTTGAAATGAAACACTGTTCTTCATTTTTTTGCTCCCTGGGCACCTAATGAGAGCACGCAACATGTAATTTATACTTTGCCAAGAATTTCGGACATCTGGAGAGATTACTGTAACTATCACAATAATTTGGGATGGATTAATTGAGGATGCACGCAATTTTGTGAGGTGTTAGGTCCTGATTAAATGCTCTTTACTGTGTAGTCACATTTTATTACAACTTACATATGTTTGGAACACTGATAGAAAAGAAAGCATGTCACCTATTTACAATCACTACACATTTACATTATATTATTTACAGATAAAGAATTTAGTAATATATATGAGCAGAAAATATAGCAAATATCAATATGAAACTGTACAGGGCTTAATCTCATGTCCTTTACTGTGGTTGCATTTCACTGTAATAATAAATACAGTTCTATATTTACACATCTTACTTTAAAAAATCTATTAAATGAATTTTAACAATTTCAAGTTTAAAATATCTGATCAAAATATTTCAAACATGCTTATAAAAATAAGACACAAAGCCTTTCGGACTTTCTGCAAGCTAAAAAAGTTCTGATAAAAGAAGCTTTCTTTAACTAGTCTTTAGAATTATAACATTATTTTGCTTCTCAAATCACTTTACAAACTTCTTAAATATAGCGAGCTGAAAGGAATTTCACTGACATTAAGCAGTGCAGCACAGATGGACCCCAGTTAAATTAAAGCTAAGTAAACATGGTAATAGGTATTGTGCAATGGTTGACTGATCCTCTGTTTAATCCAAAGTGGTTTCAGGCATCGTTCTCCAGCTGTATGCTGCACTGCTTCAAAAGCCACAAGAGATAAAGGATTAAGATAAGTACTCAGCTGACTGTATCATACATAATTTCGGCATCGGTTCATACTTTTTTTCCTGAAGGATGAACATGTCAGCCAAAGTCAACTGATGCCATCTGTAACTGCAAAACTAAAAATATGCCAGTGTGAATGGACAAGAAAATCAAGGCATACCCATTGTTGGCAACAAATTCTTCATTGTGAAAATCCATCCTTTGAGTCCCAAGAAGTTTTATGTACAGTAACAGACGAACAACAGAGATCATCTGTAACTGATTACCTTAATTATTGGCCTAGCCTAACCTTGGTAATGTTAAAAAATTAGTCTCATTCACCTGGAGGTTGAGTGGCCATTAACTGAGCAGTGAGTACTGGGCTATTAAATGTTACTCCTCTGGGAGCTATTTTTAACAACAAAAGAAAGTAAATTTTTGCACTTTTGTGTCTTAAATGATCAACTCACTTGAGCAAAAGGTGCCAGCTCTGAGAAAAGAATACTGGAATAGCCCCTGATGGCTTGGCCAAGGTCAAAGACTGATATTCTAGGGAAGCAAAGGTGGCCTTGTTGTCTGAGATATTTTGACAGTAGACTTGACAAAGACCTGAAGTCTCTTCTCTCTTAACTGGGATGCTTCTGATGTGTAAACATACATGCCTTGATTCAGCAAAGCATTAACAGATTTAAAGCCAGAGAGAAACTCTGTGTTAATCTAACCTAACCTTTTCCTAAACTAACGCCATCAGAAATCCCTGAACTCCAGCAGCTGCTCCAATACCTTTTTTGGCAATATATCCAATTTGAATTTAGCCATTTTTGGTGACAGATAGTTCCACTAGCTAATGACCATCACTGTCAACAATTTGCACCTTTATTTCTATGCTGCATACCCCTAACGTCAACTTCCAGTCGATCTTACCAGATTCTTCTCCTCCTGACTGAGTGGTCCCCTGCTCTCAAACTTCCATTTCCCAGAAGTAGCTACTTACAAACTGTGATCAAACCACTTCTTTCTTAAGCTGCTTTGAATTTATGATACTCATACCCTTTTCAATTTCACAACGTTCTTTACAGTGTGTGAAGGGAAGAACTGTTTGAAATATCCCAATTGTGCTTGCCACAGCATTAAGAACACAGATCATACAACCTCTTCACTCCTACTCGATATTGCCTTGGCTAAAGATATGGGCTAACCTCTAAATCTTCAGCTGACTAGTGACCATGAACTAGAGGCTTTCTAGAATCACTGTTTCACAGGACAGAGAACTGTGCCATGAGCAGGACTACAGTTTTTGTTCCTAGGCGAATGACCTTAAATGAATGTTTCTATGTGAGTGTCTTTGGTGTCCTTTAATTGCCCTCAGCATGCCGGTCTTTTTGTATTGATGACTTTTTATGTTGTATTTTTCACCCTCAAATTCTATGAGTCATCTGCCAATTTTATCAGCAGTAATTCCGGGAGTAAATCCACTGGCATGGTAGCAATTCAGGACCAAACTGTGCAGAACCTCACTAGAAAAATATCCATGTGATAATGGCTTGCCATTTACAATTACATTTTAAGTGCTTAACAGGATCTTGATCAACTTCTTTCACACCACGTTACTTTAATAGATTTAACTGACAATTAAAAATGCTTTGTCAAGTCAAATGACTTCTAAAAACCAAACCCAATGCCAGTTGAACTATGAAATCAGCTTTATCAAACATGGAACTTCATCGAAATCTATTCTGCAGAAACCTTTAGGACTTCAACAGGACTACTCTTCCACTTAGACACCTTGTCGAATGAGGGCCATGCACAGATGCACATCATGGCACCGAAAAACTATTATTAAAACCAAATTACAATAAATGGGAAAAAAACCCCTCAACCCCTGAAAACAAATCGTACCAGGTGATGCTTTGAAAAAAAACCTTACCAATTTAACACGGTATTTTTGCTCTTGACCAACCGATGCCCTTTCTGAGTAGTGCTACTTTAAAAGAGAGCAGCTGATACACCGCACAAAGTGCAGCGGCTTTCAGTTTCTCTCTTTGTCTCAGCATTTCAGAAGCAGGCTGAGAAGGCTCAAGTATTGGATTTTCAGCCTGCTGCAAGTTTTGTCATTGTCTGTTTTCTGATGCGTGTAACAATAATTCAGAGGCACTCTCTTGCTTGTATACACACACCCATACTTACTTTCAGGATTAAAAAATTTGTAAACATAGGTATTTTCTGTACTGCCACTGAAACTAGTGACACGGAACAAATGCGACCGATGAAAGATTGCAGCTTTCTGTCATTTGATAAGACGACGGCATTAGTGAATTGCTGGTAGGCATGTCATATGATATGCTGGCACTTGTGAAGGTTACCAATGCTTGTGTTGAGTCACAAGATTGTTTTTCTATGTCTTCTGAATTCACAGAGATCAGACTAGCGTGTTTTGATCTCCTCCACAACAAAGTTTGCTTTCGCAGACTTCCCAAGTCCTCCTTAAAGTGTGGATTGAAAAGTATATAAAGGAGAGGGTTTAGACATGCAGGCAGTGGGACAATCACTAGCAGTATTGATTTAATCACTTCTGGGCTGATAAAAGTGAGGTTTAGTAAGGAGGAAAAAGATAAGAAGGCAACAGGGCAATAAAGAATGCAATTAGTAAAAAGTAGCAAGGCTATATGTTTGACCATAGAGCAATCCCAAATGTTGTCTAGTTCGCCCTTTTCTAAACTACAGTAGAGCTTTGTATAAGCAATAGTCATTACCAGAAAGCAAAGGGAGTTCAGCAATACCAGTGCTACCATGTAGCCCATAGCCGTGGGTTCTCCAAATGGTAGTGGTAAACAAAGCGGAGAAACCCCATACTCACTCCCAGTGAGGAGTGGTATCACTGCAATGATCAGTGCCAACATAAAGCAAAAGAAAATGGCAATTTTTACACTAGCAATGGAGGATTTTGTTTCAAACTTTGTAGCGTGCTTTACAGAGAATGCACGTTCAAGTGCAGCCAGGGTAAGGAGGAAAATGGAAGCCTCTGAAGCAAAAATGGAAAGAAGGCCAGTTATTTGGCAACCGATTCCACTTTCCCACTGTGCTCCATACTGAGCAAAGCTACCAAAAGTTGATGCGTCCACGCTAGCCAGTACTCCGCTGGCCAGACCCATAAAGGCATTTACAATAGCTATTAAACCGATCAAGAGTTTTATGGAGGACATATACAATGGAGATCGGAAAACTGTAGCAGACACCAGCGCATTGCAAACGAAGGTCAAACCCACTATGGTCCACACTCCAATCCTGATCAGCCAGCTACCAAACAGATGGTCACATGGTTTGAAGGGACCTGAAATGACAAAGTAAAAAGGGCAAGGGAAACCCATGTAAACTAAAAAAGTCATTTTGTGCTTTCCAAGACATTAAATTTCATGCTTTTCACAGGTTTGCAGCACAGCCAAGCAGTGAATTTCAGTCCAAAAGGGGAACTGGAAATTTGTTTTGCCTTTGGAGTAATGCGAGACCTTGATAACATGCTGCTTATATGCATGTGGCATTACTGGTACACATGAGCTTTTGTCCCTCAACCCGAATAGTCTATGGGTTTCTTTTTTTTGCCTAGAAGTCCAAGTGCAATGCGGATGTCCAGTCTGTAGTTTCAAGAAATGCTGTGATGTTTGTCAGTGTGTGAAAAAAGCTGAAAAAGATACCTCTCACTAAACTATAGGACAGGTTGCCAATGAGTCCTGGTGAAGTGTGATGCACTTTGGCTACCTTATAACACAGTCCCAGAAAATTGAGGCTGTCTTTGCATTTGGAAATGCTGCCTTTCTGGGGGACTTCTGATGATCTGTGGCTGAATTCAGGTCATCATGATTGAAGCTGTGTATTCTCATAGAATTGAGGTGCATATGCTGTGTGGTTGAAGCTGAATGCTCTGCAGTCTGAGAAACAGTATTTACCTTGGTACAAGCCAACGATGCTCTCTCAAAGCAGGTCCTTCACAGTGGTCTGTGCTTCTCCATGAAGACACAAACCATACAGCTGAGATGTGCTCCATATGACTACAGCCGTTGCCACCAAGTAGGCATAAGCATCGTGTCAGTTTGCACATTTTTCTAAGACACCATTTGAAAGATCAACATGGAAGCTACGTTTTCTCTTGGGTCTGGTGATAACTTACCTTGAAGACAGCAACGTTTTTGTGAACTCAGTAGTTATATTTAGACCATAGGAGAATATGTGACAGTCAAATGGTTCTAAATTCTTTGGCTTCCTGCCTTTTCGATTCCTCTTTACATAACTTTTAAAAATTTATTGTTATTTACTGTTACAAACAAGAATCTTGGCTTGGAATGAATGCTCAAGTACTAGTTGTCACTTGGGTTTTTTTGTTCATGTTTCACAATGAAATAATGGCTAGGGAAAATGTTTGCTGAACCAAAAAAGCAAAACTTATGATGACCATGGCTGCTAAAGCTAGAATCAACCTCCCAAAGACACGTTTCTTTGCTTGCCTTAAAGGAAACTTCCAGTGGAACTGGTGGCCTGTAGCTTTGCAATTCAATCAATGTCGTTATTTTTCCTTTCTGCCATGCTGTGAAGCCAGGGATGCACTATTCTATAAAGCAAATGACAGTGCTGGGGGTCCTTTGTGATGGACTGTGTATATCAATATAGTAGTGTTTGGTATTTCCTTGACATTGAGCTAAACTGTGTGTTGTTCAAGAAGCTCAAGTGTAGAATAATTCAATGACGTTCAGGAGAATTACTTTAGCTTTGCAAAAGACTGAGCGAGCAGAGAGTCTGCCCCCCTTTATCATCTGTGTCTTGGTAGAACAGTCTTTGCTCTCCCTCATTCCCTTGAGAACGGGATCAATTCCTGTGAAAAGGGGCCCGGAGTGAGAATCTACCTGAGGACTGGGTAAAACTTTTGTTACTCTCATAGATGAATTTAGTAGCTGAATAGTTTTCTGGACTTCAATGCAAAATTTTATATTATTGTGCAATGTATTTGTATTAATCTCATCAAATTATTGCAAAACACCATGTTACTGGCTTAATATCAGATTCAGAGTTTGTTCTGTATCTAGAATATCTGGTAATACTGTGCTTGGATTCTTATCTGTCTGGCAGTTTCCTACCTGGAGAAGGTGAGCATTGCACTGAATGATGAGCTTTCAAATCTTCTTCAAAGTCAAGAAAAAAGTCTTCAAAGTCACGCTCATCTGTAGGGGAGAAAATACCCAGATTTGATACTGCAGTTTTAAGGAAAATTTATTTTAGTACAAATTGCAAAAATGTCTATGGCATTTAAGGCCTGGTCTTGTCCCTTTACCTGCCAAACTGTGAACAGAAGCAGGCGTAAACCTACTAGGTTTTGAATTACTGAACTCAGGATTCTTTTAAAGGTTGGCACCATTGCTTCTCTGAAAATAATCACTTACAGGTACATTCTCCATTACATAATTTGCAGTGTGATGACTGCCCAGGAAGGAATTTAAAATAGGAGTTCTGCTCTTGTACCAGGCTACTAAGAATTCACAGAAAAAGTCATCGAATCATAGAATAGTTTGGGTTGGAAGGGACCTTTAAAGGTCATCTAGTCCAACCCCTCTGCAATGAGCAGTGACATCTTCAACTAGATCAGGTTGCTCAGAGCCCCATCCAACCTGACCTCGAATGTTTCCCGGGATGGGGCATCTACCACCTCTCTGGGAAACCTGTTCCAGTGTTTCACCACCCCCATGGTAAAAAATTTCTTCCTTATATCTAGTCTAAATCTACCCTCTTTTAGTTTCAAGCCATTACCCCCTGTCCTATCGCGACAGGCCCTGCTAAAAAGTCTGTCTCCATCTTTCCTGTAGGTCCCCTTTAAGTACTGAAAGGCCACAATAAGGTCTCCCCGAAGCCTTCTCTTCTCCAGGCTGAACAACCCCAACTCCCTCAGAGTGTCCTCACAGCAGAAGTGCTCCAGTCCTCTGATCATTTTTGTGGCCCTCCTTTGTACCTGCTGCAACAGGCCCATGTCTTTCTTGTGCTGAGATCTCCAAAGCTGTATGCAGTACTCATACTCATACATGAGTGGGGTCTCACAAGAGCAGAGGGGCAGAATCACCTCCCTTGACCTTCTGGCCCGGCTTCTCTTGATGTAGCCCAGGATACGGTTGACCTTCTGGGCTGCGAGTGCACATTATTGACTCATATCCAGCTTTTCATCCACCAGCACCCCAGGTCCTTTGCGGCAGGGCGGCTTCTCTTGATGTAGCCCAGGATACGGTTGACCTTCTGGGCTGCGAGTGCACATTATTGACTCATATCCAGCTTTTCATCCACCAGCACCCCAGGTCCTTTGCGGCAGGGTTGCTCTCAATCCCTTCATCCCCCGGCCTGTATTGATACTGGCAGCTGCCCTAACCCAGGTGTAGGATCCTGCACTTCGCCTTGTTGAACCTCATGAGGTTCACACAGGCCCATTTCTTGAGCTTGTCCAGGTCCCTCTGGATGGCATCCCATCCCTCAGGCATGTCAACCCCACCACTCAACTTGGTGTCATCCACAAACTTGCTGAGGGTGCACTGCACTCCATCCCACTGTCTATGTCATTGATGAAGATATTGAACAGTACTGGTCCCAGTATGGACCCCTGAGGGACACTGCTTGTCACCCATCTCCATCTGGACATTGAGCCATTGGCCACTACCCTCTGGATGCGACCACCTAACCAATTCCTCATCCACCAAACAGTCCACCCATCAAATCCATATCTCTCTAATTTAGAGGAAAGGATGTTGTGGGGGACCGTGTCAAAGGCCTTACAGAAGTCCAGATAGACAACATTCAGAGCTCTTCCCTTGTCCACTGATGTAGTCACTTCATTATAGAAGGCCACTACACACTGGTCAGGCAGGACTTGTCCTTGGTGAAGCCATACTGGCTGTCTCAAATCACCTCCCCGTCCTCCATGTGCCTTAGCTGGGCTTCAAGGAGGATCCGTTTTATGATCTTCCCAGTCACAGAAGTGAGGCTGACAGGTGAATTAACCCAAGTTTTACTGTGTTTCTTATGTGATCACTCTACCATGTATTCTTGGCTCTGTTCTTGCTGGGGCTAGCCCTGAACTCTGAGACTTACTGGTTTGCAGGAGTGCAGATAGCACAGAAAGCAGCAGGATGGTATAACATGTATGTGTGCACCTATGTAACAAGTAAGAGGTCAAGTAACAGACCTTGTGCTGAAGGGGAAGAAAAGTACAGTAGTCTTCTGTCCTGGAGAGCAGATGCACTCTCTGGTACCTGGGAAGTGCCAGGAAAAAATATTGGCAGCTATGCCAAAGTAGCCACATAAGGTCTGTGACTCATCCTGAAGCATGTGGACAGCAGGAGAGCCAAGGATGCGTTGCTACTTCCAAGCCTGGCAAGAAACTGGATCTTTGCTGGCCTGTTCTTGTATGGGGTTACATACCAGCACCACTTCCCTGTCTCTCAAATAAAGGGAAGATTTCACTTACCACATTATTATTTGGAGGGAAAGATGAGCGAGTGAGATTTTTGAAAGGCAAACCTGAAAAAATGAGTTTCCTAAGCATAGGAATGCTTGAATAACATATTATTGGTCAAAAGAGAGGGAGAGGCTGCCTCTGACTGTAAAAGAGTACTGGATTTGTTTAACATCACAGGCTGCTCACAGCCTTCAGGTACATTTAAAAGCCAAAGATTGTGATTACCTTGAATTTGTAATAACCCAGCATCCTTCCTGTGAAAATCGTCAACGCTGCTATTCTCATCTTTATTCCATTGGCTGGAGATTTTGTAGTGGCTCTCACAAGCTCCAAAGGCACAGCACTGATAGGCATAAGGCATTTCCATGACCCTGTAGAAGAATAAGGAAGCAGCACCAGAGTTACTGGATTGTACCACTCCTCTACAGTTAACACGAAGGAACTTGCTTAAATAACCATGACTGAAAGTAAAAATATCTATGGGTAAAAATCAGTCATGATAATGCAAAATGAGGATTGACAAATAAAATTCCACATCAGAAACACAGATGATGTCTAGGCTAATTTTAGCAAAGGCACAATGAAGTTTACTTATGCATTTTCATGGGAGATACGAAAGTGGGGGATAACGTGCCTTGCAGTTGAGTGAATGTTACTCTTAGAGCTGTATTTCTACTTCATGATTTTGAATGATTTTACAGTGTAACTCAACAGTTTCTCCATGTTACTTTCTTAATGGTTTATTTTAAAAAAAAAAACAGATCCAAAGATCACAACTGCATCTACTTGCCTACCAGGCAAAACCAAAACATCACTTCGCAAATGGAATTTCTCCAGTCTGGGGAGAACGAGAACTTTTAGAATTCAAACTTTATCCACCACTTTCCATATCCAGCTCTTTTCACAGAAAGATGGCAAAAAGGAGATTATCTTTTGTGCACAGATCAAGAAAGTGGTGTTCTAAATCAGGAGGTGAACGAATCAGAAGGAACAGATGTAACTGAGGAAAAGGTTTTACTTTATTAATAGTCTTAGAAATGAGCATGGTCATTGCAGGACACTGGATGCTAACTCCTTTAAGATCATTGGTATTCCTAACACATAATTGAGTATAGGTCAGTGAGTTCCAATGATTTTGAGGGTTTCTTTCATCAGAAAATCGCTCATTTCCAGTATGAGCTGAATTTAATTCCTTTGGGGACGTGCAAATTCTGGGGTAGCATGGAAGAACTACACATATTTAAGTTCTACAGACTACTTCAATTCCTTAGATATGCTTTACACTCTGGAAGCAGAGATATTTAATTTGCAGTTTGCCAATAGTACACAGTAAAACCTAACAACTCACCTTAATTCCAAAAGCCCAACAAACCAAAAAAATTCAAAGATAAAGAGGTGATTAGAAGTTATTCTGACTTAACTTAAAAGGAATAAAGTAGAACTATATCTTCCTATCAGATTACTTTCAACAGGTTAATCATGTAAATTAACATAATGAGCGTTCCAAGCAACCTCTAACCCCCTGGGAAATCTGCAAAGAAATCAGTTTGAACCAGGCCCAGTGCCAACAGGACTTAAACTTGTGTGTGAGCCAAAAGCTTGGTACAGAGGGGAACAAACGGAACCCTAAGCTCTAAAGTGATTTTTAAATTAGTGCATTTTGGGGCACTTAGATTCTATATACTTACATTTCTGTTGGGAATTAGCAATAACAATCTACCTGGTACCTACTACCAAAAGCTACATAAAGTATTTTTAAGGTACTCCAATAAAAGTTCAAGGTAACCAAGATCTAACTATCAAGCAACATCATGCCAGCAGATTTAAATATTTAATTTCTAACTCATTACTGTGCATGCCATCTTTTAAAATAAGGAGATTATCTCAATTAAACATTTTTGAACACATTTCCCAGAAGCCCTTCTTTAAATTATTACTAAACCCATAGATTACTAGACTACTCCATAGCTGGCCACCTGGGCTGAACCCAATCCCAATCCCCAACTAGAAATGCCCCTTTTCTGGAAAAAAATCCCACAAACAACAACAAAAACTTATCAAAAGGAATGCTGACAGTTCTGCAAGGTGATCACTGCAACTTGTGGCTTCAGACCTTTTTGAAGACACTGGTACAGCTGGGGAAATGAACAGGTAGTGGATATTTTAGGCTCAAGGGACTAACAAACAGACATGTATTCTCTGGTTATTCAAACAGCTCTGTATGTTTCATAATGACAGACTTACAGATGCTGTTGGGCTTCTACCAGCCTGCTGGCTTGCCATACACAGGAAACATCAACCTCTCACATTGTTCTGATCCATTACTTCAATGAAGTAGCCAAAAAACCCCACCGCTTTTAAATTATCTTTAAAGAGCAAGACCCCGTTTCTTATTCTCTCTGTAGGTCTTTCTAGCATCCTTTGTTAAACCTGAACAGTTTTTGTTTTTTGTTTTTTGTTTTTTTTCCACTGGGTTGCTAGAATATAGATATAGGCCTAAGAGATGCTGAATGCTTCTGAAACTGTGTGCAAAGCATAATAGGACAGACGACTGGGACCTAAAACACAAAGGAGAAAACATACTTTGCAAAGCAGAGAAATTAGTATCAGCCCTTCTTGGTGACAGAGGAATTTCTTTCTTGCAAAAGCTACTTTTAACAAAAAAAAAAAAAAAAAGAGAAAAAAAGACAGCAACTCTCAGCCATACGATGCTGGAAGCAGTCCTTTTCATGGCTGGTGCTTATTTGATGTGGGTGATTAGATTTGGACTTTGTCAAATTAACCTCTTTTAGAAACACTGGCTAGATTTATTTTTATATACTGCTTATCTTACTGATGATATCTGTACCCTTGATAATTTTTTTCCTGCAGGAGGGAATGCCTTTTTTTTTTTCTGTTTTCAGATTAAGCAGCTGAGAACACAAGGTCATTTTCCACTTCACAAAGGTGCGGGGTTGACAGTGAATGGGAAGGCACAGTTATGACGGATGGAGCAAATCAATGAGTTCTTTACGGCATTGAATCAAAGCATCAGATAAAGAAGAAGGAGTGGCTGGCAGCCTGAATTTACTTCCTCATAGTTTGCCATAGCAGGCTGGGCTCGGCTCTGTAGAGTGTTCTGGTGCCATTGCTGAAGGTGGGGCAGAGGATGCTCAGCTCTTTGATGTGTCTGTGTATTGAACAGCAATGACCCACTTAGATGAGCAGGAAGCTTTTATGCAGGAATTTGTCTTTAATGTTGTAACCCGTGTCTAGTTCCAACAATTACAGAGGTTGAAATTTCATTTTCTTTCAGATCTCAGTTCAAGTTTGGTGTTTCGTACGTTGCCTGTGCAGTGATCCTGTGTGAAGTCCTGGCCCCATTTTGATTCACGGTAAAAGTCCTGCAGACTCCAGGTCAGGATTTTACCTCATTCTCTCCTGACCAGATATAATTTGTTCTTACAGATGTTAATCAAGTCTAGAGACATTAATCATACTTTTTATACTATTTTTGAAGACATAAGCTACAGCTCAGCACGTCCTCGTTAACTACCTACCCAGAGTAAAGACACTGTAGTTGCATTTGAGCAATGTACATAATTTCACTGGTGGAAAAATGATATAAAGTATATTTTTGATAAAAGAATTAAAAAATCTTAATTGTACATAATTCAGTTGAATAGTGGATTATTCTAGGACCACTGCAGCACCCCTTATGCCTCTAGAGCATGTTATATACATCACTATATATTTGCTAGGTTGGAGTAATCCATTTTCTTGTGTTAACATTCTTTTAAAGAACCTTCACATATTTCAGAATTGTCACCTGCCTCAACATGTGGACAAAGTCAGTAAGAGAAGAAAAACTATGGCAGAAGCTCAGCCTCAACCATTCATGATTTCTTATGCTACTTGCTTCTTGACCTCTGAGACCCACCTGAAGGTCTCCAGTGTATGGTGTAAGGCCTCTAGTAGTTTGAATGTTTATGTTATAACGTAGTTTCAAACACTGTGATGAAGTCACTGCCCAATCTCCTCTGTGACAAACTACAAATACTGGGTTTATTAAGTCTTTTAAAGCATTGTTTCCCGTTCCCTAACCTTGGAACCATTTTCTGCAGCTCTTCTCTCTGTTTATGTTAACATGCCATCATAAAAGTGTACTAGTGTGGGTCCCTCCAGTGCTGTATGCAGAGGTTTAATCTCCTCTCCACATCTGCTCATGACTCTCTCATTGATAACTCCAAACACTCCAGTTTTTTTCATTAGTGGTAATGCCTCCTTGGGTTGTCTGCCTGCTAAGACTTATGACACTTTTCCAGTGCAAAAGGCAAATCTCTTGAGGACATAAGGATGGAGTCTCCGTCCTTGGAGATATTCAAAAGCTGTCCAGACGTGGTCCGGGGCAACTGGCTCCAGGTGATCCTGCTTGAGCAGGGGGCGGTTGGAGAAAATGACCTCCAGACGTCCCTTCCAACCTCAACCATTCTGTGATTCTGTAACTATATGCACTCTGTTTAATTGTTCCAAATTTTATGGTATCAAACCTTTTACAGTAAAACATGAAAAAAAAAATGTTGCATTTGGCATCCTCTAATTAAAATATAAAAACCAAGAGAGAGTTAGGGGACACTCCCAAATAGCTTGAAGTCAGAGGCAAAACTCTCTTTACTGTGATTTCTCTATGGTCATCCAGTGACTGGCAGAGCTGCAAATGAACTCTAGAGAACATTTCCTTCCTGTGTTACAGACCAACCAGCAGAAAATTACTAGCATCAAAATGTTTTAGTAATAATGGCAAAATATTATCTGGGTCTTAATCAAAAAATTACAGAAAAAACACATTCAAACAAAAGAGGCCAAATATTTTGGAACTTCAGGAGTATATTCTTCCCTTCATATCTGCTGTGTTCTCATTAAATATAGTGGAAGTTCTATAAGCACAGTCCAGTAGAAGAAGGACATATCACTAAGCTGCTAGCGATATTATTTTAACAACTTTTGAAACATATCACCAGGAAGCAGATGTGGCTTGTATTAAGCAAGTACTGGGGTTAATATTTCAAAACCTTTCATAGTTTCTTCAGTTAAAAGTGAGCATAATAAAAGAAGTCTATCATTTTTATCTTATTTGCTTTAGTTTCAATAGCACAGATCAAAGACTGACAATACGAAGTAACATGCGTTACACACTGACACATCTTCCATTGCACATGAACACAAATGTGGCTTATTAGTTTTAATGATATACTCACTTGAGTTCTGGAAAATTTTCAGATGATATCAAACTTTGTAGAGCATGATTTCCTGTTAATTTTAAATGAGTTAAACCATGTAGCCCCGTCACAGGAAAAGAAGACAAAAGGTTGGATGACACATCCCTGCATAACAGCAAATAAAAATCAGCTTATGGGCTTTTTTTTTTTTTTTCTTCTCACACTAGAAGTGTCACATTGGAAAAACACGTTAGACTTTTCTAACTCAATCAAAAATGACTGCATTAAACAGAGGCCCCAGTCAGCAGAGCAAAGCTGCAGCACTACTCAGGAGTATGCATCTATGTGTCTAGCAGAAAGCTAACAGTAATACCCAGCAGTTAGCTAAGTCTCTGTTGCCAAATTTTGACCCCAAACATTCATAGTGCCAGTTTTGAGACTAGCAAATGAATTTAAAATCTGTTCATGAGATTGTTTGAATTAAAGGGACCCAGTACCAGAACAGCTTCCCACAGTTTAAAAGATTCAGTAGGATGCTAGAGGGCACGGCTGTCCTGAAAGCTCCACGGGGAGGTCAGGTGCACGGGGAAGCCGTGTGTTTCAAGGTAGGACAGGTCTGGGCTGGAGCAGGTGAAGGTGACAATTCTAAGCTGAGGTCTGTGTGAGGAGCTGAAGAAAGACAGCATGGAGCATGGATACGTAACAGGGAAAGTAAAACCAGTGAATGAAAAAGTGACTGTGATGAAGGAAAAATGGTAAAGTAACCAAAGAGGTGGAAGTCCAGAGGTACTCTATTCTCTATTTTTCCCTCTCTCCAATTTATTCTATAAGTCTTTTCAGTCCTCTTCACAATTATCTACCCTTCATTACTTAAGATGGTCAACAGTCAAGAAGGAGGAAGAAGGGGAATCTGGCGCTGCTGAAATGCTTTTATGCCCAAGGGTTAACAGTAAAGTTCCTTGGACTATCTCCTGAAATCTAAGGGGCCAGATATAATATAAGAGGTATGTTGATGGACTGGTCTTCTACCTTTTCTGGTTCATGTGTGCATGCACATGTGTGTCCTCCTACTGACAACACAGTCAAATGCAAAAGGTGAAATACCGGTCCTATTGCAATAGGAAAACAGGACCACTGGCTGCAGTCAGACCAGGGTTACAGACTTGCATTTCAGGAAACACCAGTATGCTGTGTTGCCCTGTGTGTGTGTTAAAGGGCTTTTTCTTTAACCCTCCCTGTTCTGTGCTATTGATCAAAGCTCCAATTTATTGCTGGTAGCATGATGTTCCCTCGCCCCTTCTTCTGTAGGAAAGTCCTGAGGAGGGCCCCGAAAAAAGGGATGCCATAGGCATTATTCTCTTTATGGACATTTTTCAGTGCACCATTCAGAGGAAAGACTTTGCGCATCAACAGAAACGAATACCCCTTTCCAAATTTAGGTTTCCCAGCAGCTACTGGATTATCTGTGAGCAGATGCCCAGCAGCGTATCTTTGTGACAGCCATGGAGCAGGATGACTCTACAGAAATTTTCTTTCGTGTCTTTCCCGTACATCCGATGCCTCAGGGATTCACCTTAAAGAGGCATCACAATGATAGCGAGAAACAGGAGAAAGTAAGGACTGAGAAGTGCTTGTGAACAAGGCCTACAAAATTGGACTGCTGGTGCTGTGACCACTAACTACTCTGGCTGACGTTACTAAAGAAGAAAAACTTACTGGAAAATGTTCCTTAATTAATTTTGAATCCAATTCCTTAGTCCTGATATACAACAGGAAATATTGCCCACTAATAAAAGAGAAACTGTCTACTAAAAGAGACTGAACTGCTAACAAATTGAATGAAGAAAGGCAGATACACTGACATGCTTCATGGACCCCAAATCATTCTGATTACACAGCGTTATATTCAGCTTTGCCATAATACCTATGGGAGTTGAACTACAAGAAAGCAGGCATTAAAATACGGACTAAACAGACCAGAAGATCAATTTCTGCTGAGTGGGGCACTAAGTTAATAATTTTTGTATGAAAAATGTGAAATTTTGAATGTAGAAGCTATACAAATACTTACAGTTTGATCAGAGATGGTAAAGAGGAGAAGGCATTGGGGTGAATAATTTTAATTTTGTTCCAAGCTAAATCCCTACAAGAAAAGTGAGCGGAAAATTACATACCCACTGAGTGAATATGGAAGTTTTCATACACTTGATTAGGAGGCCTAAATATAAAAAAGGTAGTAATTACATGCAAATATTTTCAATAAGTTTCTGCATATGTCACAGTCCAAAATCTTTTTTCAGTTTTTAAATTATGTTAGTCAGTTAACGATGTTAGTTATTAAACTGACAACTTCCTCTAGAATGTCTTCATGCCTTCTGTAGCCTAACACAGTTATTTTCAGTCTGCTTCGCAGCTTCCCAAAGCAGCAGAAAGAAGGGTGGGGTATATAGACTACTTCTAAGAGGTCTTCGTGATATGCCTAAGAACAACAAATCCGTTGTCAATAGGCTTAACTTCCTAATCTCAATCTTCACCGCCACTGAAAAATCAAAAAACTGGAAGGAATTATTAAAAAAATGCATAGGCTTGATCCTGTAGACTTACACCCATGAGTAATTTCTTGACAAAATTACTCTGCTAGCATATGCGTTTGTGTGAAAACTATGAATCAACACATGATTAGAATCTATTTCTTAAGATGCTGTTCTCTATAAAAAGATTTCATGCTCCCTAGAGCTGATTATTACACGAACCTGCCAACATATACTAGCTTTGGCTCAGTATCTCTCAACGGAGAAAGTAGATTAGAATAGAACAGTTCAGTTGGAAGGGACCCACAACGACCATCTAATCCAACTGCAAAACCTTTAGAAGTAACAGATTTATAGCTATAAGTTTACATCTTTGAATTTGTTGCTGCAGATGCTAAACTTCATGACGTTTGTTCTGCTTTCACAGTCATGAGCTAACGGGTGAAAGATCAAAGAAAAACAGAAACAAGCATGTTTTGGGGCAGATAGTGGGCAGATAGTGTATAGCCTATGCTTTTGAGAACCCGGGTGATTAGCTGCTGTACTCACAGAGATCGAAGAGCAGCCAGCTGCCGAAATGTGTCTGCTTTGATTTCACCGATTTCATTGTGATGCAAGTCACTGAAATATCAAGAAGAATCTCCTCAGTTTCAAAGGCACTTGGAAGACACTTCAGGGTGTTTTAGACTGTGTTTATGATCCACTTCAATATAGTGTAAGTGGATGTATTTGGGATATGTCAAATCGGCCAGCAATAACCACATTAATGATGGTAAAAAAAAATTGTATATAAATGCCTCTTTTTAGGCTTTTTAGGATAATTTGATGCTTACATTTTTTGGAGTTTTTTACATGCAGTAAAACAGGGTAAATCTTCCAGCAGGTTGTAAGACAGATCCCTGTAACACACAAGAAAAGATAAGATTAGCATCAAAGTAGCACTAAAAGAAGAAGATCTTTCATTGTCTACCTTCATGCTCAATTTAAAATAACTTGGTTTTATCCGCAGTCTCAGAAGAATAGACTTGTGCAAACTCAGTTATCATCTCTCATCTGTCAGATTTTTATTTCTAATGGAGGAGAAGAGAGGAGGGGAAAAGGCAAGATGTACTAACTCCATATCCTATGTTTGCAAATTCCTTGCATTGTCTGAAGATTTCCTCCCTGAAGTGTAGACTTCTGAGTGTTTTACAGTAATGATATTGGCTGTCTGCTCATAGGGAATATTGGATTTGCATCGCAGACTTCATATTCATCATGTTTAAATTCTGACAAATATTTAAACCATTTAAAATGATCTACTAAAAATATATACTCATATTTTTTCAGAGAAGATCCTGTATTTTTCTGGTATATAATCACAATGGACTGTATTCAGTTTTCCATTCTACAATTTTAATTAAGCAGTATTGCCTCTGATCTGTTATATCTTATAACTGAGGGAAGCAGTTAAAAAAAATATTGGAACTAACTTTGAAATCAATCACTACATGGAGGAAAAAACCTTAAAAAGACTTGAGCCAAAACTCAACAAATTACAGAATAACTGAAACATCTGGACTGATTTATAGTATAATACAACTAATCAAAACCAAACCCAGGCAATTTGCAGAAATTGGAGGGGAAAAAAAAAAAAGGAACCAAACGCCCGCCCCCACCACCCAACCGTCTCATCCTTAATATACATCTTGCTCAGGGAAAACTGAATGGGAAATTTGGGAGTGAAAAGAATATAGAATAAAAGCTTATGCCCATAATTAGGAAAAATACTCTTTTCCACAGTTATCCAATGTTATCACGTAAAAGAGTAATCTCTTTTCACTCCTGTTTCAAATTCTTTAAAACTGGTTCACATCCACCTGTTTACGTCCTTGGTAAAATATTATTTTCATTGTTACTATTCCAAGAGGGGCATTTAGAATATTCTACATTTGATTTATGGAAGTGGTGCAAGTAATGACCATGTGTGTTTTTGAAGTATTCCACTCTGCTTTTACTATGCACAAAGGCTACCATCAATAATATGTATATTTTTTGTTACAGCAGGGAAGATTGTGGCCTCTGTTTTTGTATTTTTCACAGGTACTCTGTGGTCCAAATCAGACATGACAGAGGAGAATTCAAGTGAGCTGGGGGCTTTTAGGCCAAGGTAAAAGATGTTTGGTATGTCTGGCAGACAGTGGCTATTCTGTCATGTGCAGATTTGTGACTCAGGTCTTCTAAGAAGTATGGTATCAGCCTGAATTTTGTATATATGACACTCTCTCTTCACACATGGAAAAAAAAATAACACCCCAAAACCAAAACCCTTCTCCCCTCAGTTTCTGTTAGAGCTCCAGGAAATATTTCTCTTGTTTATTTTTAAGGCCTTTTCCCCACTTTGTTAATACACGAGGCTCTCGGCAGAGGTTTTGGTTCCTGTGTTGAGGTGCCTACCCAACTGTGCTGAGGGCAGTCTCTCCAGGAGTACTGCCACCGTGTCCTCACATACACCTTTACTGCAGGTGTGCAGACACCCAGGAAGCCTCCATGTAGGTTAACCCATGCTGAGAAGTATTGATGGCTACGCAGGATGCACAAATTGTCTTTCAAAGCAGTGTTTGTGCCTGTAGTGTGCGTGCGTGTATCTGAGCCAAGAAGCCCCTTCAAGATCACAGTCTCCAAGTAACTTCTGGGGTTTCAGCGCACTGTTGTACTTCATGGCACGGGCAAAACTAATGTGCAGAGCTAAACATGGGCTTGGCAGGCTCATTCCAACCTGATGGGAATTGGGAAAGAGCAACTCTGAGTCCATGACATTGCTGTCAAATTAATTCCTCTCCTTTTAAATATCAGCTTTAATAATAAAGGGTGATACTCAAAAATAAAATATGTGAATTTTCAATGGACAGTCCTACTCCACCGTGAACTGTACAAGTTATTAATTACTATAGTATTTATTTGCCTTCTGTTTTGAGATTATTTATTGTTTCTGAATAATACAGGACATATTTAAACTTAAGTTGGTGTGCAGACTCTTCTGGCAACAGACTGTTTCTGTCTTTTATCATTCTGGAAATGATTATAATGAGTCAATCAACTTAAACTTAATTTTTTCTGGAAACACTCATGACATCCATGCTGGTATTCAAATAACGTGTTAGAATTAGTGCTATTTCAATATTGGCCAGGGAACTAATACCAAATACATTCCTAGTGATGTAATACATAGAGGAAAGTGCTGTTGGCTCATTCTCAAAGAAGCAGACACAATGATTACTTTTGTTAGTGATTAAGCAAACTCCAAGGAAATTTCCAAGCTAAAATAATATTGGATATTTAGTATGAAAACTATGTCCCAACTATGCCAAGGAATAGCCTATTAAAATTTCAGTCAGCTACTTACGTCTGGTTGGAAAAGAAACTAAAAGAGGAGCATAAGAAGGACCCAAAACTGCACTCTCTACTCAGTTATATTTTCCATTCACGTCACTGAATTATCTGCCTTGGTGAGGGAAAAAAAAACCCCGGATTATTGTAAGAGAGAGAATGAGTGAAAATAAGGTAGTTCTGTTGTTTTTTAAACAAATTCAGGAACCGTTTTACCCTTTCCTAAAAATATGCAAAGTCATTATCTTTTTCAGCAACGTATGGGAAATCCTGACTGATAAGTGGGTTGTGAACTTTTTTGAGTAACACGGGGGCCCGCTCCCTGAGCTGAATTCCTAAAAAGTAACGTAATACACAGAAATAGCAGTAACAGGGTAATTTTGAAATTATAATGATTTAATTTGTCCATTAATCTCTTGCATTAATGTAATGTTAATAATCTTACTGAAACGTACAGCACTTGGAGATTAGGTAACTGGTCACAAGCTGACTCAGGGAGAGAGGTGATCTGTGCTCCTGTGAGTGTCCTGTTGGAAGTATTTATAAAAAAAAAAAAAAAAAAAAAGAAAGATAAAAAGACTACTTTTTAAAGATTGCAAAACAAATATTTTTTTAGGACATTCTTTAGAATAAGTCAGTATGCAAAAAAATAAAACAAAGCAAAAATACTTCTCTAGCACTTACAAACTCTCCAGACTTGTAGTCCCTGTCAGATCAGGAAACTCTGTTATCTGTGAAGCACCATTTAAAGTCCTAGAATTTAAAAACATCATTTCAATACAATCGTGGTGAAGGAAGTGAGGGGCAACTGTAACATCGTGATACACAAGGACAATAAAAATAAAAAAGTAAACACATACAGAGTTCTGAGTTCGGGTAAGTGTTGAAAAGCAGATTTTCCAACAAGCTGGATAGGGTTATCATAAAAATGTCTGCAAAAAGAGGATAAAAAGACATTTTATTAAAAATATTTTAAAATATTCTAAATATATTACATTATTATACTCTAAGCAAATGGGTAAATGCTCTACCATGAATCACAGGCTGTGCACCTCCAATTGTAGCAGAGGCGTACCTCTGGGCTTTTCTCACCCACTAATCTATATCTATCAACCACATTTCACATTTTGAATATTCAAGTAGTCATTGTTTTCTTGGTTTTAAAGCTGGAAGCCAGTCAACAAAATAGTCCCTCTTCCTCCCGGGTTTGCAAAGATAGAAATCCGAATATGAAGAACTTTGTTAGCAGGTGAACAAGTCAGAACTTCACATACTCAGAAGAGGTTCCCTTGCACTTTTGAAGCCATGCTGCTTTTGCTCACAGAATAATATTGCTCAGGATGAGTCACTATTTTTCTTACATTTATTTTACAATTTCTTATTTTGAGGTTTGCTCACTAAATGCATTCTCATGTAAGACAATGGGAACTGGAATCCACGGAGAGTAATTTTTACCAGCTTCTACATTGCCAGTGATGATAAGAAGAAATATTTCAAATAAAAGGTCAAAGGCCAGAGACCACTACTTGCTTTCCTTAAATAGGGCATGCAAACTGCCAGTCCTTCCACAAAGTTGGAAAGATAAGACCTTGTTTGCTTGTATAATGATGAGCTACACAGTATGTTCACAAGAAGACCTATTTGACAATTAGTCACGAATAGGATACTTAGTTCCGTGTTCTCTAACAAGAAGAGTCATTGAAAAGACTATTATCACTTACATTGTAATAAGTGATGGATTACCCACAAATGCACGCTCAGGTATTGACTTGATGTTATTACTATGAAATCCCCTACAAAAGGAAAAATGATTTACACAGCAAGAAAAAAAAAAGAAAAAAAAAGTGAAGGCATTCATAATGCACAACATATATATATTATAATAATTCTGTATTCATAATGCACAACAATCATTTCTGTAGCAAGAAAAGTGTCTGTATGTAAAGGTATGACCTTGTTTTCTGGAATAAGGCAGAACTAAAAAAAGCAAAAGAAAAGCCACGAAATAGCTGGAATTCTGCACTCTTCTAAATGAACAAAACCATTCAGATGAAGCAAACTGCAGAAATGGCGTTTTAAAATTCAGATGCCTTCAGTTGGAAACTGTTTTGTAGCTGTATGTCATGTATCTATGAATCTATGTGTGTATGTATATAGATATGATGTAGATATACACACACACACAAATGAACTAGTAACATTAATAGTTAAATATTAATAATTAAATAAACAGCAATAAAATAGTATATATATTTCTGCCTGTGCTTGTTAAACTGCAACTAATTCTTTTGCTGGGATAATAATGGATTGCACAAGTTTACCAAGTAAACGATTTTATACATTATACTGCAATATGTTGAGCATCTCACAACCACCTTTTTGTTGAAATATTTTAAATGTGGACATGAACAAACTATCCAATGTAGTTGTGCCTGCTGGATAAAGGGCCAAATCTTTGTCTCATCATTAATTACTGGATTTTATTCATATGAGTAATTCTCCATTGTGAAAAACAAAAGAAACAGCTAAGATTTCAAAAGAACAATAATGATTTGTGTGGGAAACTCCCATTAGTTCAGTCGGGTATGAAAAAGGCTTCCCAGCTTAAATTTATGCATTTAGAAAGCCTCAAATTGTTCACTGATGCAAGCACATGGCCATTACTTGAACAGGTCCCACGTTATTGGTTTTACTTGTTTAGGCATTGTGCTACTGCTGATGAGGTACAGAGCAAGGCTCTAAATCCCTAGTTCTTTTGCATGCAATAAAAACTGCATCCATGCAGATGCAGACTCAAAGTAATATGAGGATCCCATTTAATCTAGAACCAGTAAACAGACTGGTTTTGAGTCTATATTGAATGGGATTCCTTGCATGGCAGAAAAGCTAAGGAAATGGCACGACTACTTCCCAGGGCGGTATCTGGCCCCTCATCACCATTCTGACTTGAGTTAGCGTGAGGGTCAGCTCCATCACCATCAACTTGAGTCAGCCCCATCATCAGCCAAGAGCAGACTCCACTGCATTTATGCACAGAAGAGCCTGAAGCACTTCTGAGCCCGTCGGAAGAGTGTGCTCACGGGTGCAGCCCGTGTCATGGCGCACTGTACCCAAGTGATACACCCTGTCTCAACTGAAGGCACTTTAGAGCCTGTCAGTTCACATACTGAGCAAAAGAGCAGGAAAATCTATCTGCCCTCGTGGGTGCAGATAATAAAGACACACTGGGAAAAATGCTTCTATAGAAATCTTCAAAATCCAGTCTGGCAAACGTTATGTAGGCGTTAATTTTGGGTAACAGCTATACCCACTTATTTTGGAGAGATAACTACTCCTACATCTGAGACCTTGAAGTGCAGAGCATCTGGGACAATGGTGTCCCTGTAGCATCAAACATATATGGCCCTGACTCGCTGGCCACTTGCCAGCAGAGCTCCAGCTCTGACTGGCTGCCTTGGATACCTCCGAGCTGTAGTCAAAAAGCCATAGTCTGTGTTTTCAGCCCAGGCACAGATTCTGAGAGAAATGAGGTCCCACCCAGAAACACCCTTACTAAGGTGACCCTGCAACAAGCTGAACCTTTGTGGGTCTGGGCTCCCACTTGGTTGAGAACAGCACAACCTCATGGGAGACACCTCGTGCTTCTAAGCACATGGTCTCAAGGTCTGTGCTGGATTTGGGACGTCAGGTTGCAATTTCACACTCCAAAGATTTCTTGCACCTTGGAGCTTATCTGAAACAACAAGTTTGATACTCTAGAGGTGAAGTCCTACAGGGCCAGTAGGCACACCATGCAGTTTGCCGGACTGGGCAAACCTGGGTTGGCCGTGTTTGGCTACTGGCTCCAGAGGTCAGCAAAAAGGCAATCCTTCGAGGCTGCTGGATTTCATACCAGTTATTTTAGCCGACAGACAACATCACAGCATCTGAGAGCAGTTGGGCTGAGAAACTTATAGCCCCGCTCCCTCCTCCAGAGCAGCACTCTTTGCCAGCGCTGGAGGTGCTGAGCCGAAGTCAACCCTGCCTGGGCATCCCTGCTTTGGAAAAAATCCCAGGTACCTACTTAAAGCAACTTGAAGATCAGTTTGTGATGTAGCAGGGGTACAACCGTGTCCAACTACTATATGATTTCTTTTTTTTTTTTTTTCAAAAATCTATGCTGATGGTACCAGTAACATGGTAAATAATTCAAACGGAAAGAATTCTGAACATGTACATTGTGTGTACGCTGTGTGAATATAATTTCATCCATGTTTTTGTAATTCAGCTGTTTCTGAAAATAAACTTGGCTGGTTTCTTTTCATTGTTGATTTTTTTAATGCAAACTATGAATTCTTTTATTTACAGCATTAGAAAGGAATATTTATACTGAAAAGAAAATGCTTTAATTTAATGGGGGGAAGGGAGGGAAGAAGACAGACATTTAAACCTGATGGACTAAAAAGGGTGCCACACCTTCTTCTTAGACTAGAAGACTGTGATATATTGGATTGTTTGCAAAATCCAACTGTTGTGTTTAGCACTCAAAGTGAGTTCATTGTATTTATTATTTACTGTATTCCAAGGAGGAAGTTCCTGGAAAAACCCACTGCACAATGCAGTATAAAAGTAAAAGTTGTCAGAACTTGAATTCTCTAAATTGAATGTTGAAAATGATCTTTTATGCATGTTGGCATGTTTATTAGTTTTTCCGAGGATATCAGTTTTTAAGGTTACTGATAAAATCACCAGCATTAAAAAAAATAATCACACACTAGACAAAACATCCTCCTTCCTAATACGAGCTCTGTACTTACAGTTCTTTTAGGTTTGTTAGTGTCCTGATAGCAGCGGGGAACTCGTCCAGACTGTTGTAATTTAAATCTCTGTGTGAAAATAGATTTTATTATTTAGTTTATGCACTGCATAATGGATAACATAGAATTGTTGGCATTTGTAATGAAACATCATCTCCCATGCATTGAATAAATACATACAGCCAAAAGCCAGGAAATCCTCAAAAGTGTATGGATGTTTTCCAACAAATTCTATTTAAGGCATATCATCATTCCTATTTTTTATCAGCGTCCTATTTTTAGTTATATCTTAGCTATTTGCATTAAAGAAAACATAAGTGGATTCAGATACTACTAAGAGATTTGCTGTTTTCTAAATTGCCCATCCTTTTCATTACTTGAAAGTATTAATGGGAAAAAAATCTTTCAAACAGAATATTTAACAACTTTGTATGGTGAGCTGCATTTTACACAGCTAATACATCTCACTATAAAGGTTTCATTTGCCTCTGACTTACTGTCTAGTTGTATTAGTCTTTCTTTTTTTTTTTTTTTCACTGATGAAAGAATTTCTGAAGAGATTTTTCCTAATGGTGAAGTGGTAAAAATAAGAGATACTGGGGTTTGGAGGGTAAAAATGATTAGGGGAAATCTTTCTCTGGCTAAAACAAGTGGGAAAACATACAGTAAGTTCAATGTAACCATTAACTGTATTGTTAATTTTAAGATTTGTCAATATTTGTATGGAGAATGTTTCTAAGCATGCAAATTGTAAAAATGGTCGTTTAGCTAGACTAGAGACCTCTGCTTTAAGAACTGCTCATGCTGCAGCAGTAATTAGACTTTATTCTGGCAGGCTGAATGGACTATAAGCCTACTTCTGCCATCAGCATGACATGTGCATCCTTTAGCATTCAGGACACACCTGAAACTAAAATTGAGATATGCCAGTTTACTGTGAAGCTCTCTGGCACTGCTTTGTGAAGAATATAGCCTGAAAAAGTTGAGCAAAAGCCTTTTTGAGCAGGCAAAACACAAATCACAGCTTACAATAGATTGAAATTGAAATAGTATCAGGCTGAAGTAATGCAGGCAGGAAACTGCTGTCTGAACTCAACAAGGCTTTCCTTCCTGCTTGTAAATCTCTCTCTCTCCTGCTTATTGACAAAAAGAGATTACAGGCATGTACGGTTTGGTTTTGCCCTCCAGTGATATGTGATTTCCAGACCTATGCGTCGATGCAAACAAATGATCTTAAAGCTGGCGTCCACCATTTATACCGAGATCTCTTTAGATTATCTTGAGACTATCTGGAAACGGTCTACACAGCACACAATTACCATGCTTGAGGCAAGTGCTACATTCTCCTATTGCAATGAAGTGGCTGCACCTACACTAGGTTCATGACTGTCCTCTATGTTTTCATCTCTCTCATGCCAGGTGGCTGGGACTGGGTTTGCAATCACTTATTCCATTGTTCTGGTTTTCCCCATTTTTGACCAAGTGCCATGTGAATCTCACTTAAAAAAACAAAACAAACGATTATATTTTCCTTCTCCCTTTCCCATCCCCCTTTCCGGTGCTACACTAAGGGACTTCCTCTCAACTCACAGCCGGCTAAAAGTCAAAATTGTAAAATTGCAACCCAGTGCCAAGGGATCAATGTAATCAAAACTAGTGATAAAAAAAAAAAAGCCCCAGACTTCTTGTTTTCTGATCTTAATGAAACATGAAAGTGGGCCAACAGTCACCTTTAGACTAGCATTTTCATATTTGAAACTTTGTCTATTTGTTCCTCATAACGGGCCTTTCAGTCTCTGTCCTGGTTGAGTGAAATATCTAAAATCTCTGAAACCAACGCAGCTGATTCTGGCAGGTGCCGGGGGTAGGATATCAAGGTTTTACTGTCCCTGTGGCATTTTTGGGGTATGTGGTCTACTCACTCTAGCACACATCTTTATTTGATTAACTCGAGCAAAATACTTAGCGCTAACCATCAGCACTGTGTTCCTGTTTGGCGTTCTTCTATAGAATTATTTTTTGTTAGAAAACTCAATTGGTCTGAACGGAACTTCGGGGAAAACTTGAGGAAATTTCAACCTCTCCCAGTGCTCTTCTTCATCAGAGCTCTTTATAAAGACAAAAACCTGGATATAGCTGAAACATTCCTCTTCCTCCCTTGTAAAACACATGCATAATTTGGCTACCTGGCTCTTTTGCTTTTTCCAGAGATAAAAAAAATAAAACCATCTAATTTTATAACCCTCCTCTGTGGCAAGACAGTTTCTTGATGTTAAAGCTTTTCATTGTGACCATTTCCCAATCTAGCTATTAGCTTTATTGATTAAACAAGACAAATAAATAGTACTCAACTATGCAAATGTAGCTTTTCATGAATAGCCACTTCTTTTTCAATGCTCAGTACAGTTTTCAACTGCCTTTCAAACAATTTATCAATTGACAATGCTTATTAAAAAGGCAAACTAATTTTATAGTCAAAAATAGGATTTGCTACATAGAGTCATTGTAAACCATCACTTAGATCCTGTAGCGATTAAGAAAGCCAAAACCCACATTTGGCTTTTAGGCTATTTTTATTCTTTCAGAATATTAATGAAAACGCTGAAAAAAAAAGGAAACAAATAAGAGGTCAACTCACAAAGTCTCTAGGCTGTGGAGCCCATCAAAGCATTTCTTTCCCAGGGAGTAGATTCTATTGTTATGGAGATGTCTGCAGGGGAACATTAAGCACACAGTCAGGAAAGCACACTGCACACAGTGGACTTAAGCAAAATATTTTGATGGTTAAATCAAAAGAAACTTATTTTCAGGCATGCACTGATTATATGCAAGTCATGCTTTTGCAAGAGCTTGTATAGGAGGCAACTCCGCCGCCCTCCCTGCTGTTTCCCAGTATCTCCCCACCCGTGCAAGCTTCCCTTTGGTTTCATAGACGGGATTTGTTTTAAAACCACCTGGATTGTTTAAAAAGGGTATATCCTGGAATTCCAGGTTGGGCTTTGCATATTGAATACTGGGAAATTGTAGACATATTCTCAGTGCTGGTTAATTAACAGGTTGCCTTAAAAACTGTGTGTGGGGATGTATATTTGGAAGATGTATATTCAGAGGGTACTAGAGGGTATGGCACAGAACAGGAGCAGGTGAGGAGATGGATAATACAGCAGACAGGAAAGGGGCATTAGGCTTGCAGAATGAAAGAAGACACAAAGCCATAGGACAAAAAAGTCAGAGCTTCACTGAGATGGGTAAACTAACCAATCTTAAAAGTGCTGTGACGTGGCTTCCTTTGAAACTATACAAATCAACAACTACTCTCTCAAATGTTTAGCAACTGAAATTAATTTTGTTATATATTACAAGGAATCGCCTCGCAGGAAGGCTGAGTGCTGCCTATTTCTAAGTCTTTTAGATCAACATGGAAAACCCCCACTCTGTGTGAAGCTCATTAACGTGAGTAGACACAACTTAGAGCCACTTCAGGTTGTTTTTTGAAAAAGATGCCTTTTCCCCAGATTTTTCCTTTTATTTTATTCTTCACACTCTACCCTTATAGCGGAGGGAAACTATGGGAGTAGCACTTTAAAAGAAAAGAAGGGCTGTGAATGAGGGGCTGCCAAACACTGCCGCTTCAATGCTTCATTCTGCTCTGAAAATAATGTTGAAGATCAGAGGCTCTTTGAATGTTCTGCAGAACCTACAGAAATTGAGTCTACCTGTCCATAAAAGGCAGGGATTCTAATGGCAAAATGGAAATAGTCTGTGAGTTTTTTCTTCCCTAGAAAGAAACCTAATCAACTATTATTTTTTTTAATGACTACACTGACCTTTAATGCTTTAGTTAGCATGAAGAGTGCATCTCCAAATTCCAATTATGTTTGATCATTGTCGTGATAGAGCTTCAAACCTGCTCCAACTGACCAGACATTTTTGCAGTGAGTTGAAAATTTGCCAGACTGAACAGAGTAGCAAACAACAGAAAGCAGAACCACACAAAAAGATTTTGATGAGCCAAAAATATCAGATGTTGCAGATCACAAGGAATGATTCAATTATTAATCAATATGAAGCCCAGAAGATTAGAAATAAGCAAAGCAGATCTAAAATAAGGAAATCTAACTGAGAAGCAATCAGGGCATGAAAAGAAGTAATTTTCTCCTGTATTTCTTAACTCTTATCACTATATTTCTGGTAGGGATCTACAGAATGATGTTGACGACAGTCTTTTGTCTTTAGCATTATTGAGATAAGTCTAGAAGCTCAGTTGAATGACAAGTCCATCCCCTCTTTAACTTGAATGGGAATGATTCTTAATATAAACAGAAGGTGAATATTTTGCAGCACAAGGCAGCTGTGGCCCTCCGTTTTGGGTGTCCTATACTTTTATATGAATATACTAAGCACCAGGCAGAGATGCTGATTATAACTGTCAATAGAGAACACCAGCGTGTGCCAGGTTCAATGCACACACTGGGGCTAGAATATACTAAAATATGCTAAGTGTCTTACAGACAGCTTGTAAAGCTTGAATATATTATTCTCTCTTTAATAATGCTAACATTTTCCAAGGTATCCTGAAATAACTTCTCCACCTCAGTTCCCCTCCTCAGTTTCTCCAGCCAGTCTAGAATTTTTTCCACTTGGTGCATTCCCAGAAGATAAAAAGCTGAAACCGCGCTCCATAGTATTCCTTCCAGATTTTGGTGCGAGCTACGCATGTTTCATTTAGTTGAACTGGTATGCAAAAATAACGAAATACAAAACTACATACACTTTCTATGAAGGGAAATGCATACTTTTCCTACTGGATGGCATTTCCAAGTAAACCAGAAAGCTTTCAGTTCATTTCCTTTTTCTAATCTTCTTTCTCATTCAGTACACGCTGCCTTAGAGTTTTAGAGGGCACTCAATTCATCTCTTCCTGTTTGTTTTGCTGACCAGATAGGGCCATTTTTTTAGTTCCCTCACATAGTTCTTTACTAGAGATGGAAACTTTTAATCTAGATCAAAACAAGTGATTTAGCAAATGCTAGTTTAAGTGTAGGAAGATGTAAAAAAATCTTTTTATGCAAGAAATTTTTTTTAGATTATGTTTCGTAGTACATCTCCAAGCCAGAAAATTTATCTTTCAAAAACCCCATTTTCTGCAACAAATGGAACTGACCTCTTGAAAAAGGAATATCACTAAGCCTAGTGCAAATGTAGAAGGGAAACTGCAGATTTATAGACCCAAGTTATCAATTTAATACTAAGAATGTATGACAAAACAGGCGTTTAATTAACCCACGTATATACCTCTTTACCTATCATTTGCCAACTGGGGAAGGACTAGGGGAATATGTAATCATTAAAGGTTGTCTCGGGCAACGTCTGAATTAAACATTGCATCTTCAAGTAATTTATCACAAAATGGTCAAAGCCCTGCAAAGAAGCAGAGATTGTGGCTAAAAAAAACAATCGATAAAACTTACAGAACTACCAAACTAGAGAGGTTTCCAAAAGCATAGTCTGGTATGTAATGAATTTTATTCAGTGCCAATGTCATTGCCTGAAGTGCTGGTAAACTTCTAAAAGCTTGGACGGGAATTTCTGTCAAAGAATTATCATCTAGCCACAGGTGTCTAAGGGAGACCAAGCCATTGAAGCAGTTGGGGGGCACATAGTTGATGTGGTTGGCATCCAGACGTCTAGGAGAAAAAGAAATAGACAAAATTGACTCTGAGAAAAGAACAGTGGACTTACACAACGGATATCAGAAGTTATCACCAAGAACACAACCCCAAGGGATGAACACGAGTTGCCACATCCATTTTTTATTTCCTGGGCATTCTACATTTCCACCTTGTTTGCAGCTGCACCCCTGAGACCTCACATCATATTTACAAGTCCCCTTGTCAGCTGGCTCTCTGCAGGCAGTTCTCCTTTGGAGCCATTAACTCACTGAGAGGACACACTGATTATTTTTGAGCAGAGTCTCTCTACAGACCGGGTATGAATTTGTTTCCTTTCCCAATCATTTGAAGCATGGAATAAAATAGTGTAAGAAATTAAGCCAGAGAGTCTCTTTCAGAACTTATAAATCACTTCGCTGCAAGATGATTTGTATTTCCATACACTAGACACCTATTCTAAGAGCCAAAAAGAAAACTCACTTCTAAGTCTCTGTTCCCGTTTTACCTTTTCTTACATACTGTTTATTCCAATGATTCTAATGAGCACTGAAGTTCACATTTTTAGTAGTGGAGCAAAATTTTGTTGGTTTGTTTTTGTTTTTGTTTTTGTTTTTTTTTAAATAGAGATCAGCGTTGCTGATGTGATGTATTTTGATAAAGAAGTTATTAAATACACTTCAGTTGTTGCAGAGCCAACAGAGGGAGCTCAATTGCACATTGTACCTTTTCAGAGTCCACAGGTGATATCTTGCTCTCACACTTGTGTAAATAAGGATTAAATCTACTGAACGTTTTGCAGATGTGGTGCTAGAAATATTATGTCATATATTCACTGGCTTTTGCTTTTGCTCCGTTTTGCTCTCCCATTGTGATGCTCTCAGGGAAATGTTTAAAAGTGTGCTTCAGATTTCTGAAACTTTGTGAAACATGGTGATCTGTACTCTGATGCACTTTTTCTGCTTTTAATGTGTTGTGGTGACTTGTACCTTCTTCGGAACATGAAAGCCATGCTCTAAAACTTTTCTTGAAGATGTCTGTACAGAGGAGTAATTAAGTGAATGGTGAAACAGAAATAAATTTAAATAGATGTTTGAAAACTTTACAGAACAAACAGACACACCCAGGGTACAAAGAAGTAATTCTGTGCAACCTAAACTCGGTCTGTTTGAGAGAAACGCAATGCTCTTTGTGGCGGGCACGCTAATCTCTTTATTTAAAGCTGCTTCTTCATTTACAGGCATGTAAAATGTCAGGTCCATTCTATCTCCTGCTACACGCTGCTCCTACCTACTGCATGAGAACAAATAATGATTGCTAAGGCTCCGTGCCAGGCTGGCAAATAACTGAGACAAGGTCAGTTGGAACAAATTTATAAAGTTCAGTGTCAAAGCCCTTGTACAATTAAATTTTCAAAATAATAACTGACACGGCAGGCAGCAGAGACAGAGCTTCCAAAATAACTCAAGGGTCTGTCAACAAATGGGTGAGGCTGGAAATGTTTAGAAATACTCATGCTGTACCTCCCCCATTCCCCGGGCAACAACCATGCTACGCCTGTGTTTTCAAATAAGGTATAATTTGAATGAGTAGATGAGGTTTCTTTGCGTTCAGTCAGAAGTACATTTCTTCCCTGGGTGATGCTGGTATGTAAACCAAGAAGTTAACAGTTGCCTTAGTTTGACAGCTACACTGATTAAAGAATGGAGGCTTTATTCAACCTAAATGTGTTACTGTATTACAGCTAACATCTTGTTTGATAGGAAGGTTGCCTCTGCAGCTCTGACATCCCCATCGAACTCCACGGGAGTTACTCACAGGCTGCCGGGCTGCATGGCAAAGCCAACAGCCCGCTGTGTGTTTGTGACTCTGTGGTTGAAATGGCAACGTTTCTGCTGTCCTCTGTGAGACCAGGTTTTTTACCTGACCAATATTCGGTGGCAAATCAAGGAACTGGTTTTGTTTATAGCTGAAGTTACCAAATATAAACCCACCACTGGCTATGCAAACAAAATACACAACATAGAAAGAAAAACAGGACTGCTGTAATATAAATGAGATTCTAGGTAGTTGAGTTATTGTTTAAATAAACTTTGGAAGAAACCAAGAAGCTACGATGATTTGTTCTGCAGGTCCTATAACTGGATTACGTATCCTGCAAGTGCTCGTAAGAAGTACCGCCTCAAGTGCTCTTTCGTTATCTAATCTTTTTTAAATTTCCAAGTACCGTTTTCCCTCTTGCAGATATTAAAAGGTTTCAGCAGTGGTTATGTTTCCTGTCATACCGTAGGTAATGCACACTGATGTATAAAGCATTGATCAAAATCACCGTTTTCAGCCAATTGTTTTACATGTGTTGATCAAAGTTTTGGCACTTCCAGAACTAAACCCATTAACTCACGAACATGACCCTATTTATAACTGAAAATATATAGATAACATGTGGTGAGTTTGAAAGCTGCTATTATATTACAGAGAGAGCCAATTTAGGGAAACAGAAATGCTTGATCTCTTCTGATAGGCAGCATGTAAATAAAGCAGCCAGTATGAAATTCACCATGAGCTCACTTAAAATATCCAAACCTTTCAAAGTAAATGCATGAGCTATGTGGCCTGTATCCTGCTGGTGTTTCCTGTGACATACTGGGAATGCTACAACCATGTGCATAAATCATGAAAAGATATTATTAATTTAGAATTGTAAACAGGACTCCTTTATTGGTACTCTGGAATGAGTGAAGGTAGATGTCTGAAAAATATTTGATTTGCTTTTTTTTTATCAATTCAGTATGAGCAAGCCCAGCTACAACCTGGATGTACCTGGTGATCAAGAAATTCCTTAATGTCTTGTTGGTGCATCTTGCTCATTCATTCAGGGTTAAATCAAACACTAGATAAGGGATCAGGAAGGCGATTTCTCCCAGATCATTTTCCCCTCTGAAATAAACAGCTATTACATGGATTGCCTCTCCATGCAATGGACGAATACAACAAAGGGACTGGAGAAGAGCAGAGCCACAGAGACAGATAAAGAAGTCAGGGACAAAATATTTCTTCTGACATTTAAAATAGGAGAGGTAAAACCAAATGAAAAGGGGCTATACATAACAGGCAGGGGAGGCAGAGAAGTGAGAGCACGTGGCAGATTTGAGAAGGGGTGCGCTCCTCCCTTTCCCACCCCCTTGCTCCTCTCCTGACCCGGCTCTGTGATGCAGGGAGCCGCAGACAAGCATCTCCACAAGGTACGGAGCAGTGGGGGACAGAGGTTGGGGAGAGGGCCTGCCTGGGGAGGGTATAACGGGCAGGAGGGGGGTCACCTGCAGCCCCACCATTAGGACACAGTGTCATGGACCCTCTCAACAGTTTGTTCACAGGAGTTGGGCTAAAGCCCCATTTAAGTAATGGCGAGTAACATCAAAACTGGCTCTGAAAAGTGGATGTAATGAAAATGTAGCTGGCTATTGTGAGACATGTTTTTCAAACATGGCCCTTTACACAGGATATCCCCTTCAGTCCACAGGGGAAAATGCTAGGGCTATTGTAAACGCTTAATTACAACACAGCAGCGCAGCAGTTCCCACAGCTCACTTTCAGCTCTTCCCTTGTATGGGCTTCTCCAGGACTGACAGAAAACCCTGTGTGGCAGCAGCAAGACCAAAAAAGACAAGTCACAAGTCGCAGTTTAGGACCATTTGTTTCTGCCCCGCTGCTCAGTTTGACATGGGGAGGCCTCTGCACCTCTGGGAGTTTCAGTTCTTAGCATTTCTCTTCATAGCCAAACATGCTGCTCAGGTGTTTTGGTAAACCTGTATTCACGATGGTGAGCCAGGATGCTAGCCCGTTGCATAAAGCACACACAGCCCATTGCAATGCTGGCTTTATACAGAGATCGGCTCTGATACCGGGGACCCTCAATCCCAGAAAAGGTGGGAAAAAGTTGGGGCCAGCAGGAGTTGTTGGGTTGTCCTAGGAATATGGCTGCATGCTCAGATCAGGAGCCCACAACTAGACCAGCATGCTTGGTGTGGTTGGGAACGCTCCTGGGTCCTGCAGCCAACTGGCTCGCAGTGGCCCGTGCTGTGTCAGTGACCTCTCCTAGCCTCCCAAAACGAGATGGCTGTATGCAGAGCGCCGACTGGGGACGGTCCCAGGGGTGTGAGAACTGCCAGATGGCCCCAGGGAAAAGTTCAGGCAAATGTTAATTGGCACGGATCAAAAGTGTGTCAAGGACCCTGTTAACAGTGCAGCAGGACAGACGGTCATGGCCGGTGCCTGGGAGCACTCTGCAGCACTGTTTGCTTTGCTAGGCTGGCGGTAGCCACAGTCTGTCACTGTACGGTGCCCCGGAGGATCTCCTCGGAAAGGTAGTGTGAGCCCCCACCCTGCTAAGCACTCCAGCAGCGGTTTCTTGTCCTCCTCCCGCATGTGGCGCATGTCCTGGTGGGCTTCAGCCATGCAGGATGATTCTGGCTAGCGGTTCTGAGGTTGAGAAACTTGTCTGTCCTTTACAAATGTAATTAAAAATTGCTCAGAAAAGAGTCAGATGCCTAGTAGCTTCTACTGGATGAAAGAAAACATCACCCAGTTACCTGCAACTGCTGATCTAATGCAGCCTAGCCTGTTTGTGCCCCACTTTTAAACCAACTACAGCTGGTTGAGTTAGGGACTGCACCCAAATAAAACAGCAGCACACGCATTTTAGGGAATCTTGCACCTCTATCTTCCTCCCAGCTGTTTATCAAGCCAGAAAAGTGTGTGTTGCTGAGGGGTGGTCCAATATTGTACTAGTGCTTCACGTTTCAGTCATTTTTCTGTTATCTAGTGCACCCCGGGGCTCTAGTAGCTCGGATGTGCGATAGAATGAGAAGACTGCAATGGTGAGTTTTGAGACATCTTTATGTATGTGTGCAGACACATGCACAGGGTACACACAACCTCGATTTAAACTGTGGGAAATTTCTCCTCAGGGAGTTTGTGGGTACCTGTTGAGGTACCTGGTTTCCTAAGAGGATAATGCCTTCTGTAGGCTTCATTATCATGGGGTGGGACTTGGAAAACCACAATTAAAGCTCTTGCCTTTTCATGAAAACAGTTCACTTGAGAGAATGTGGTTTCATCAAAGTTGTTTTGTCTTTTAACTAAAAATCAGGATTATTAACACAAACATCAAAACGGAAAAAAATCATTTAAAACTGACATTTCTGGGGAAAAAAAAAAAAAGCTTTTTAATTTCAAGCCTGAACTGGAAGCATTTCAGAACTCTGTGCCCTCAAAGTCTTCAACTTCTTATTTGGATTAAGAATGGAAACTTCTCTTGAAATGTCAAATATTTGGAGGAGTGGGGAGAAGACGAAATATCCATTTGCTGACCTGTTCCAGCCAGGCAATTATTAAGAGCATCCAAGATGATTTCTAGATAATCTTTTAGGTAAAACTTGGTGTCAGCATCAAGTGCTCCACAAATACTGAAATATCTTAAAATTTAAGCATTTTACAAAGTCTGTTAGGAAATTTGAAACAAATTTCACTGATACTATTTTCTTATCTTGTAACTTGTAAAGTCAGATTAATTTGCTTCACTAAATTCCAACTTTGCTGGTTGTCAAGGCAGAAAAGATGATTTATTTTTTCCCCTCTATCAACTGTTTCCACTGCTTTGGAAGACAGGCTATGTTGTATTCTGCCCTATTTTCTACTATTAAAGTAGAAGTCCTCTTAAATTCTACAGGAATGAGAGCAGGTGATACTGTAAATGTTGCTTGCTTTTAAATGTCCTTCATGACTGGTTTGGCATGGGCAGCGAGATAACACCCGATCTGTTCTTAATTTTGACTATTTCTGAGTCTGACAACACAGCAGTAAAAGCTGCTCATTTACAATGATGTCTAAACAAGCAAATTAACAGGGAGTGCTTTCACCTGTAGCATTGACTGCAAACAGGTGATTACAATCGTACCAATAAAAGAATAGCAGAAGCTTTCCTTTTCCATCAGCAATGCCAATTACACTTTCCTCCTTTATTTAGCAACATTCACAAATGGAGATCTGCAACTTATCGGTTGTTAGTAATATAAAACTGGTGTTAACATGTTCAGGGAAAAAATAAAACAAAATTATTGATATGTCATTGCCTGCTTTGCTAAACCCTTCTTGTTCAAAAATACTTAAATTATATACCAATTCTGGTACATAAGGGATGTCATTAGAAATGACAAGACAATTATACTAGAGAAAAAAAATACCTATTTAAACAAATACATACATTAAATGAAAAAAATGGACAGAAAACAAGCTGTTAATTAATAACAATATTTGAAAAAATCAACATACTTATGTAAAAGGATTTTGGACTCTACAGGTGTATTCAAAATCACTAAAAGGCTTCCTGGTTTAAAAGCAGAATGGAGATATTGATGCTGTGAGAAACACAAAATCCAGCGACCATCTGCTTGTAGCTGGTTCTAAAGAAATACATTTGCTTAAGGTGAGTAACAGGGAAGACAGCATTCAAGTGACACTTCAAACCCTGCTGCCAGGATCTAAGTTGTGACACATCAGGGATTGTGTGTTCCTCCCTTTCAATCATGGTACCCGCAAACATATTTTATTCTTTTTGGCTTTACAGAAATAAATGCCATTTGAATTGTTAGGATTGTAATCCAGACAATTTGTATTCACACTAGATTTCAGAGGAAAACTATAGCCCAAATAATAAGTTGCTGAACTTGGAGATCACAACCCCTCCTCACTTCCTTAAATCCTCCTGTCACAAAGGGGACTGAAGTCCTACGCAATCATTGTCTGAGCTCTGGTAGCTGAACTCATTTATTAATCAAAGTACTGTGTCACTGTTGTTGACTATTGAACTACAAAGACTTTTACAATATTGGAGAAGATTTTAATATTGTTTAATCTTATTTTTTGCTTAAGTGACAGAATAAAACATATTGCTGTTTGTTTTGAGGCAACAGTACAAAGGTTTTCTCATGGATTTTTGCTGTTGAAGATGAAATTCACAAATCTTAGGGGGTTTTGATTGTTTTCTTTTGCCCCCTTTCTCATTTTATAGTATTTATTGAATAATGCCTGCTGTCTGAAGAAGACGGATCTATTCTAAAGGTAGGTCAAGCCTTAAGAAATTTATGAGTATTTATCACTCAAACTTGTCACGCCATTCTACATGCCAGCAATATTACAACTTGGACAAGAAAGTGGAAGAAATTGTTGCTTGTTCCTGCAATACGTCAATTCTTGTTCTATGTGGCACAGGCCATTTAACATCAATTAATGTATCTATCAATATCGATACCTATACTGCCATTTTTGAGTCTAGATAATAAGGACAGCATATCATCCAGAAATACCTTTTTGTGCCAAAATTTGTGATGAATTTGCACTACAAGTGAACATGGAAAACTTGTGTGCATATATATATATATACACTCCCATATATTTGGCATGTACACACACACAATTATATATATGTTTATATAAAAATGATTTTAACATAATACTTTTCACATGGATTAAAGTAGCAATGCCGTTATTATGGCTTGCCCTCTACATTACTGCCCTTCTTGAGTAAAGCAGAGATTCGAGTCCTGTCACTACTCTTCAGTTTTTCACATCTATACTAACCTAAAGGAAAGGGTTAATGAGGCTTCCAGAAATCATGCCACCTGCATAGTTAAACATAATAAATGCAAGAAGTGGCTATCTTATAGGAACTGCCTTTGTGAAGGCTTTTAACCTCTTAATTACACTCTTGAAAAGACTCCTGCAATTTCAAAGGTTTCAAGAAATAATTCCTATTGTAAACCAGAAACCAATGCAAGAACCACCTTGTGAACAGAAAATTCCTAGACTGTATGAAACAAGAAATTGAATCTGTGCACACCTTTATCTGACAGGCACAATCCAGTTTAAGCAAACAAAAGAATAATAGTTTTCTTTTCCTCAAAGAGGTCTCTTTTGCTGGCGATCGTCTTTCAGGTGATAGTAGCTTTTCTGTCCAAACCTGTATCATTCCATCTTGGGTCTGCTACACAGCTGTCTAAAGGTTTCTACTGACCACTCATATTCTCCTTCTGTTTTAATTCTGTCACAAAATATCGGTCCTTTGCACAGACTATACAAACTATGTTTGGTTTACTTCTTCAACTTCTTCACCCAAGGAAAAAAATATTTGCAACAAAGCCTGAGTGAGACTGTCATTTTGTTTAGAAACTGCACTGAAAATTCAACAGTCTCTTTCAGAGCAACAAAGGAACTCTTGTTTGCTTGGCTTATCGTGTTTTGGTCCAGAATGTGTATAGAGTGATGTGATCTCAGCAAGATTTTTTTTTGTTTGTTTAGCAGAAAGAAAATCTAATATAGTCACTAGACCAGGATTTTCTCATGACTTTTTCAAAGATCAAAGGAAAGAACCGTAACCTCAAAAGTATATACCTGAGATATTTCAGTCTGTGTCTGGTCAATAAAGAAAAAAGGCACTGACCAAATAACAATTATACGATAATTAATTCTTAGGGCTGTTTCACCTTTAGAAACCTTAATGAATGCTTTGTATATTAAGAGGTAAATGTTGTTCAAGATGGACTTAAGAACCTGGGAGCTAGTACAGTATAATGTGTGTCTGTGTAGTGCTAAGTTATACACAGAGGACATAATTTTGCTGGAAATCAATTCATTTCATTAATTCTGTTCTTCAGATTTTGGCTGAATTGAATGTATGCAAAAGATGTTGATGTTCTGGTGGAACTTCTTTATACACAAAAAAGGAAGAGAGCATGTTCAACACATTTCTCAACCAATACATCTTAACTCTAACCAGACCGGATAGCTTGGTACAGATGCTCACTCTACCCTTGTCATTGTTAGACTTTTACCAGTGATGTTGATGACCACCGCACACTGTAGCAATACTTTTTGTGATCGTTACTTGAATTTCCAGATTGACTTTCACATTTGGACCTCGGAACTTTTTAGGAAAACAATTTTATTTCGAAGTAATTCTCTGAAAATATAAGGTGGCTAATTAAAAGTATAGAAAAAAGTCAGATGACACTTTACTCTGTCCAAAGAACCTGCCTGCTTATCTAAAATCATCTAGATATTTTATGCTGCATATTCAAAATCAGTAGATACTTTAAAAAATTTAGTCATTTCTTGTATCAGGTAACAATGGAATTCTGTGGATAATTTAGAAACACTCTATTTTCTGCATCGTGCATTGAGACAGCAGGAGTGGCCTTGTGGTTGCAAAATGTGAACTGCAAGCGCAGCAAGAAGGAACTCATGATACTCAACTGACTGAACAAGAACACGGCAGATGAATTTCAGCATAGATAGGTGTCATGTGAAGCAATTCAAACTTTACATGACAAACACTTGAGGAGCTACTGACATGCTAGAAAGAGGTCCCGCAGTTGTAATAAGTATGAAAATAACAGGTCAGTGTTCAGTAAAGGTTAAAAAAATTAAGCAAAATGAAGTTTGGGGAATTAGTAGGAAAGCGAACAAAAAAAGCATCCAAAATTCCCCTCTATAAATCCATAGTGGGCAAACACTTTAAACATGCTGTGCGGGTCTGATCCCCCTTGACTCATCTCAAATCAAATATATGAGAACTGAAAAAACATTCAGTAATACCGATGAGGATGACCAGAGCAAGGGAATAGCTCCCACATGAGAAACAATCCTAACAGCCTATGTCTGAAAAACATGACTAATGGGGATACAACAGAGGTCTACAAAATCTGGTGTAAATCAATAAGGAACTGCTTTTTCCACTTTCTCCTGATGCTGCACTTAGAGAACATCGAATGTGGTGGTGAGAAGTTCCAACTAAGTAACAGGATGTACTTCACCATGCTACACACAGCCAGCTGATCAGCAGATATTCTGCCACAAAAAATCCTGAGTGTTACATTGCCTCAAAAAGCAATCGTACAAACTCATGGAAGAAAATTCTTTAAGAGCTACTAAATTCAAAGCAGCCACAATAGGTTCAGTGAGTCCTTGAGTGCAAACCTCTGGCAGCCGGGACAGTTTAGCAAAGGAGTATTATTATATTCTTTGCCAGACCTTCTAGTTTTTTTTTGGCATCTGCTCTTGAAGACTGGACACCGGGCTAGGTCAGCTTCTAGCATGACCTGGTACAACCATCCTTACGTTATGCGGCAGAAGCACATCAAAATAATTATTTCATTCATACCACGAAGCAGCCAATCCTCACTCCTGGTCTAGCAGTTCTGGCAGGAGTTCTGTTAAAACTGAAGCTTGTGGACTGAGTAAGCACAGCACAGTCAAGAACTATATACAGGGAGACCTGCCTGAAGCACATAATATAATTAAGCATCTTCTAGTACACTTTGTTTCATGACTTAATAGTGTTTTCCATACCGCTTAAAAAGAAAAAAATTACACCAATTGACAAAAACAAGGGGTGTGCTTGAAAAGAAAAAAATTACATCAAATGAAAAAACCCAAGGGAGTCATTTGGGATTCTTTCTTTTCACTTGTAAAGACTCTTAAAAAAACATGGGAAAGACCAGTGCTCAAGGGACCATATTATTCTTGACAGACAGAAAGCACTGCAGAGCAAAGGAGTGTCTTCTCAGACGGTGAACCAGTTTATAACGCTGCAAAGACGCTTCTGGTGTCATGAAATTACTGGAATGAAATCAGTCACTTTTGATGTTTAATTGAGAGTACAATTCCCTTGAAAAGCAGCTCAAAGAGAATTAAAAGAAAAAGCTGATTCAGCACATTATTAAGTGATATTAACAGGTAATTAATAGGTAATCATATATTATTGTTCAGGCAAGCTGATTTATCAAGTATACTCACAGAGACTGCAGGCTGCGCAAGTTCTGGAGTGCTTCAGTAGGAACTTGGCGTAGTTGGTTATTCTGCAGCATCCTACATTTTGAGTAGCATAAAAACCAGAATCAACACACTAAAGACAATTTCTTTCTATTTTAAATTTTAAATTTTCTTCCAAGCTTACCTCCTTTGTACTGGTTCTACTTCAAGATTACAAAGCAAATCTACACAATTACTCTGTTCCCCTGTCAAATGTCAGTTCTCTTCAAAGCAAACAAATACCTGTAGCATATTAGCTTTGTTAACAGCTACACATCAGCTTTGAGGCGGATTTTCAAAGCAGCTGAGGAAGTTAAAAGAATAAATCCCATTTGCTTTCAACAGGGCTTGAGCTCCTAATTGCCTCCAGTGATTCTGAAATGGTCATCCTCATATACTGATTTTGTTTTCCTTCTGAAGCGCTTCAGTTTCTTATTCTGATAATGCTGTGAAGGATTGACTCTTGAAATCCTTACTCATGAAAATGCTACTATGGCAAAGAGAACTTTTAACTGTATATGGAGTTTATGATTGTGTTTAAATAAAACTTTATCTCTGTAAAAAATGCTGATTTTTTCTCAATGAAATAAATTTTCTCAAACAGAATGTTGCTAGAAATGACCTGACAAATCTCTTTTCTGAAATATCACATCATTTAGCTTGCAAAGATTGAAAAATAACTTTTCATTCCAAAAGAATCTTTTCTTCCCTTTGAATATGGCCTAATATCCTTGTTTAGATCAACTCCTACGTATATAAAAGGATTCTATGTGAGTAAAACTGAAGTAGTACATGCTGCCTTCAAAATGAGGCATACTTGACGGGACATTGTAAATGAAATAATTTTTGGCAGACCTAAATCTCCTTAGGTCAACAAGAGCTACAGCTGGCCAACATAAGTGTAGATGGAGTGGGAAAGTCTTCATACTTCTATCCCACTTAGGTATTTTTTCAGTAGAGCTTTTTATACTCTTACAGTGGCATCTGGCTTGGCTTGATGCTGCCTAGGAGGTTGGCATTGTTGCTAATAATACAGTTTCTATGATCTTTACAGAGGCAAAGATCCCCTCTAGTGTAAATATTATGAGATGTAGCCTGCTAATAATTTTAGTAGCTATATGTACTGTCTTATTGTTCCAAATAATACAGGCTTTGTCATATTTTTTATACTTTATCTTATAGTAATTACATCACAAAGAACAAGATATGAAATATGAACTTCATTTTAAATTACATGGTGTTCTACAGCAAAGTTTTTTCCCCCCAGGTCTCAAGAAAAGAAAAAGGGAATTTACCCCCAGTTTTGTGTGATCATGAAAAGTCCACTAAGAGTTTTAGACTTGATATCAGAACTTTTGAGGAAATTAAAGAAACTATTGACTGAACCAATTTTTACCTTTGATATTGTACAGAGACATCTACTTGATGAGCAAGTTGTTTTTAGAATGCCATTAATGTTTTCCAACTTTTGTGTTTAGGACATTTTCTATATGAAAAAACAAAGATTTAATGATGTTCATATGTATCTTCACTCCAGTTGAGTTGTTCAAAATGAGCTGATCAAAATATGTAATTTACTTGATCAAAACTTCACTGGTTAATTAGTTCCCTGGAGCATTTAGGAAATCAGAAATATATCAAACAACACACAGTTTACTTACAGCACTTTAAGATTGAAAAGGCCAGCAAATGCTCCCTTAGGAATGTATGTCAAGCCATTTCCTGCAAGACGTCTGCAAAGTTTGAAAAAGGGAAAGAAAGTGAGTGAATACTTTTTCTCTTCATGTGGAATTAATTTGGTTGTTAAAAAGTGCAATACAGCTATGTTTGAGCGACTGATGCCAGAGGCAGTAGTTTAAGAGCCTTGTTTTGTCATTAATACTTTTAAAAGCAAAGAAAAAGAGAGCTCTTAACTGTACAGTTGATTTACTGACAGCTGGATTGCAGAGACGAAAACGCAATTTCATTACAAGCCGAGCTTATGGTTTAGAATGCACATCTAATTCTTCATATTGTTCTTTTTAAGGATTAGAGCAATCTCAGCAACTAAAATACAGATGTACTGACAACAATTAGAATCATTGGATTTACAGGCATGTACATAGAATTGTGCATGTATTATATCTGTGAATATTTACCTCATTTTCACTAATGTAAAAATATATCCACATAGTAATGACCACAGTTCATTTTGAAATGCCTACACATAAAACTGCTGTACTGATGGAATCATAGTTTTCTGTGTGAGCAGATGTGTAATAGGTCAGCATAAAGCGTATTTGCTAAAATTTGTAAGGCTTTTTTTCCTTACTTCTATTGCATCTTCCTTCTCAGAACACCTGAAAGTATTTTACAGATCTCGGTAAATACAGCAAATACCTCTGTAAAGCATGTTACTCTGCTAAAAAAAAGAATGCATTCTGTAAGGTTTGCATCTAGGAAAGAGGTCATGTATTTGATGATCTGTATTTGATATTTGATACATATTTGACGTATCATGTATTTGATAATGGCATTTCTACATTCCCCATCAGTGCAGCTCCAAAACATCTTGCATTTAGCCTCCTGATACCTCAGTTCAGTGTGAATGTGCTACGATACCTGTACCCTAGCTGGAACGCTGACTGGTAGGGGTCAGACTGCCAGTCAAGTTACACTGTGTCAATACAGCCATAACGTCCACTTTTAGATGGAAACAAAAGTGGATTGATCTGATGTAACCCTCTTCTATTTGCAGACCAAGTTAAGTCAAGTGGAATTGATATTTCCCATCAGCTAAGGTATTGCACACCAGAATTGCAGACAGTTACCACAGACCAGTTGGTTTGATAACAGAGCTAACATTTGATTTGGCCTCTGGCCCCTTAGGAAAGACCACAGGACTAGACTCAGGTCCTTGCCTTAGGTAACAACCTGCCAGAGAGGAACCTACAGCACTGAAGTAGGCACCACAGTTGCCAATGCTGTTCATGGACAAGGCCAGGTGCTTATGACTGCAGTCCCAAAGGTCCAGCACTGACTGGCCCTTAAATGTCTTCCTTTGAAGTTTAGTTGACCCAAGCTAGCTCCAGGGTCCTGAGCACACCTTCTCTTTAGAATCTCTTTCATACAGAAAACAAAAATAAAAATTGGGCCATAAAGAAAGAAAACATGATTATAGATGCCAGCTCCAAAGACTTACCAGGCATTTTCAATTTGTGGAAAAGGCTCTTCCCTGTACACCCCCCCCTCCCCCGCTGAGCCATGTGACCCATAAATCTGAGCAAGTGGCTCTTCCTCTCACTTTTAAATGAATTTAATTGTGCTCTGCAGAGGCACTCCGCGTCAGACAGAGCTGCTGAGCTCATCTCCCTTTGGAGTATACTGGAGTCTGATGTTCAGACATCTGAGAATTGGGCACGTGCACCTGCATTCCTGCAGGCGGATGAGTGAACCAAACCTGGCTCACTCTTGCTCCAAGGTGAGGCACTCACAGGCTGAGCCTATGTGTTTGTTTGTTTGTTTTTTTCAGATGTGTAAGGGGTTTCTTCAGCTTCAGCTTTCATTTCATTTCATTGCCAAAAATGGCAATGACTTTTGGGTTGTTGCTGGATCAAGCAGGTGTGTGCTAGGTTAGGCACACCAGACTGGGTCCCTGAAAGTAAATGTCATTTGCAGATCACTGGCTAGGAGAGGCTCAGGACCTATCTGCTTCTCATCTCAGTTTATGATATGATTTTTTGGAAAGACTAAAGACTGCTTCACCCCCACAGCACCCTTTTGCTCTGTTATTTTAATGGCATGACTGGACACGAGCCTGGCATGAGCCAGAATGGGAGGAGTCTGCAAAACTTTACTGGAAAAAAAGTAGGTACAGGTATTGAAGTTTTCACTTACAGCCATAAGGTACTGCTTTGAGTGTCATACGGTAAGCTTGATACAGAGCAGAGGACTAAACCCCCACGTCTAAAGACTCAAGCTGGTGCTCTGTCAGGCCACCGTCTCTTCTTAAGAGTGGCTGTGGGGCAGCAGTTCTTGTAATTGTCACACTGCAAACTGCCAAACACACTACATGTTCATACTGCCTGTTTGAACTGGAAAACTCTTAATAAAATGGGCTAGCTGAGAAAATCAGACCTGTTTAAGAGCTTCTGGAGAAGGACTCTGGCAATTGCCATGCATACTCCTCCCTGTTCCAAATGCCGGACTGTGGCAAATTAATTGGGACACTATGCAGCTTTAAAGTTTTGTTTCTATGTGTTATACTCACTTTTCCCGGCTTCAGAGCATCATCATGGCTTTCTGTGGTAACCTTAATGTTTGGCATTTTTTGAAAATGTACTGGCATAATTTTAAAGACATTTTTATGGTACCTGTAATGTATATCTGACATATTTAGAAAGAAATACCTAAGCATAGAGACACACCTATACATGCTAGGCATCTCACTGACATTCAGGATGCCTTTAGGGAGACTGAACTGCATTGGGTTGTAGTTGTGCTAGTCTCTGATGGCTAAAACTTTTCCACGTAACTTTTTTCCCTGTTTCCTTTTGTGGTCAGATTTTCTGTGAAACTGTCTTCAGGAGAAGATTTTTTCAGAGTAAACTATTGTCATTCTGACTGAAAGGTCCATTTGGATCATCTGGCCACCCACAATATACCACCCTAACAGCACGATGCGTCTGCATGGCCCCGGCTCCAACATCTTTTAGAGGAGTATCCGAAGCCGACAGATGGTTGTAAGCAAGGGATGCTGAACCATGTTCCTGAGCTGCTCTGGGTGATAGTTACCTGCACTGTTAAACTGAGACATAATTTTTTCCTCTTTTCTTTTGTTTTTGTTTCAGGTTCCAACCCTTGTTTTATATTCTGCTTCTTTTCCTTTTAGATCACAACTTCCCAATTAAATGTCTCGTACAAACATTTTAGACAGATGAAAACACACATTAATCATCTTTTTGGTAGACATAACTTCTGCATTTGCTCCTGACGCCTTCTTCAAACCTCAAGTCATTCTTGAAGTTCTGCTTTGAATGTTTTTCAGTTTGCAGACAGTGAATAATACTATGTTGTATGATACTCCTCTGCTTTTGCAGCAGCAGATCACACTCATCATGTATAACCCTACATATTTCAGTAGAGGCCTACATCAAACGTATCACAAATGCCAAAATACATGTATGTCCACGCAGTTCTCTCACCAAGCAAACTGACAATGTCAGAAAAGGTAGACATCTGGCAACAATTATTTTCTATGAAATGATGTTGTCTGACCTTCAGTCACCATATTATATTCTTTTTCATGATGCCCTTTTCATGATTTTCTGTGGAACTGACTTCAGGCGAACCACCTATCTATTCCCAAGACACTCCGTGAGACCACTTCCGAACACTGGCACAACAGTAGCATCTTCCCAGCCCTTTGGAAATCCCCAGAATTGTGGTATTTGGTAAAAATCAGCAAAAATGATTCATTTGGATGGTTGTCTAATTCTTTCAATATTCTTGGATGAAAGTTAGCAGACCAGTTCTTTAAGGCATGCTGCAAAGCTCATTAGGTTTGGCTTATTTGTTCCTGACCATTTTAATGCCTTCCTTGTGGGTTTTTCCTGCTATTACTGTGTTTCTATTCTCAGTCTTGGCATAGGTGAAAATTAATCCCCTTGTTGACACTACAGTACCTATCAAGTATGTATCAGAGTTTATGTTTCTCCACTTCAGGGATTTTGTTTTCCATTACCCTAAATTATTTGAGGGAAGCTGCCCGGTATTTTACTGAACTTTGGAGGGACATTGGGTAGTGATTTTAGTCTGGATGGGTAAATCCAGACTTTCCCTGAGCAGATGAGGATGGACGTAGCATCTGTCTCTATAGTCCAGCATTTAGTAGAATACGGTTCCCCGAGGACGAGGGCGTACGACGCCTTGCATAACTAAATGGCTGGTTTCTATTGTTTGAACAACTTTGAATTTCAGTTTTTAAAAGTTGTTTCTTTTATTTACAGCATTTCTGACATTATTTTAGAAATATGTCATTAAGTACATTCAGGCTCAAATGTATCACATCTTTTTAATGAAGAAGTAATCAGAAGTGCACAGCATTACCGATTTTGGATCATATTTTTGGAGCTGTATTATTTTAGAACCAGATTTTACTTATGCTGCTTGCTATAATCTTGCAAATTAATGGAAGCTGGAAAAGTGGGGAAGTGTTACCACATACTTCCCTCAGTACCTGCTACTTGCCACTGTTGGAGTCAAGATATCAAGGATATTCTGGCTTTAGCACAGGCTGTTTTTATACTACTGCATGTTTCTTTCTAAAAGATGTAAAATAAATGAGCTGAGAGAAAACCATGCTGCCTCCATCCTGTCAAATGGCAGCAATTTATAAAATACATTTCAATGCAGTTCAGCCCAGCTGGCAATCTCTGCTCACTGCTGGAATAGCTGCAGTGCTGCAGGTCAGGTTCATGGCCTGCGGTCGGATCTAAGAAAAGGCGTGTCTGGGCTCTCCTTTGAGTGTTCCCCACCTGTTTAGCACTTTGGTGTATTCTGACCTCTCCTGCAGCGTCATAGTTCTGAGAAATGGTGGTCACCAAGTCAGGAGAACATTCCCAAAGACAACGCAACTAATAAGACACCCACAGAAAGCTCTGAAAATGATCAGAAACATTTTTTTTGGTTTCCTTTCCATTGTTGCTTGTGTCTGAAAAGGAAAACTTCATTCCTCAGAAAGAAGCAAATAAACATGAAGTTGTCACTGAGCACAGTCAACTATTTCCTTTACGTTTCTAGTACAATAGGGTTTTTTTGCCAACTCAAAACTGCTTTGTGCTTGGATGTTTTCTGCATCAGGACAAGCGTTCCCTGGTACCAAGTGACTCCTCATCACCTGCTGGGATGGAAGGTGAACTTGAAACACTAAAAAGACTTCTCTCTACAGCTAACTAACTGTGCCATTTAATAAAGAAAGCACCTCTCCACAAACTGTGGAAAGCAGCTGTGGCAAATCTAATCCAGCTACTCCTCAATGTCTGCAACAGACAGTGACGATATGCTACGGGTAGTGGCAGCTTTTCTTCTTTGCTTGAGTAAGATCTAGTCCAGCAAATGCTGAACAAGCACCTGTAAAGTCTATTTCAAAATCTAGCAGTGTCAAACCCATAGGAAGGACATGAAAGGAAGATAATAGTCTCCTTGTGAAAAAGCATACGTTTACATTAATTCATGCCATGTTCTAACAGGATTAGCACGATGGAATTTTCTGGAACAAGTTACTGATCAAATCTTGCAAGGTGCTGAAATGTAGGAGAATAGGTGGCACTCTGGATCTTGCTGCGGCTCGACATATGACAGGAATAAGCAGTGTAAAAGAAGTCAAGGTCCACTATTAAGATGTGAAAATCCAATGAAATCTGTTGTTATTCTGTTCCAGAACAGAGACAGTTAAGTAGAACTTCATTACACTCAAATTTATGATAAATATATTGGATTCTTATTATTATGCCTTTAAACTACAATAGCAATACCACACTGACTCAGTGTTTCCAGACTAGTGCCATTGCATGCCCTTTAATACAGATGAGGTTATATATCATTGCATCACTTGTGTTGCATTATATTTAATCAGTCCACATGTACCGCCATATCCTATACAGAATGTAATTGTGAATGCAATCTGAAATCATCCTTAAACTGTGCAGATATTGAGGGATTTCTACAAAAATAATTCTGTGAACTATTATCTTGCCTCGATGTCCCTTTGACTCTGCATTTTACTTCTGTTCACTAACTGGTTTGCTGATTTTATTTAAGGAATGACAAAGACTGCACACACTAAGAGAATGCTATCATGAATTTGGTTATATATATATGTATGTTTAAAGATGAGTAAGTTAACACCAATAATGTCACAATTCATTAAGTTTTATATTTGCCTGTTTTTTTTGGAAAACAGAAGTTTCATGCCTCATTTGCTGCATTATATACTACAATTAACAAACTCTCCAGACAGAAAATTGAAAAAGAATTACATACAAGAAGCTAGAGACTGGTGAAAAAAATCTTTGCTTTTGTGAATAGAAATGGAAAGTACAGAAGGTCTGAGAGTGAAAAAAACCCAACAGCTGGGACAGTTCTGCTGCTGCATGGTACTAACCTTCCTGAATCTGGTGCTAAAACGCTAGTATGCCATGTAGAAAATGCCATTAAAATTCATGTAATCATGGATCATGTCTTTTATACCTTGGGTACAGATAAGAAATTCTCTTTTGTAATTTGAAACTTCTTTCTTAAAAGCCTGATCTGCCTTTCCAACTGCCATAATTGTTCTGAATAACTGATAAAGATCCGTGGTGAAATCTTAGTCTCATTGATGTCTGTGGAAAAATTTGTGCTGACACAGGAGAAATAGGACTCTCATTTGCATCCTACCTCAGTATCATATTTGCCAGTAAATTACCTCTTCTCTGAGGAATTGTATCAATAGCACTAGTACCAATCTTAAAACTATTATCTCCATTTCTAAAATAGGAAATGGCTGTTTGTGGAGGAACAACAGGAAAACATAAATTTCCAAATCTTTTTCTAAACCAACTTGTCCTGGTTATAAAAACTTGCCTCTGTTCAAGGAAGAATTACCGATCTCGAATCTTTTGCTTCAATTTTGTTTCCTGTCAAACTTAATCAAAGATACACAAGCACGCAACTACACATATATTTAGTCCATATATATAAATATATAGCCAATATAGAATTTATATATTTCTATGACCATAACTTTCTTCAGTTTACACATACATCTATAAATAGGTAACACAAAATGTTCCTGCTTCTTACATCAAAAAGGCTTTGACAATACGGATACTCATCAAGTACTTACTTACCCAAAGTCAACAAAAATTTTGAGATAAGAGGTTAATTTGATATTTATTAGTGATTATTCTTGGACCAATGCAATAGAAATGTATGAATTAATGGGTGATTAATTACTGTGTTAATTATTAGTTAATTAATGGATGATATCAACATATATCTTTCAAAATGTTTTTGAGGAATTACATTGTTAGATTAGGAATTCAAATGTTACCCTGTATTTTAATTATCTTTTTATATTTCAATCTGTCACGTTAATTAAAACTGCAATCATTATAGTAATATAAAAAGAAATGTGGGTCAAACGAGATATTAAAAAATCTGATGCTCAGAGAGATAAAAGAAGAAAATGTAAAGATATTCTCCTTTCTTTAAAAAAGGGGAGGGGAACGTGCAAGTCATAATTGTGCTGTATATTATATTTATTGCTACTTACAGTTGAGTTGGAAATTCAAATATAACACAGTCTGTTCTTGCCTGAGGGCCTAATTGCCTTTTAAAATGCATGTGCCAAATTCTCACAGGGTGTAAACTGGAATAACTCCAACTGAGCTCAAGCAGTTGGAATGAAATCAGTGTGTATTTGATCTCGAGCTGGCTTTGATAAAACAGATCGTAGATTTTTGTCAGTTAAGGATGTGGTCTAAAATGTACTACTTCTTTCTCCACTTATAAAAGGCAGAGACTTTCTGCACCTGGCACGAGTGTGGTCCAATAACTGCTAAAGACAACTGATCTCTCCTCTCGTGAAGCTGTCCACGGCCAGCGCTGAGACAAGCTGTGTCGCTCTCAGCGCTGCAGAAGGCAGTGCCCTTCTATGGGGCTTCAACAAGGCCCTTCTGCTCAACCAGGAGCCAGGTACCTGCCTTCTGACTGCAGCCAGGCCAACTCTCCCCAGGTACTCCAACATCAGCCAGGAAATCCCGTGCCGATCCCCAGCAGCAGATCCCAAGGATACAAACCAACAAGAGACATAACTTCACTTCAGTGTTTGAAGAATGCTGTCACCAAATCACTGCTCCCAGAACAATCTTAAATTTGTTAAAATTCCTTTCACAGTGTTTAAATGTTACAGCAAGATGGAGCAACAAATGGTGGATCATATACTTTACATTTGTTAGGCTGGGTCTTCCAAGTGTCATTTATGCTTCTCATGCTGGTTTTTGTTTTGGTTTTATCCCAGTAGTGCCAGTACCACCAGAAAGGGTAAGAACTACTACCAATAATAATCATTAATAACAAGAACTGGATGAAGTACAGAACTGCAGTACAACACACCATGATCGAACTATCAATAATGAAAAAATGTGTTAACTGTTTTGTCAGTCCTGTGTGACAGGAAAAGGACAGAAATTGTGTAGATCCAAGTTTTGAGGTTACTGCCGTTCTTTGAGCGGTACAATGAAGCAATAGCAAAGAATTACTGGAGAAATTACTGTTACTCCTGTTTGGAAATTAAAAAAAAAACCAACAACTTAGAGAGAAGAAGTTGGTTTTACTGCGCTTGAGAACCTAGTAGATATAAATGTGATATTGACTGAATTCATTATCTATAATTGTAAGCAAGTGGAAAACTGAATAGCATAGGTATCAGAAGTGTTCACTGCACTGAAATCAAGAAGCCTGCAAACAGGCTGAACTTCCACTGACATAAAAAGTAATTATTTTTGCCTACTTGCTACTGCAGTACACACAGAATGTGTAAGACAAATTAAAATCCTGCCTCAGGATCTACAGATATATAGCACGTTTAATAACGCACCACTTCACCGTAGTTTAATTAAGTATCATTTCACTATCTGTATTGATTGCAAAACACAAAAAGCTCTTCCTATGACTTTTTTTGATATTCTAAACTAGTTCCTAATGAATATTGCTGGAAAATAAATTGCAAGTTCCAGAAAGCATTTACAAGCTACAAGCCAAAAATAAACTTCAACATGCGCTCAGTAAGAGCAATGCAGCAGCACTGACACGATTTCTTGGACATCAACCTAGAACATTTAGTGTTTCTGCGTGCATGCATCTTATTATTTTCACTTCTCTTTTATCTTCTTCCTTCCCCCATCTTCTCCCCTCCTGCCCCTTTACACCACAGATGCACAGCAGTTCCAGTGTCAAGGTTGCTCTGTGCAATTTGCGTTAACATTTCCAGAATAATTGTCTGTCAGCACAAGCTATTCAGCAAGCAATGCAAGCAGCTCTAATTTAGTAAGGCATTTGCTCTGTTGTTTCTCTTTTTTTTTTTTTTTTTTGTTCCTCATCTTGTCATTCTTGATAAGACAGCAAAAAGGGCAGTTTGGAGGGTGCCAGGCTGACACATCCACATGGCAGAGTTCTTTGTTGTTACTCGTTTTGGTGGCATCAAAGGGACAGCAACAAAGGCAGCGACAGCTCCAGAACATGGGGGGGCCCTTGTTTTGTGAACATAAAGGTTACAAGTTGTTTTCTCGTACAGTAGGAATCCTCTGCATTTGGGTTTGTTCTTTTCTAGTAAATCAAACTAACTGTGTATGCAAAAACCAGGGGAGAAAACTACCATAATTGCTTCCAACTGATTAACTAGATAAACACCTTCTCACTGTTTTTACCGACATATGGTTAATTTCAAGATGAGTGCTGCGCTTCCCTCTGTCAGGACCTCCCTGGCTGTTTTAAAGCAAAGTTGGGGAGTCACAGCCCTGAGTTATCAACAAGGTCTGTCTTACGGCAACAGAATTTACAATGTGCCACGGGCCACTTGGCTGGCTGGTGACAGGTACCTCTCACTGACAAAACCCACGTATCGAACACAGTGGCATAGTCTGAACAGATCGCCTCTATATCTATGCATGTATGAAGTGAAGAAACCAAATTCACAATTCATGTGAAGAAACTGAATTCACAACTTATGTGTTAGACTGTGCATAGCTCTGAAGTTACCAACGGGATCATAAATCATTTAGCAGTGGAAGTTCTTGAAACTTTAGCTATGGAGGTGGCATAAGCCAATTTCCACCAGGAACACCTCCACTAAAACCTGCTGTGCAAGAACTGTGAAACTGGTATTTAAGTGACATCGGAAAGAAGCATGTGTGGACAATTTGAGACCACTAGATGATACTCTGTTTTTACTTTTGTTGTGGGTGTCAGTTGCAGGTATTTTTACTTTTTTGCCTTGGAGGTTTTTAAATCTATGCAGATTAATCTTTGGGAAAGATTTTAGTATTTAAGTATCCCACCTAAAGACTGCTAAAGTAAATTACAAGATTCCCTCACTTTCTCCAAAAGGTTTTGGACTATGGCTGCAGCACTTTTATGTTTTCTACTAGCTTACACAATAGTAAAAAGCACAGAATCCATTTTCAGTGCTAGCCACTATGCGCCTGCACCAGCACAAAAATAAAGACTGTGCAAGACCCCAGGAGCTAATGCTCTCAGTTTTCAAAGATGTAAATGACCAGAGAGCTCAGTCCCACTGCTCAAAGTCAGTGGGGAAAAGAACACCTAATTCCCATTAACAGCTTTGAAAACCTCTTTGTAGGAAAAAAGAGCAGAGAGAGAAGTAAAGGGAAAACAATAAATAAGAACAGATGGTAGCGGATTGTGCCTGGTAATTTAGGACTTCATTTTCATGTATACAGTGGCCTCTTGACCACTTCTGCAGTGCAAAGGGATTTCCACACAAATCGTGGTGAGATTCACATAATCCGTCTGTTTTGTATTGTATCTGTAACTCTGCACTTCAGTATTGTAGTAAGATGCACTTTTAAAGGCACTTCTGCCTGAATAACCGCTGTAATAATACCGTGGTCAATCTGAAAAACTTTGTACATATATTTAATTCCCTTCAAGGTTATTTTAAGAAATAACACAGGCATCAGTAAGCTTTCTTGCACCTGTATATGCATTGCAATTAATTAATTAATGCTTGATTTTGTGAAATGCAAGTTATTTTGAACTGTCTTACTCTTTAGATAAAATAATTGTAATGAACCAGTCCTTTGTTGCTGTTTTACTAAAACAGCAATTTAAGTTCCTGAAAAATAGCAATGTACTAAAAATCACTTGGAGTTTTGCTTATCTGGGGAATGTTCCCGTGTTTAAAATTAAAATAAAAGCCTTATATATGTGCATGCATGGGTGTGTGTGCATATATTTATGCATATACATATGTATGTATGTATGTGTGAAGATATATCTAGTTGAAGATATTTGTAGTTAGGTCTGATTCAAATAGTTTTAAATTATTATTGGCTTTCTTCCTCACTCTTCATAGAGACATTAATTTATAAAATAAAACAGTTTCAGGCACTGCTTTGAAGTGTTAGTAATCACAAAATGCTATGTCTACACTCGGTTGTAGTTGCCTCTTAAACTCTTACGAGTCACACCCTGGGTAATTCTTATACACTTTTTAAAAAAATCTTTTTTTAATGCACTACTCTAAGTTACTGCTCTATTAATATGGGCACTGTACACATTGTAGAATGACATATGTATAGAAATACTCTACATGAGATCGAGTCTTGGACTCGGTCATACTGATAAATATCTGCAGTTATTTTGAATTTATAATGAATAATTTTACTTAATGGTGTTGTACAAGTTCATGCAGAGCAACTTGCTGATAATCAAGCAACCAAAGCATATTTCTTTCTTGGTGGGAGTTCCATCATACGCACTTTAAGAGAAAATTAGGCCTGAAAGGCCCATCATTTTCACACATAAAAGATCTTGCTCAAAACTAAACTTTTTAGGAGCTAGAACAGTTCAGTTCTCAAAGTACCACAATGTTTTCCAAAACTTTTAGAGGAACATGCACCTCAAAATACAGCATAGTTTCAATATGTTGTACTTCAGTGATCAAAGTCTTTGGTTAAGGATAAATACCAGGCATGATCATCGGGATTGCAAGAATGCTGCTTGCAGAGGTGTCTAACCTTGGCTGGAAGAGTGGATCAGATTCAGCCTGGAAGGTCAGAACTGGCTGAACAGACCTGGCTTATACATCCTTGCTTTGGAGTCAAAACAATTGGTTTAACTGTCTTAATAAATTCTCAGTTCTTTTGGGGTAATGACTTACCAGTATTGCCAAACCACGCATCTAGGACGTAACATCTAAGCTAAAACTCAAGAGGATCAACTGTTAGCTTTTATCAGATTTTTGAACCAGACTTCTAATAAAGGGATTAGTAACACTTTTTTCAAGACTAAAAAACCCTAAAAAATGCATTTTAAGCTCTTGCTGTTGTATTTCAAAGAGCAGACAGACATGTCTAAGATGCATTTTAATTTCATAGAAACATTGCTTTGGTCTAAAGATCTCATAAAACCTTATTTTTACAATGTCTGTATTATAGGCCAAGTTATATCTTGCAATAGTCCCCTTTAACTGAGCCACATAAACAAAGCACAGAATTCCCAGGTAAGCTGGGAATAAAAATCATGGGGCAATGCCTGGACAGGCAAAAAATTTTCAAATGTACAATCACTGCTCAGAAATGAGCATAAGAGGAGCATGGGAACTACAATGGCTGTTACTCCTTACTTCAAAACTGAATAGCCAGTTCCCTTTCCATTGTCTATACTTTTTCTACGTAATACTAGACTGAAGAGTAATACATGCCCGTGAACACCAAAGAGTTTCTCAGTACAATGGGTTTGAATCTGTACTAAGAAGAGGTAATCAGTTGCCTCACCTCTTCAAAGGCTTCAGTTTTCTATGTTTATTCGAAAAGTGAATACAGACTAGAAGGGTTTCACAAAACAGCATCAGAATCAATGAGAAATGGAAATGATTGGCTTGTGTGAAATAAATGGAGGAGCTGACTGACTGTATGTAAATCAAAACATAATAAATAAATAAATATTATTCAGCAATGAAGGACTGGAATTACTTAATTTGGAACAGAGGTTATAAGGATAATAGTTTAATATTTCCGGTGGAAAAGTAGGCCCACCACAAGAATAAGGTCAGAACATTTTCAAAGGTCATGATCAGGAAGATGAAGTAAACTACTGAACAGTTTCTCAAGCAGCGACACCAAATCTCACTATTTGGGTCATCTAACTTTGGACCGTACAATGAAGGAGTGAAGGCAACTTGGCTTAATGCATTAGAATTTCCTTCCATGAAAAGCCCAAACTTTTGTTTTTCTTGTTTTCTTTAATGGCTGGAGAGAAGTCATTGGGTTGGAAGCTTTTAGTAGGGTTATTACAGTTGACAGGAGATTGGACAAGCAAACATGAACATGATGCAAAAATCCACAAGCAGGGTCTTTGTGGCATGATTCACTTCATACGCACTTGATACTGTTAACAATTGGTGTGTGACATCTCTCCTTTGTTATGTCCATATCTGCACGTTGTTTGAAAGTTGTACCAACAGCAATACAGATCATGATAACCAAAGAAAAGAAGTAAGTAAGGGAAGAGAATTAAAAGAAATAATACTTTCTAAATACAAACACTGCCGGTAATAAAAATAAGACATGAAAGGAAAATCTGCTTGCAAACAGGGTATTGTTCAAAGTTAGTGTTACCAAAATTGTTTTAATTTCTTTTCTTTTCATAGATGCCAGCTGGAAAGACCAAGTGATAAAATTCAAATGAGCGTTAGCAAGGACAAAGTTGTCAGTGCAATACCCACCTAAATTGCAAAAGACTGTACACATTTCATAGCCTAAAATAGACTGTGTCTTTGCAAGAAGGGCAGCACCATGACTTTGCATATCTTACGTGGGTTTTATGGTGTGTTAGCAGCTAAACTTGCTATAAAAAAAGGAGGCTTTCACTTTTAAAAGCTTATAAACCATGTTTCATAAGAGGCTGGATGCCTAGACAATTCTTTTAATCAACTTTTAGAGGTACTGATGTAAATGCAGGTGCCAGATTTTTCCCACAAGATCCATGGTGCATCAGTTACAGAATCTCCATCACTCCTCGGGAACTTAAATTTTCTTTTAAGCCTGGGCCATTATAATTAGGGTCACTGCCAAATCCAGGTCTCATGAATGCACAATACTTTTCACTTTTGGTTAGTCACCATCACTTCAAACCAGCATTCCTCTTTTGATGTTGTGCTTGATTAGCTAGTTTTCGCAGTGTACTTTTTCCCCTCAGTGAACGTACTAGATAGCGTAACTAAGCTTTTTGCAGGATTCTGCATTTTACAGTCAGCCTTCAGGGATGCTAAATTTTAGAGTAAGGAAACAGTAATTAAAAGTGATTAGGACAAGAAGCCTTGATACTATGAAATGTGGGCTCAATTGTCCTTGACACAGGCAGAACGAGGCAGCAGGTTTTGGTTTTGATTATAGCTTTACTTGCGATTTTAATAAACATGAGACAGTATTCAAACTTTTAATATCCTGCTGCTTAACTATTTCCAAAAAGCAATCCAGCTCTTTTAAACAGCCCTTGTTTAAAAATTTTAATTTGTTTGGCTCTGTCTCTGCTTAGAGAAGTTGTAGCCTCATGGTAACTCTTTTATAAGTTCATTTCCAGAATCACGAGCAATTGGGTTTTTTTCAACTAAGTGTTTCCGCATGTGCCAGAAGTGTCAGGCTGACAGCTTTCCTGCACCGTTTTATCTGGTTCCCACAGTAAGTATGAGAGACAAACACAGGAATGTGTCTAGTGCTGACTATGCCCATCAAGGATACAATGATACTTACAGCTCTTCCAGGAAGCGGAGATTGTGCACGGGGTTTGAGGGCAGCTTAGTAATGTTGTTCATACTGAGATCACTGTAGGGGAAAACAGACAGAGACTTAATATGGCATGCCACAACTGTGGTATCCAGCTGTTCATTCCACACATTTTGAAGTACTACATTAACAAAAATTAGTTCCTCTGCCAGAATTGATGAATCATTATCTAGTTAGCACGTTGAACAGTCTTCTTTCGTATGAACACAGCTTTGTCAAACCAAATACAGGCTGTAGCATGTTCCTTGCTTCCAGAGATTTTGGAATGTTTTATCACGCTCTATAAATCAGCTGGAACACTAAACAACCCTTTTAGTCTACATAATTTTAATAAACCACTGTACTGTATTAAAATTTACTTGGAGTAGTAAAGGAAAACTACTATGCTTTTCATTGTTGTTGTATCGCTGTAGCACACTTGGTTTACTAAAGCAGACAGCCAAAAGTGTACAGAGATAAACTATCTGCGTCATTCTCTACATTTCATTAATATGAAAACATTTTGCTCTTGCATACAACCTGCTGCATGGTGGTACTGATTTGCCTTGCCTTACATGAGGCACATTAGGTGTCCCCAAAACCCAACTTACTTGAATCAAAGAAATGACATATTTTCAAATAATAAACATCCCCCTTTTAGAGTGGTCTTTTTTTGCAGGTTCTCAAATTGCATTAAATAAGTGAAATGAACCATAAAACAAGGGTGTAATGTGATCCTGCTCTGTAGCACACTTCCTGGTGGGGTTCCACGGTAGTTCCTGGCACAGGAAACAACCAGCCATATCAACTCTGTCAGAGCTCATTCAAGCTATGTTTTAGACTAAATTTCGTATAATACCTTTTCATTCTTAACATGCTTTTTCAGTGTTTTCCATTGTCTTCCCCATGCCCTACAGTATCGTTATAATTGCTTTGCATTAAGTATAAAAACTGTAAACAGACTGCATAATACAATTCTCTGTGAAAGACACGACTTGTATAACTATATCAAAATTCCTGTCGACGGCTAAAATAAAAATATCAGAGACACGCATATTTTATGCAAACATTTTGTGATAATTTAAAACTCCCCACTATTTAAACATACATGTATTTGTAGCGGCGCTTATTGTTTCCAGCCACTTTGGGTAGTATTTAGATAACTTTATTTCTTCCAGCTGTTGAGAGCTTACAAGGTAAATAAGTTATCTGTACTTTGGTGGGTAGAGGTCCTATTCCTATTCCTTCTAGTTCTTATTACTCACAGTCTGTTTCACATTACAGAATATATGCTTTTAGTCAGCATAGTTAATTTTGATGTTTGATCTTTTGCTGAATTTTAAAATGCATAATTTAAAAACATACTTCACGTAGAGATTTTGAAATAAAGGAAATGTGTTAATACTTTACAACAATTATCAAATCACTGTTGGGTAAGGTCTCTGCATTCACTTCAAAATCAAGGCATAATTTGAGAACTGTGTATTTATTAAATTCATTCTTTACTGTAATACTTTATCACCTAATTCTTTCATACCGTTTAGCAGGTTATTACCCTTTCACTTTGATAAAGGCTCAAAGGATTTATTCTGGCAAAGGAACAAAAACATGGATTTATTTGGCAAAAGAAAAACTCATCCAGGTAGTGAATCATACCCTACTGAATATTAAGATAAACCCAGTATTTTAACGATATCATCTTGATTGTCAGATTTTCAACACATCTTAATGGGCTTTCGTAAACATAAAAAATCATATTTTAGACTTAAAAAGCCAACCTTGGTGCAAGATGGGAGTGACTCGTCTTCAGACAGACACATATTTAGGGCATTCTACAAAACCAGCGTTAACCAGTGCTCTGGCTGACCAGGGAAACCCGAAGCCTATTTTTCTAGCATATTAATTTCTATTAGTAGTAGGCAGTACTTGTCTGCTTGTATCAACCACAGGATCCCATGATGACACCGGTTACAAGAAATCTACAGACCAAACTCTAATATCTTAAGAGGATTAGAATAAGAGAAGGTGACTTTCATTACTTTCCTTGGTGCACAATGAGAAAATCAACAATATATGCACTTTTCTTAAAAACATCTTTAGACCCCAGAGGTGGTTTTAACAACAGTGAACTCCAATGTCCTAGTGTCCTTTTTGGACTCAACTCCTGTGGCAAAGTATGTGCTCCACATCATAGGATGGAGATGAATCTCTTCTTTTCCCCAGTCTACACTGCAGCGATTGCTAGCTCTTTTTAAACTTACCAGTTAAATATTGTCATTATGGTAGATAGGTTCCTTTTTTTCCCAGATTATTCTTTTCTTGGAACACAAAGTACAAAGATGTTCTTGTGCAACAGAACTACCAAACGTTACCTATGCATATTTCATAGAATCATAGAATCGTTCAGGTTGGAAAAGACCCTTAAGACCATTGACTCCAACTGTTAATCTAACACCACCAAGTCCACCACTAAACCATGTCCCCAAATGCCATGCCTACACATCTTTGAAATACATGCAGGGATGATGGAGGTAACAGAAATTATTTCAAAATTTCACAGAATCACAGAATCACTGAATGGTCAGGGATGGAAAGGACCTCTGGAGATCATGTAGTCCACTCCTCCGCCACAGCAGGTAATTTTCTCAATTTGTCAAACTGTCAAATTTGCTCAACAATGTCTTTCCAAACTAGTTTTTAACAGACTAGTAACTAATACACAGGCCATTCCAGTCTGTGTTGGCACTGTGTTATTGGTGTAACTATAAAGGTTTATGAATATAAGGGAGACTGCTGTAGGGAGAGATAATATCTTTGATTAGGCTAGATGATACAGCTGGAAAAACTGAGAAACTTTCAGGCACAAAAATCAAAAACCTCTGCTTCTCCCAACCGTACCAGTTGGCTAAACAGGCAACATTATTTCTCCCTAAAATCCTCACACCGCTTACACTAGCAAACCAGTAGTTCATCTGTGCTTACAGTTTTTAGATTTCAGAATACTCTTTTGGGTCAGAATCACCATGGACGCATTTCATCCAATTTTGGTCACTGAGCAACTAAGGGGCTTATGAGAGAAGTACCATCACCCAGAGCTACTTCGGGGGGGGATGTTCGGAGAAGTGAGACAAACAAAAAGAGTTAATGCAATGCAATCAGTCACTGGGTCTCATGTGAGCAACACTGCAAAGTTTGGGCTGCTGAGAAGAAATTCCTCACAGTGCTCCAGAGACAAATAAAGGAGGTTCTCAGCAAACTTGCCAGCCAAGAAGACATAGCTAGGATGAGATTTATGGCCATTAGCTAGATCAAGCACAGCTAACAGCCAGAAAGAGCTAGTTGGTAAATTGTAGGTTTACATATTATTAGTATGAAAACCAGTAACAATTGTAATGGGTTTGCAATGGTTTCTTTCCACAAAGTGCATCAAACGGGTTTTCTGACTTCTCCTTTCAGTGCTAGCCTGTCAAAATCAGCAATTTGCTCTCTCTAGAAAAGAAAAGGGGATGAAAGATGGCTTGCACATCAGGATTTGTACTGTAATGATGAAAAATATTAAAATCAAGGTATTAGATCTTTAACTATCCTCAGTGGAATGGTACTGATTTTATATTATTTTTGTGCCTGTGCATGTATACTCAGAACCAAACCAGCTGAAACGGCAAACATTGCTTGTTAAACTTGGCAGACTCTCACAAGATACAGTATTGAAAAACTTACCGTGATTAGAATACTGAAAATCTTTAAATATGTTAGTGTAACAGAACTACTCTTATATCGCACCACCACACGCAAACCCCACCGATGTCAGTAGAAGCGGCATTGTAAGAGTACACTCTGAGTTTTAAAATGCTCCTACTGTAAACAGCAATAGTACCAGATCTACCTGTATGAAAACTACCTGCACCATGGGCTGATGTACTGTACTGGAAAGGCGATAGGTTATTTTGAACTGTCAGATGAACACATTGTCTGTTCTCCCATCAGTATTCCTGCAGCCTGTTTCCAACTGCTGACTATAAAAGCAACATACCATCAAACAAAACTTTTTTCAAAAGATAAAACGTTTTGCTTCAATGACTGCATTGGCAACACGGCTTACTATAATGATATCTTAATTATACTCTGTGCCAATCAATCACCACACTGTGTCTCTGGTGACTTGCAAAAGGAATTCTACCTGTGATGAAATCTTTGATGAACAGAAAATATTGCAAACTGCACCATACATCCATTTTTTCTTGGTGACTAGATGGGCAAATTCTGAGAATTTGCAAAACATAGTCCAAGAAGGCAAATACAAGTCTTTTTTTCCCCCCAGTTTTGTTGTCCATGTGTATTCATGCTGAAAAAATATCCAGTTACCATCTTAAAAGTGAGCAGTTCACAATGAATTCCCAAAAGCCAGTAAAACAAGTTAAGTGAACTAGTTCTCAATGTGTAATAGATGAGTCTAGAGGCCAAGTTACTAACCTGTTATTAGCTGTTATTACAAGAGATGTTTCAGTGACTATTCAACCTGTAAGATCAGTTTTCCACATTATATTTATGTCTTTTAAAGAAGAACAAAAATCTGTCTTGGGATATATGCAAGGCTCCTATGGGCTTTCACCAACCTGGTAATCTACTACTATGCTAAACTTCTATTATACTGAATGATACTTGTCTACCCATTGCAGGGCTTATACAATCATCCAATATTAAAGACAATGAATTTTGTAGCCTAGCTTTTATTTTAAAAGTTGCAACCTGTTTGATTTTTAGAAAATGATCAAGACTTATTATTAGCATTATTATTATGTTTCCTCTAGGCCTGCTTTAGCCCAACAAGATGTATTAATGATTATTTTAATGGAAGTCTATGAAGATAAAGTACTCATAAAAATACTGACAATAGACTGAACGCACTCCCTGAGTTCTTACCAGCTGAGAACAGCTCCTAAACTAAGACAATTAACCTTAATCCATTTACAGCAAAATTTGACACTATTTTATATGTAGTAAAACAAAACAATGAAAAGGGTTGAGAATTATTACTGCTTTTCCCTTGCTATGCCTATCTTCTTAACACAGCGCTCTTGTTTCTGCTGTTGGCAGAATACTTTACTAGCTCCACTCTAGGATGGAAGAATATGCCACCTATTAAGTGCACGCCACCTACTAATGCAAATGCTTCACTGTGGATATTAAAAATAACTTCATCTGCTACAGCTACTTAAAGTAGATAAATCTATTTGCCAACACTGTAGTAGTAGTAGTAGTTCCTATATCTTACAAATAAATTCCTTAACATGTTTTCATTCAAGGTCTCAATAAATAAATAGAATAGCAATTACCATCATTTTACAGAAGGGAAACTAAGACACCTAATGGCGAAGTGACATGCTCACAGTCAAACAGCAGGTTATACGCCACGGAGGAACCAAACACTGATGATGATTTGTCCAGTGCCCTTTTCCTTAGATCACACTGTCCACCCCATGGCATTCACACAGGTTTTCCAAATGGTCATGCATAAGCTGTCAATAGCCTCAGAAAACAAAGACCATATTTTCATTTTAATGATCCTGGATTACATTATCTTCCAAAATCAACATGAAAATTAGTAGTCATGTATTTGCATGTTTAATACACCCATGCAGAGCAGCACAAGGTAGAGTATGAGCATGCATAAATGAGCATTGTAAATGGTTCCTGACAATTAAATCATAGCATTTCTTCTCACAGCTAGCTTCAAATTTCATCTGTGGTTCTTTGAAGGACTCTGTAGTAAACTATGATTAAGATGTGAATTTCCACTAAACGATTCACATTTGAAGCAGCACATCTTTGTATTTGGAAAAATCTTCTGGAAAAAAGTGGTAGGTTTGCAGGAAGAAGCAGTAAGGACAGAGAGTTGTAACAGACATTACATGTAGCTGGTGATTTCTCTATCAAAGCATTTACAGTAAATAACAAGTGGTAATAGCATGGATATTTCTGCCCTTCTGCACATTGATAATGACAAATGCTAAAATTAAATATTTTAAAGTTAATTATCCCATGCAATATTATTTGTAATAGCAAATTATCAGCAACTGATGCCATTCTATGCTTTTAAAAATTAACATAGAAGTGATGCAAGGCTAAACCAGGACTGCTTCTTACTTGTTTTTTACAGAAAATTTCTGTTACTTGACATTGAAGTTCACTGTTTTCAGACACCCAATACCTTTTTATTAAAGCACGCCCTGCAAAAAACAAATGACATGTGGTCACATGAGAATAGACCCTGCAGTGAGAGTATGTGTGCCTGTGCACCTCATAGAATCATAGAATGGTTTAGGTTGGAAGGGACCTTGAAGATCAAGTTCCAACCCCCCTGCCACACCTCTCTCGTGGAGAGCTTTATGCCAGTAAATGGATGGTACTCCCACTGTCCTCCTTGCACCATCCTTCCATTCATTAGCACACCAGTGGTGCCTGTTCCAGAAGTGCATTTCGCTTACAGAACAGATAACCACTGCAATTTTAGACAGGTATCTATGGGAAGGATCAGGCACCTTGAACTTAGGGAAGCCTCAAAGATGATCCAGCAAGGTCAGGAGGGCTCTTCTCTGCTGTTGTGTATTGGCCCATAACCCACTGGGTGACTATTAAACAACAGATCGCAGCAAGCCAGGCTGACAGGCCACATCTGGATTCAACACAAACTAACAAAATGCTTTGGCCAAAATTCTGCACTCCCAACACCTGTCAGTGGGTTCCTCTAATGTCACAGACAGCAAAATCTGGCTTATTACTGCAGAAGATCTGTAACACAGTCGTTTTAAACAGCATGCATTATTCCTGAACATAGTAGGCAATTCTGTCACATAAACAGCCATCAAAGACTTGCTTAAATCTAGACTGCAGAACATTTGTAAAGCAAACAGTACGTGCATGATTAATCTTTTCAGGAAACAATTTTGCCATTCAGTTTATCCAAGACTCCAGCAGAGGGAGCAGGGCAGAGCAAACAATTAGGGTCAAAAAGAAAGTAAAGATCAAAGATCAGATCAAACACACACAGTGCTGAATTAATCTGACAAGTACCTGACATTTCATTTTAGGTACAAAGATTCTGGCTCTCTGCTTTTTTTTGTATATCAAATTCACAATGCTCCCTAGATGAAATTGTCCATTTACTTTCAAAGCTGATTCATGGCTGTTCATTTGGCGCTGAAGACTCAGTTAGCTAACTAATAATTGCCAGGGTAAGTTACAAAAACATTCCAACATGTCAATCATTTACTGTACTTAACTCACATATTTTAAAGCTTAAATAACTACAGGAATATTTTATAATACAGAAGCCAGCAGAAGCAATTAAAAGAGGACTGAATGGAATTCCTCTTCCTCTCATGCCCACAGACTACATGTTTCTGCTGCACTAATTCAAATAGATTATACAAGTACTGCATACATGATTCATCTTGTTCAAATACTGAAACAACACACAACAGTAAAATATATCAGTTTTTATTGTAATTTATGAAGATAACAACTAGAATGTTTGTTCTGTTTTTCATCATTACCTGTTTGTTTATCAGGTACTGTTTATCTTATTTTTGATGAAGAACAGTACAGTTAAATTGAGAAATTATATTTATTAGAAATGACCAAGTCTGGGAAAAAAATCCCTTGGTCTCAGTTTCAGAGTATTTTATGCAACTCCAGAAATTGCTTATTTTTACAACTATTTGTTATAAAAATGACAAAAAAATAGGAAAACAAACTTTTTTTTCTGAATGAATGGACACATTCATCCATTTTAGAAAATGAGGGTCCAATTTCCTTCTAATTCCAGGTCTATAATTTCATCCCTCTGAATTCAGTGAAGCTGTCCCTAAATTATGGTTATTTATGAGAGGAGAGCGTCTACAAAAAGCACAGTTTAGTTTGCTTATTAGAGTACTACGCCCCGACTACAGCAGAAACTGATTCAAAATATATCTGAGGGTAGACAAAAACTCAAAATAGAAGCCTAAAAGTCATAAAGTACAACATTTCTAAATTAAGTATTATGGGCCACACAGCCAGCTGGGCTGAATACCCAACTGGAAGTTATGCACAGTGTAGGTTACACGTTACACAAACCAATTTTAAAACTCATCTTCACCAAAATACCCAATATTACTTCAGTGAGGCTGCTGAGGGTGGAAATGAATCAGGGTTAGTTTGATTTCAGACGTAACAAGATACACTGTGTTAGTTACTTTGCTGGTCTTAATTTGCCTCAACTAAATTCCACTGTATGGATTTGAAGAATTAAAAAGCAAACAGCTTCGAGAGCATCTGCTACAAGCACACTCTAAGAGTGATGATGTAAGTCTGAGTATCTGGAAATCTGTGCACAACACACCTGCATTTAAGCAGGAAATATATATTCCACATTGCACAGTACAAATGTATCCAAGGTACAGATGAATGAGCTGGGTCCAGAGCTAGAAGTTACATTACCATGTTAGGTGCCCTCAGAAAGGCTAATTATCCCAGGTACAGCAGGATGCTGCTAAGACTGTACTAATTTCACAATGCAGGGTCTCTGCACAATACCACTTTGTGTGATGTAATGTAGCCGTTGGCATATATATAAACTTGGTATTTCCAAACTGCTTCACTGCAAAATACACATACTCTAGATTGGGTGAAATTCTGACTTAATTAAGGAAATGGCAAAAACACCATTCAGCAAAGACAAGAGTCCACCTCTTTGATCCCAACGGACCGTTTTATCTTGGAGGAGTTTTCAGTCAAATTCTGGTTAGCTTCTTCACTACTCTTATTCTATCAGTTCCCATTTTCCTATGCATTGGTGCTGAATGACTGGACTTAACACAGCACTGTCACTTCTGCTTTTATTATAGTTTAGTTGTACCTTGTGTTGTTGAAAAGTAATTGAATAGTTTCAGCAGAGAAAATGATGCTATGCTGCATCACAAGTACTAGAGTTCTGCTCTGAATTACTAATTTGAATATTTTTGTGTCGTTGCTTAGCTGAAATAATTCTTTACAGATTCTTCTCTTTATTTTGTGGACAACCCAACTGATGTCATATTACCAGCACACTCAGACACTCAGTTTCATCCAACATTGCTGTCAAAAGAATTACTCCTGATCTCCCCTCCACCCCCACCCCAGCACTACCCATTCCTTTTGAGGATGCTTTTGAACCAGAGTCGGCAACTGATCCGGATTAAATAAATCCAGCAAGGAAAAAAAAAGGTTTTAATCCAAATCAGCTCCCTGAGCTGGTTCATTGCGTTGCTGTTTGTGCCACCACAAGCTAAAGGACAGAGGAGAAACAAATAAGGAAGGTGAAGCAGAACTGTTTTCAGTTGGCAGTGTTGGCTTAGAGTAATGCAGGGTGATCCTATACTGAGGATGTAAATATTGTATTGTAACTCTTATTCAGATATAAAAGCTGTGGATTTTTTCTTGTATGCACATATTCCCTTTTTGTCTGACAGAGCTTGCTCACTGAAATACAATGGGCCTCCAGATCTGCCAGCTCCTGGCTGGCTGACAGCATCTTCCAACACCTCCTACGGAGCTCAGAGGAATGAGAGAGCTGTCAGATTTTTCACTGACAGATTGAACACCCAAACTTCTGCAACAGTAAGTGCCAGGAAATATGTATAGCTTGATTCTTACAAAGATAATGGACTTAAAAATACTGTATTTCACCATCAGGTAAATTTTTTTTTGCTTAAAGAGTTCAAAATTCACTTTCATCATGAAATACCTTCACATAGGCTGGTATAAAATAGTCTAAATATACATAAACACCAGGTCCTTAATCTTATAGGGACATCCTGTATACCTGGTCTGCACAATTTTGTTTGCTTGTAACTGAACAGCTGCCCTTTGGATAGGCACAGTACTCAAAAACCTGAACTAGCTTTAAACAATTCAGATCAAGGAGTAGGTTTGAGACACACTAACTTACCCTACCAAAGAGAAATCTCCAGTAGAGACGTCCCATGTTGGATCAGGCTGGCATGTATTTTTCACGTGGTTACACCAACACAATCTTCAGGGAAAAGGGTCATGCTCCTTCTAGTATAAAAGTGTCATCTCTTTGGATAAATTATTTCCCTTTCCAGTAACTTAAATTACTGGGATCAGAGCTGTACAATTAAAATGTTAAGGCAAAATACTTCAGAACTATTTCTCCTGAGAGCAGCTGGGCTGTTCAGAGGATAACTTAATATTTAGTGTGAGTAGAGGCTGCAGACTCTGATCCAGAATAAATGATCCCTATTTCCTTCCTTTTATTCACAGTGTTTACATAGTCCACTGTTTGGCAATCTCTTTTTGAGGCCAGTGACCCACCACTTCTTGTGATTGTTATGATGATCAACAGCAAATCTCTTCAGGGCAAGCAATTAACTGGTGATGTTCAGTCAAATCCACTGCTACGTCTCACTTTCAGGTTTCAAATATCAGTTTTGGGTCTTCCTGGAGACAATATTGAACAACATTACAAAACATCAGTAGCCAAAACAAACCTTTAACAAATGCAAACTGTTGCTGCCAATTCTATTCCACCTGTGTGCGAATGTGAAGTGTCCCCTACACTGCACCTGTCTGCTCTGCTTTTTTTTCCACGTGAAATGAACTTTCCAAGATCTCTTTTCTTTAGCTGTTCCAAATGCTATAAAAATGCTGTAAAGAATCAGTCACCCTATTATTTACATGTCTTAAAACTTATAACACAGCAAGTCAATGTCAGCACTAGAATGGTGCCTGGGGGTAAACACCTGGCTCTGCTGATGCTGGTAGCAAAACTCCCATTGACTCCCATAGGAGGAGGACGTCATCCCAGGCCTCCGAGTGCCTAATGCCAGGTTCTACTCAATAGGCAGTATTTCACAGTTGTGGAAATCATGCAACAGCACATCGCTTTGCCTGGAGTAGTGAATGTAGTATAGCTGGGTTCACCGGGAAGATTTCTACATATTTTTTTTCCAGCCCTTTTATCGTTTCTAAAATCTGTTGAGTTAAAGGCGGGATGCTGTTGGTTTGGGTCACTAAGGAGCGAAAAGTATGACATTTTCTGCTGACAAAATCATCTTTATACCTTTTTTTCAAGTGAGGAGGTTCAAAAACCGAAGGAAGTGGTTTATTGCAGTTTCTTTTACTTCCATATTGTTCACTGTTAAAGCCTGTCTTTCTTTTCTGTTTGGTTGTCATTCCAAAAAAAAAATTCCTGCTCTAACTGTTTGGGTACTTAACTTTTCATTCCTGGTGTTCTGCTTCCAAAGCTCTGTGCTGATTCTGCTCATTTTTCCGTCCTCACCCTCTTCTTTCCATAACCTTTGTTCAATTTTTCCTTCACATGAAGTTCAGCTTTCCAGTCAGCTCCATCAGAAATCCAGAAGGATTCCTCAGAAAAATCTGCATAGTGATGGTTGTTTCTGCATGAAGATGAATTTTGGAACTAGAAGGCTTAGACACTCTGGGAGATCTCTTATAGGCTTAATGTGCCTTGTGATGACCAAATAGCACAAATGAACACAGCAACACCCACCTCCTACATGACAGCAACTGCTGATGACCAACTGGTCCCACTTTGCACAAGAGTGCACAAAACAGTACCTGCCACATACTGCTATTGCTGCGCTCCTCCCCCAAATGGTGACAAAATGGATGCCAGCTTGTAAATGGGGCAGGTAGAAATGAAATATAGGACAGAAATAAAGTCAAGGCACTCACTAAGCAGGAGAAGGTCTCCTGCTGAGAAGGAAGTCTTAAAAGGCACAGGAGCAGGCTGTCTCCATGTGCCGAAAAACAAGCCGCCAGGGAAAAAGGCCAGTGCGGCCTAACAGAGAGCTATGCTTGGAACTCAGGGAAAAAAGGAGAGTTTATGGCCTTTGGAAGAAAGGACAGGCCACTCATGAGGACTACAAAGATCTTGTGAGGCTAAGCAGGGAGAAAATTAGAAGGGCCAAAGCCCAACTAGAACTTAACCTGGCTTCTGATGTTAAGGACAATAAAAAAAGTTTCTATAAATACATTAGAAATAAAAGGAGGACTAAAGATAATCTCCATCCTTTGTTAGATGGGGGTGGAAACAAAGTGACAAAAAATGAGGAAAAGGCTGTGTTACTTAATGCCTTCTTTGCCTCAGTCTTTAACAGTTGTTCCCTGAATACCCAGCAGCCTGAGCTAGTAGACAGGGGCAGGGAGCAGAATGAAGCCCCCATAATCCAAGGGGAAATGGTGAGGGACCTGCTACAGCACTTTCAGACACACACAAGTCTATGGGGCCAGATGGGATCCACCTGAGGGTACTGAGGGAGTTGGCTTACCAACCAAACTACTTTCCATCATTTATCAGCAGTCCTGCTAACTGGGGAGGTCCCAGTTGACTGGAGGTTAGCAAATGTGATGCCCGTCCACAAGAAGGGCTGCATGGAGGATCCGGGGAACTACAGGCCCGTCAATCTGACCTTGGTGCCTGGGAAGGTTATAGAGGAGATCATTCTGGGTGCCATTACGCAGCACGTACAGGACAACCAGGTGATCAGGCCCAGTCAGCATGGGTTTATGAAAGGCAGGTCCTGCTTCACTAACCTGATCTCCTTCTATGACAAGGTGACCCACTTAGTGGATGAGGGAAAGGCTGTGGGTGTTGTTTATCTGCACTTTGGTAAAGTCTTTGACACAGCATTCCCACAGCATTCTCCTGGAGAAATTAGCTGCTCATGGCCTGGATGGGTGTACTCTTCTCTGGGTAAAAAACTGGCTGCATGGCCGGGCCCAAAGAGTTGTGGTGAATAGAGTTAAATCCAGTTGGTGGCCGGTCACAAGTGGTGTTCCCCAGGGCTCTACTGGGGCCAGTTCTCTTTAATGTCTTTAGCAATGACCCGGACAAGGGGATCGAGTGCACCCTCAGTAAGTTTGCAGACGACACCAAGTTAGGTGGGAGTGTGGACCTGCTTGAGGGTAGGAAGGCTCTACAGAAGGATCTGGGCAGGTTTGATCAATGGGCTGAGGCCAGTGGTATGGTTCAACAAGGCCAAGTGTACCTGGGTCAAAACAACCCCATGCAGCGCTACAGGCTTGAGGAAGAGTGGCTGGAAAGCTGCCCGGCAGAAAAGGAACTGGGGGTGGTGGTCGACAGCCAGTGGAATAGGAGCCTGCAGTGTGCTCAGGTGACCAAGAAGGCCAACAGCATCCTGGCCTGTATCAGGAATAGTGTGGCCAGCAGGACTAGGGAAGGGATTGTCCCACTGTACTCGGCACTGGAAAGGCTGCACCTCGAATACTGTGTTCAGGTTTGGGCCCCTCACTACAAAAAAGACACTGAGATTCTGGACTGAGTTCAAAGAAGGGCAACAAAACTGGTGAGGACACTAGAGCACAAGTCTTATGAGGAGCGGCTGAGGGGACTGGGGTTGTTTATTCTGGAGAAAAGGAGGCTGAGGGGGAGACCTTACCGCTCTCTACAACTACCTGAAAGGAGGGTGTAGCGAGGTGGGTGTCAGTCTCTTCTCCAAAGTGACAAGGGATAACTCAAGAGGAAATGGCCTCAAGTTATGCCAGGGGAGGTTTAGATTGGATATCAGGAAAAATTTCTTTACCTAAAGGGTTGTCAAGCATTGGAACAGGCTGCCCAGGGAAGTGGTGGAATCGCTGTTCCTGGAGGTATTTAAAAGACGGGTGGATGTGGTGCTTAGGGACATGGTTTAGTGGTGGTTTTTGGCAGTATTAGGTTGATGGTTGGAATCCATGATCTCAAAGGTCCCTTCTAACCTACACGATTCTATGATTCTATGTTATCCTATTTTCCACACTCTGCAGAATCCAGTAGCCTTGCTGTCCCTTCATGAGGGGTTTGGAGTTGGTGGGATGCAGACTGGTGCTCCTCTTCACACCACACACAGGGTATAAAGCGATTACCTCAGCCCACAGTCTGGCTTCAGTCTCCTGTCCCATGTGGAGAGTGGTGGAAGATTAGAGAGGTGAAGGATGCCCCTCTCAGTCATGGTCTTGGCCTGTGGATCTCAACTTTCACATACTTGTGGCAGACTGAAGAAGAGGGCACCGCGTGGCTCTACATGGATAGACATAAAAAGGACCACAAAGGGGGTTTTGTGGGCATCGGTTCTGACTGAAAAACACAAACCCACTGGAAACTCCCTGAGTAAAGCCCCAGTATATCCTTGCATGATCCACTAGAGATTCCAGAGACACCCTTTCTCTAGAACTGTCCAGTGGGTTCTGCCACTTTTTCATTTGTGCAGTTTTATTAAGCTTTTCAGAATTTTCATCTTGAATCCTGCAGATTCAGCACAGCACAGGAAAAAGCGAGGACTTCCAGCAATCCTGATCCTAAATTAAAACCCCTTTAACAAAAAAATGATCATCTAAGGTCTCTTTTTTTCTAACCTAATCCCATAATGGACATATTTTAATAAAGACATGTGGTTTCAAAATGAGCTTTTAAATAACCAGAGAAGAGAAAGAACATTGAAACAGGTTTTAAAATGTCTGTGGAAAAAAGACAGGGCATTATTTTATATAATTAAACTCAAAGCTCAGGTGATTTGTCTTGTCACATGTATAATGTATGACGTTACTTTTCTTTAAAAGCCAGTGTTAAAGAAGGAAATGGTAGCATTGTTAACAAATGCTATAGGGCAGAGAGCCTTTTCTGGCCAATTTTTCAATTCAATAAAATTTTCTAACTTGTATTTCACCATTTCCAGCTCCCATATTAAAAATCTATTAGCAGAAAGCCTATTGAAAAGCTGACCATGAGCACAAGAGACTTTTTCTGGAAACACTTCTATTCAGTTCTCATGCCTGAACAAAAGCAGATTGGCACATTCAGTTATATACAAACGCCTTTGAAAGGGACCTCCCCCCCCTTTCCCATAGCCACGCGTTTCAGGGTTCTATATGCTGAAGGAAGCCAGTGAAAGGTTTGAAGGGGTGGGGAGACCAAGGGCTTCCACCGAGATCCTTCAAAGTCCTCGGCTTCTATAGTGGGAGGATTTCCCTCTAAATCCCTTTCAATAGCATATTGATGGCTTTGAAAGCTTAAATGGCATTTGTCAACCATCAGTAAATCTTGAAAACTGTTTCTGCAAATAGCCCAACTCGGAGTCTCAGCTTTTCCCATTAATCTGTACGTAAGGCCACTGAAGACTTTTTCAGAGGCTAGATAATGCCTGGATTAAAAGGTCCATTCAGAAGGGAAAACTTTAGCATTCACCTTGTGTACATAGCCATTTCACCAGTGGTATTCATGGGTTGTTATTTCAACTCTGCATTTGTCCTGCAAACAAGACATTTTGCCACAAAGACTTGGTAGAGACATTCTTCAGTGAATTACTGAAACCTAGCCCTGCTATTTGTCATGGCTTGTTATTTTTATCAAGTGTAATCAGTTCAAATAGGAACTCTAGACTGACAACTTTACAATTACGTTACTATTTTAAGAGTGGAAGATATGTTTCTTCTAATTCAACAATGAAACTGATTAAAGCACAACCTGATTGCTTTATCTAATGAAACAGTCTAAAATTTCCTTTAATCAGATGTCAGAAGACTTTTTGTTTGTTTTATATTGAAAGTAAAGACAAGAACTTTATCATTATTGAACATTTTTACTTTATGATATTTTATAAAAACTTCATAAATTTACAAGGCTTAATAATTTATGTGTTACATACTGCCTCATTTTAGTATTTTAGGGCAATACTGTATTAATGTAATGTGGCAAATGGACAGACTTTAAACCCTCAGAATCTGTAACTTACACACACAAACTCTTTTTTTTAGGCCGTTCTTACATCCTAATAATGTTTGTGTTCTCTCCTTTCTATTTTTTTTTTGTTTTGCACACAATAAGTTATACTAAAGCCAAGATATGAGCTATTTTGAAGGGCACAAGTAATTTCATTATTATTGTTATTATTGAAATAATCAAGTGAAAACATTTATGCATCAAAGAAAAGAAGAAAAACAGAACAAAATCACACGCCGTAGACTCCAGGCAATTTTTGAGGTGCCAGTGATGCAATGCTAGGCAAATTTTTTAATATTAAAAAAAATAATAAAATCAGACCCCTATCAAATTTCCCCCAATCCAGACAGATTTCATTGTTTAAGCAAATCGACCTTTTCACCATACTGAAAAATTTACTGTGAACATCAAGAACACCCAGCCTGAGGATCAATGAAGTTCACTGTACATCCCTCACAAGGATACACAAAGATTATCCTTCCCTGAAGGACTGTTGAAAGGGAGCAGCTTAGTCAAGGATTTACATATGTGTAATCACATGAACTGTGGCTGAAAGCCACACCTTACATCTGCTTCTTTTGGTTGCCTTATTGTCCACCTATGTGGACATATCCCACCCATTTTTTGCTATCAATGGAAGCGATCTCATAATTTAAATGTGAAAAATCTCTGCAGCTTGGATATAGCATAACAGATGATACACGCTCAGCCCAACTGGCTGTAAAACTAATATGAAGCCTATCACACAAGTTTAAACAGAAGGAGTTTTCTACTCCAAACCTGCCTGCTGCCCCCACCCCAAGTTACTGTGTTAATAATACTGCAGTCCTCCATGTGTCTTCAAGATTTTTTCAAGATTTCATGGGGATCAACGCCATGGGTCTCTTGGCTGATTAAAAGTAAAACAGGCCAGATTTTTTTATCTGTGGGTCACATCTTGAGATGACTTAGGGTATCCTGCCTGGCTTCCAACCAACACTCTCCATACAGTAGGAGATGCACTTCCTGTAAAGACCATATAATATGTACCCCGTGGAGGCACCTCAGATAAACTGGAGTACCTTACATGGCGTAAGTCAGGTATTTGTGAGCATCTAAATGAAGCTCCAGCTGCATTAAAGAATGGAGACTCGATTTAGTTTGCTAAACATAGGCATCAAGAGTCATTCAAAACATCCGCGGTTACCTGAGACATCCACAAGGGCCTGGGAGATAGACAGAACATTATAACCTATGACATGACCCACTGCCTTTTGAAAGGACAACTGAAGGCCAGCTAAGAGACCCAAAATGGAGTGCACTAGATAGATACCTATCTATCTAGTGTGCACTAGATAGATACCTATGCTTAGGTAATTGCATTGACCTCTGAGACTGGGATTCAGCTCCTAACACCCCTAAATTAGCTGACTGCATGTGAAACAGGCTTCTGGGCTCCTAGTGTAGTCAGTTAAATCTAGCAAGACTTCTCTCATCTTCAGATAAGTGACTTTTTTTGGTCAATGCTCTCCAATGCCTAGGACTACACTGACTGTTAGGAGAGTGAGACAATGCTTACTCTAGACAGATACATTTTAGATCATCATGTGAATCTGGAGCTGAATACCAGTTCAGCTGACTTCAGGAGCAACTAAATTACAAGACAAAAATGTATGCACAGTATTTATGCTAGTGGTGGTGTGTGGAAATTACATAAAGAAATGTGCTCCCTTGATTACTTCTCTGCACTAATACAACTTGAGTTTTCTGACATCTGAAGCATACTGTAATGCCTGGTTGCTTACTCAAGCTTTCCTTTTAATGAAAGAAACTAGTTTTCTTTAGGTGAGAAAGTGAGAAGTTGACTTTACTTTTGTCAGTATACATTAAGACTTGTGACTTGATTGTTGGGCTTTCTCTTATAAAAACATAAATAGGTACGTCTTCCTAGAAATACAGAATAATCAGGAAGGACAATTTAATAAAAATTAGTAAAACCTAATGAAAGTGAATGCAAGTTAGGCTGCAACAACACTTAAAGACTTTTGAAATCTGTCTTCTCTGTAACTCGGGATGTGTTTCATGAAAGTAGAGCTTAGGGAGCCCAGCTCCTCGTGAGTTTCTGTCTTGTAGTCAGACTCCTCTAGGTTCAATGAGATGGAGCACGTTTCTCTCTCATGCAGATTCTTAGGTGTCTCTAGATAAAAACAATCCTTTTTGGTAAGGTTAGTGCCCAGGTAAGGTCAGGCTCAGTGCTTTGCTGATGGTTTCCAGATGGCTCAGAACACGGGCAGAGCTCACACACATCTTCCTAAAAAATTCTATGTAGATGTGATGCCATATATGCATTAAATTATTTGGGACTAGAAATGAGTGGTATCACAAAAGTATGAAGTATTCCTTATAAAACTATTTTTCTGCACCATTTTGAGAGTCACGTATTTCCGTATTACCATGAGAATGTTATTTTAAAAACCCTCGGCCATGTAATGAACAGAACACTATGGAAGGAGGACAACTTTCACAATTACAGTCAGTGTTTCCTCTTGTAAGAGTCACAGATCCTCCAATTTCCTCATGGTTTTTGTTCTGAAAAACTCCAAGGATTTAGGAAACTAATTTCTGTGCAACTCAAAAAGAGGGACAAAAGCAATCCCTGTCCTTCCTCAGGTTTGTGAGTAACAGCTGTAGGAATCTGCACTTTAGCTCGCATCCTACAGAAAATGTGATGTAATTCCAAGGTCTGAGACAGAATTGCTATCTCTTCTCTTGGGAATGCCAGGGGAGCAACTTCTGCCCACCCATATCCAAGAAGCATGTGTAGTGGCAGAGGGTGGGGGAACAATTTTCTGGGCCTGAGTAACTATATGCTTGTTGGCTTTTCCCTTCTTTTTGTACAGCAATATTCAATTATGCAATATTTTTCAAAGAACAACATAAAGAAAGAGTTAACTACTATTTAGGAGTTGAGGAGACTGCAGGGTGGGAGAGGAACTAATTTTGCTGTGGCACTAATCAATGCAATAAGGAAACGAAATAAAATACAAGTCTGAATCTCAGATCAATGCTTTATCTATGAGGTGGTGCTATCTCCTTAAGCAAAACCATTAAATATTCCCAGGCTAACCACAACTCTCAGTGGTATTTCAATGAATGCTTCTACTTGTCTTTATAACTCTTCCATCAATTTTTATTTTTGTGACCATGTTCTCACATTCAAACTAACATAGCTTTTTCAGCTGACATCACAGGGGTCGGAATGCAAATACTGCAGATGTTCACAATGCCAACATACTTTAGGACATAGAAAGACAACTGAAAAATCTGTTATCTACTTCAGTGTAAGCATGCTATCATACAGGAACATAGTTTTTTTTCCCCCAAATACTATTCAGTGCATCTTGCTGGCAGGGGAAATTAATTTTCCAAACTCAGTCTTTAAAGGATATTATTTTTTTTAATAGGAGCGTCTTTGAGATAGAACATATGCCCCTGTTTCTCTATCCACACCATAAAATGGTTTTCCCATTCATCACAAATAGCTGGTTTTTTCCTATGAAAACTTTTATAGAGCCTGCCTCTGTATTTTAACTGTTCCTGACACAGTGGATCCACAATCCCAATTACGGCTGTGGACTGCAATACAACTGTAACACAAATGATAGAGTCCTTATGCTTATGTGACTTTTTAAATATAACTTTTTAAATACAAATAGATAGGTGGACAGAATTATTAAGCAGGCTGGCTGTAACTGCCTGCTGAACCACTCAATTCATACAAAAGATGGTGAAACCTAGGGGAGGACGTAATCCTTAACCTTCATTTAGTACAGCCTAAGGTTACATGATTCTTCTCTGCATTATTATTGCATAGCACAAAAGTATGTACAACTGGGAGGCCCTAATGTTATGGAAGGTCTGTCTAGCCTCCACAAGGAATGGGTATTTTAGGCCCCCAATGCCCCCCCCAATACCTTCTGTACTCTTGTGAGTCAAGCTTGTGAAAGTGAGACAGCTAAAAGCTGAACAATGCAGTCCACTAATTTCTTCTAAGTCACGTGTTATGGACAATTTAGAGATGTTTGCTTATGATAATAGGCATGTTACTGACACAGTATCAGACTGCTGATTGGCAGCAATCAGACATAAGATATTACAGGAACACATATTCTTTGAAAGCTTCTTAGGTTAATACTAGTTAAGATGGCTAATAAATATTTCCAAAATAATCTTCATTTTAAAGACAGGGATTAAAAATGCAGGATTCTGCAGCCTATAGACTTCAGTAAGATTACCTGAATGAGTACTGTTTGCCTGGGTAAAGACAGCAGTTCTGTGTCCTGGCATTTTATCACATCGACGTATTAAGGATTTTATAATGAAACTTAGTATCTTTCAAGGCATCTTGATTTATACTTAAATGGAATGGGCAAAGACAAGGAGAAGAGGAGTAACAGCTCCCAGAAAACTTAGCTGAGGCATACTACACCACAGTGCATGTGTCAGGCTAAAAGTCACAGCTCAGGCCCACAGAACCACACAGTTGTTACCTAACAGAATCGGGAGACAGAAATACCCAGTAATTTGGCTTTGGCTATGGCTATGGCATTTTTGATTTCACTATGTGGCCTTAGAGACCCTCATCTTAAAGCCTTGTGGTAGCAGCAGATCCAGACTTTAATTAACATATTATTCTCACGCAATTGTGGAGAAAGTTACCAAAATGCCTTGGGAAATCAAACAGCATCCTCAGAGAATGGCAGACATACCATTTACATGCAATATGTTTTTTCCATAAAAGAGAACAGAATCTAAATGTACTAAAACCCAGGTGAAATTAATCTTCAGAAACATTTAGCTGCGTAGCATTATAAATCATGGTGTACAATGACATCCCAGCCCATAAAGCCACCTTAATCAGGGCCTCTCTCCTATGGCACCATCGTATTTTCAGCTAACAGTGCTTTCAGATGAGCCGAAAAGGGGTACTTTGCTCCCACCATTACAATTTCTGCTCTTCTTTTCTTTACCCTTTTCAAAAACATGAAAGCATTGGATTGCTAATTACTTTTATCCAGCCTATAGGAAAATTAGTTTATCTTCCTGATCAAAGCAAATTAGGCAGATCATGGCTGATTAGAATGCAACAGTAAAATCTCCATACTTTCTATTCCACCCCCTTTTCTCTCAGAAATGGGGTCTGTGTCAAATATGTAGGTATTTCCCACGGCCAGTCTGGACTCTGTTTCCAACAGGCTCTGGGGCTGGGACAATGGTTCTTACACAGACACTGAAGTTCTTTAGTTCAGTCATTGTGCAAGGAAAGAACTGGTAACCCCTTAGCTAGCATTTGATGAAACATCTAGATTTACATATTTCCCTAATTGCATTTTTTGAATGTGAGTGAGATTTATCTGACCAGAGTTAAATGCCTCCTTTATTCTACTACCCAAAATACAAACCTATGCTCTCCGGGCAGAGTTGCCTTTGGTTCAGATCTCAGCATTAAAATTTTGGTTTTCACTACAGTGGGACAAAGCAACATCTACCTTTACTTCTCAAAGCATGACCTAAAGAATGGCTGGGCTAGTTGCTTCCAAGGTGGCTGCTGTATTACTTTGCAAAACTGAATACTATTACTCCTTCTAAGCAAATGCTTTAAGCAGCATTTACTATCGCTCTAGTATTTTACTGTTCACTTTTTACCCTTCATAACTCATTTCCCTTCAATTTGTGCTCTATGGCTTTAATAGATGAAAGCCAAGCTATACTGCTACTTTATTTATAACCAATTACTATAAATTAACAGTAAATCTCACATTTAGCTCCATTTAAACATCACTATGCAGCTGCCCATTTGAAAATAAAATGGTTGCCTTCTTTCACTTCAGTGGGCACAATACAAAACATCCATTGAGCTTTTCCTTTATTGCAGCTGCCAATGCCCAGCCGACTTTTAACAAACCAACCAAGCGGAATAACAATGCAGCTGCAACATTTTATGGTATTTCTGTTAGTTCTCTTTTGAGACTGAAGGTGTTAATTAGGAATCAAAGAATACAACCCTGCCAGCTTTCTTTCACAAACTATACACTGGCCACTGCAGTTTTCAGAAGAAAAATAAATCTAATAAAAGGACAAAAATGTTGTTTGTCACACCAGTAACGTGTATTTAAGACCCTTTGATCACGAGCTTTTTATGTAGTCTTGTCAGACAGGCTGAAAATATTTTTTCCTCTCTTTTCTCCTTTCTTTAGGCTTTTCTGAATACTGATTCTAGGGTTGTCTGGAAAGGTGAAAAAACCGATAGTAACTTGAATGCTTTACAGGTTAAAATGGCTTTGCTGAGCAAGCCAGCTTTAAATCAAATCAAATCATAATTGTTCACTTTTCTGATTGAAGTGTAAGTTGTTTTGAAATACAAGTGATCTGTTCCTGTTATGCAGTTTACTAATTCTGTGTATCATTAATATTTTAAGCATTTAAATATATACAGGTGTTTTTATATTAATACATCAATTGTTTTTTGGAATCTTATTTTAGACCATAAAAATGACAAGTTTATAGGATGCTGGAAAATATACATTACATAGATATTTTCACATGTGTACCATACAACATATATTTGATATTTTATTTACACTTATTAAACATAATTGTATTAGAGTATCATATAGTCAAAGGTAGCAGCATGAAGACACTACCTTTAATCTTTAGTCAAAGTTAAAACCTTAAAATAGGTTTATGAAGTTAGCACAACTGTGAATTAGTCAAGCTTGCTAGCTTACCCAGCAAGAGCTTTCACTGTTAAATGCACAAATCATGCCAAAATCCATTAATCCTGCCAGGGAATGGCAGAAAGAAGCTCTGGTTGTTGATTTAATGATAATGAATTGAACAGGCTCTTAAGGCTACCTGCAGAGTTTTCTAAACTGTAAAACAAATAAAGTCAATTCTAAGAAACACTTTTTACAGAAGTATATGTAACAGTGTTCTTTGCCTTAGACACTATGTAGGAGAAGCAAGGTTTTAAAATTCAATTCTACTTTTCTTGTTATATGTTTAATATAATTCCTTATAAAGTTATATATAGAGAATGTGATTATAAAACATATTTGGGGGATTTGCTATTTGGTAATCAAGAAACACAGAACTGCCTTGAAAATGTTAAAACACAGATCTTAGTAACAAAAGAAAGTTCTGATCAACATTGTCATGTTGTACGTCTCATGTAAAGTGCAGTCTCTGGCTACTGTAACAGCACACAATGAGATGATTCAGTTATAAAGGTACATTTTCTTCAATGCCCCAAGCGTACCATTTCTCACATTCCTGAATTTTAGAAAACTGAAATATAATACTGGAGAATGGTTTAAGTTTTTTAGAAACACAAACATGTCTACCTTTTGGCGTTTGTTTTGTAAAGTGATATATGAGATGATAAACTATTAAGTGTGACTGCCGTATTTTTATCTGTTTTACCTGTTGAGCAGTGGCTGGGAATGCAGAATTTAGCTTGATTTTCAAAGCAAGTAATGGCAGCTAGGCGGCAGATGAGAATATTTCCTTTCTGCATATGGAATAAGGTAAAACAAGCAAATATATTTGAAATTGGCTGCTGCAATGACTTCTTACAATGTTTTTTTTCTGTTATTGCATTGTAATAATGCCACAGTGTCTAAAGGAATGAAATTGTTCTTGTAGAAAGATGTCAAGTATATACACACAAGCCATGTTGCTCTCCATAGGGTTAATAATAATTATTAGGAGTCCTGTTGCTAACAATTGGTTGAAGTTCTGCTCTGGATGATATATTTCACAGCTATTTCAGAGTAAGGTGGCATTTTCAACTCTAAGTTCATGTCTGAATGAGTTTTCTTCTACTCTTTTAAATGTGGTCTCGTGTAGTCTGTAGGCTAAGGATATCTATATCTTGGGTGAAGTTTGCCATTAAGCAGACACAATGTTTTACATGTGGCTACTTAAATATGGAATGGAGGGGATATTTTTTTCCAATTTTGGAAAATTATTTTACTCAGTCATTATTTTGAAATTATCTGGTGTATAAACTTCATACTTATTGACTGACAATCTGAAGAACTGCTGCTCTGTGCAATTGTTTGTATGGAGCTATTTCTGGGTGAAAAAAATTATCTCAGTTGACTACTAAATTGAACAACTGTAAATGAACTCAAGTTCTCTGAGAATGTTTACCTGCTCAGTTTTGTTGAATTCTAGACTCATCTGGAACAGTCTGAAGAATTTATATTGTGCCTATTATGAGCACCTCCAACGGAATTTTTACAAAATGCTATGTTTATCAACTATACACAATTAAGCAAGGCAAAAGACTTTTGTTAATGAGCAGGTGACTACAACTAAATCAAAGATAAGAAAACCTCATCCCTACGGTTTTCTCTATGTTATCTTCTGCATTGGAAACTGCAATGGTACAAGAGTACTTGAAAAGTTTTCCACTCTCCTTCAATCAGTCGTCCCTGTCCCTTCTGCTGCGCTAGTTTGGCTGTTTCTGTGGCTACATTCTAACCAGATAGTTGAAATGAGATATGTATTTTTCAAAGACCAGAAATGTGTTTCTTTTTAAACTGGATTATTTCGCAGATCTGCTTAGGAGCACAGCCCAACAAACAGCTGAGTCAGCACAGCCGAAAGAGACAAAGCCTAGAGCAGGAGGGTGGGAACAACTGGCTTCGAGGGGGGGAAAGCCAACATGAACATCTTAAACTGTCTCTGTTGCAGAGGGACTCTTAATATGCAAGCACATTTTCTCTGAGTTTCCTATTCCAAATCAAATCTTCCAGAAAATTCTGAACACCATCTTCTTCCAATTCTGTGAATTCAGAAACTTAACTAGCAAAGACACGTAGCTTCTATTCAAGGAATTCAGCAGCAGAAAGCAAGTTCTTTTCCCAGTGCTCTGCCCTGCTATGTGAAATCAGCAATAGTTCTTGAGCTGGGAGTGTCAGGAGTCAGCACGTATGCTGGCACCTTGGAAGTTCACTTTTGGTGGTCTACCTCTCCTAAATTGTTTTTCCTTGCAGATCTAGCAAGTCCTAAATCTGTTACCTTTCACAGCTTGGAGAAAAAGTCCATTTTGATTTCTCATGCTTTTGTATGAGGAGATTCTGTGCTGATGGGACCAGAAGAGGAAGTGTGTAGATAAAACATATCAGAAAATAAAGCATATAAATCAGGCTTTCCTGCCTTCTTTCTCATCTTTTTCACTAAACCATCAATGATGTTACAAGATTTCATGACTCACCCTCAAGTACAATCTTTGGACTGAACCCAACATGCCCACTACATTCTCATTCTGTTGTCCTTTCAAGCACAGCAATTATAGCAAAGAACAAAATTGGCTGTCGAAGTTGGCTTCTGCAGTGGCACTGATTTTGGATTACTCTGTATTTTTTTATTTTGGTAAACAAAGAATTGAAAAAAATTGTATTCACTGAACATTCACTATTTATTTTGAGAACTCTAATTAAAAGACATTTTTAAAAACTTACCATAAGAGCATACAAAAAAAAAGGTTACGACTGTTTTGTTTAGAGAAAAGATGAATACAATGGTTAGAATATACATATATCTCCTCTTCAAAATGAGAAACAGTCCTAGTCATGATAAAGAGATTCCTGTAATAACAAAGCTATCAATATTTAATACTTTAAAAAGCACTCTATTTGTATCTGTAAAAGCTGTTTTCTTGAGGCACCCAAAGTTAGTATTTTGACAGTGTTTAGAAAGGGTCAGTGCGCTCTCAGGAATAAGAATATTCAAAAGTATATTAAAATACCATGGAACACAGGGGTTTGTTTTCACTTATAAGGTAGCAGTTAAATATCCTCCAAAGCTGGAAGGTGTGATTGGTGTTAGAATAGATATAGATTTAATTACCTTGGTCTGATCCATTTTGCAAACTAGGATTTCGCCCTTCAGAATACAGGTTGCCTAATAATTCAATGCTGATTTTCCCCATTTTAATTGCTTCATAATTTGTAGACTCTTCAATAATTTGACTATATTTTATCAGAGCTTACATAATTCACTGTGATAACAAGACCACTCAGTTTTCAGATTTATTTGACAACAACTACTTCCACAAAGAGGATGGATCTAGGAACATGACAGAAATCTAGTCAGTGATCTGAGGATCAGATTTAGACAGCTGTCTTATTCTCTACTGCCTGTACACTTGCAGTCATACTCGTGTTGTTAGTTGTACAGGTTCGCAAATTTCCAAAGTCACTGCCAGGCACATTTAAATGATACGGCACACAAAAATTAACAAAATATAAATATTTTAAGGCCCAAATATTTGCCAGAACCTCTTTCCCAGCCTGTATATATCTGTATGCATTCTACCAACTGCAACTTAGAAATGAAATAATCTTCTTCATCTTACCAGTTAAGGTCTTTAAAAGTGAGAGATGTAATTCAGACTCAATAGCTAGAAAAATCTTGCTAAAAACCTCTTCCTAGATCTGGAATAGTAAGCTGAGAAGCTTGAAAAAGCTTTGTTTTCTTATGTAAGGCATCTCTTTCCTACTTTAATACCTTAAAGATGGTAAGGATAGAGGTCTTAAAAGCTGTATAGGCACTTGGAGATGCAGATAGCAAACACAGATTTACTAGGAAGGCACCAGGCATGAAGTAGATGATGGAGGTAATACTCCCCACAGCTGGATTGCCTGATGTCACAGCAGTCACACCATGATGTGTCTTTCCTTCCAAACACAACACAGCTAGGTCTGCAGCTGTATCTGAAAGTGTGTAACTGTCAGACTCCCATGAATATAGGATACTTCGGTATCCAAAGGAAAATTTAATGTGTAAGAGAACTTCAAAAGTATTTCCACTTTGACAGAATGAGAGATTCAGATACTGAGAAAAAAACACACTAATTTCTATATCTTCATATATTTTACTCTTTAAGGCTAAAACTTAATGAGTGTATGGAGGTTCTGCACTATACAGAAGCACTACAGCTGAAATCATTAGCCTGAAGATGCACACATTTGCATTAGCCTGCATTTGTTTATGTCTCCAGAAAACATAGTATGTATAATAAATTTTACCAGATACATATACCTAGAACTAGCAAAACTTTTAGTTATACTGGCAGGTCTTCTAAATCTGAAAATTTAAGAACATAGATATACATTTTTTAAGATCTAAGAAAAGCCAACGATTTCCACTACTGATCTAAATTGATAGTTCTGACAGATCTTCATCATTTTTCATGGAACTGGGGAACAGTGCTTCACTGACCCAGCTGTGGGTCAGTCTGAATGCGGCTCACTTGCCTCTAAGTAGCCCTCTCAGGATGAGGAAGACAATGGTACATGGCAAACCTCCTCAGAAGCCAGAGAAGGACACTGACACTCTTTGCTTGACAGTTCTGACGAGTGGAACAGTTCCCAGGCTATCTATGAGCTGACTGCTTTTCTAAAAAGCAGCCTTAGCCCTCTTCTACTTGCTTTGTGAACTGTGTTGCTGTCCTAAGTAACCTACAAAGGAAGATATTTTAAGATGGCAAAAGGTACCACTAGCCACCCCTGCCAGGCCTGGATTCCAGAAGCAGCCTAAACTCTACTTCAATATCCCTTACTGAATTCTTCTTAACCTGCACCTTTTGAAGTCAACTGCATCACTCAGTGGTATTCAAATCAACCTTTTATTCATTTTAATATCACTCAGCCTCGCGTATATACTTACGTGGTGACATCTCAAACTTGTTTCTCTACAGTGGGAAGATTAAGTGCCATTTATTTAGAGAAAATTACAACTCTATTTCATGTCATATGTTTGAAGAAATTATTTCATGGTCTAACATGTACTTTCATTTGTCTAGTTTGAATTTTTATCCATCAATACTGTGTCTTATGTTAATATGTTAATACTCATTGTATTATATTAATAAAATCTGTGCTTCAGGAACATCACAACAATTTTAAAATTAATGTATATGATCTGATGCCAGCAGTAAACATAACCATTATCTTGCCTGTCAGAACATTTACTTACGTATTTTTACTAAATCTGGCAGTCAGAGACAATCCTGTCAATATGATTATTATGAGTTTGAAAGAAATAAAAAAATATTCATAGGAAATAAAACTTCTGATTTTACATGAGCTGTATTATTTATTCTGATGGATGATGATGTAAAAGGAAAGACAGATATCTGGATGTTGTTGGGGTTTCCTTCTCCATGTTTAAACCCCTGTGCTCTGAGATCAATCTCTGTGTGCAGTTATTTCTTTATACTTGCCCTTACACATGACAAAATATTCAAAAAATGTCTTTTTTAACTAAGTAAAAAACATACATAGATTGCATCATTAAAATACTTACTTAAGAATGATATGCTCTGAAGCAGCACTGTAGAATCATCTCAATATGCAACTTCAAAGGCTCTTTTTCATACTGTAACTACTGAGAATTTCCACCTCTTATTTCATCTTCATCAATAATGGTGCTGTATTTCATAAAGAAAAATTCTGAGTTCCCTTTGTTCCGTGTCATCCTTCCCACCTGGTGCAGCCCTGGGCTGTTTCTTTCAGGTCAGCTTACATAGTCTTGAACCTTGCATTCCCAAAGTGCACCCAAGGTCACTGCGACAGCAACAGGCCTGCTCTAATTGCACCCAAGTGGACTGACTCAGGCCTTTGCCTGGAACAATGTTTGAATACCTCAGTTTGCCTAATAGGCCAGGAGCTGCTCCATGAGTTAAACAGCGTACAAATATACTAGTTGCTTTGTCAACTCCTCAGACTCATCTTCCAAAGAGTCACTTTGGCTAGTACTGGTCCAAGGCGTTTCACTGTGAGCGGACTTGATAGCACAGAGGAACACTCAGATTAATGTCTAAACCTGCTAATAAATGTTAGGCTACCAAATGTTTTAATTGCTGGAATTGTTTCGGATAAACACCACCATTTTACAGATGGAGAACAAACATAAGGCTCATTTCATGTCTGATTTTTGTTTCACGCTGTTACAGCTAGACATGTATTTAATTTATCTTTAATGCTAGCAGTGATATTGCTGACTGGAAGAATATAGACATAAAGTTTTGCTGCTAAGGTATATTTTTTTTCCTTTATGTCTTTCTGTTATTATTCTCCTGTGACTTGGACATCCATCCATTTACCAAATTCATATTGTTACATGATGATACATATTTTCATTTGGTCTAATCTTGATCAGTACATATTTATTGAACAACCACCTTAATGCTGCCTTATAAAAGCTGCGAACATGTTAATGGAAGGTTTCCATGCTGAGATACTCAAAACCACTAATGAATGTAATTTACAATTAATTACTATCATTGTGTACTTAGGTAATTAGTCATTCACCAAATATAAAAAACAAATCTGTTTGTGTACGCAACATATGGTGACATTTGGATAAAGAGTGAGTAATCTCCCTTAGAATAGACTCACCATGACCCAACAGAACCCTCTATAATAAAACTAACTCTGACATACCAGGAGCTCAATCCATATCATCAAAAGGAGTTTCAGTTCTGGCTTCACTGGGAACCAAATTGACTCATAATTAGTTTTCACAAACCCTTATCAGTATAGATTAAACTAGCAGCACGTTGACAGAATGCAGCATTTCCCTATACACTTCACACACAGAGATACAACACTGTAAATAATACCATCCAGTGAATCTGGATATTACAAATTCCTTGTGAAATCCGATGCTCTTACAGCACTGCTCTATGGTCAGACAGGCAAGAACATACAGCTACATGACTGCAAGATGCTGTATCCATGACTGATGATAAACGTAGAAAACAGACCACATCTGGCTTCAGGTTTATGGGATTCTTCATAGATTGACCGGAGACAGCCATGGAAGGCAGAACAGCTGAGGCACCAATATGTACAGAAATGTGATTTTGACAACTCTATTTGGTACGAGAGTTCTTTCTCTATGAGAAATGGAATGAATGTATCACAGTGCTGTAGAAGCATCCTCAAAAAAAAAAAAAAATCTGCTGCTCTTTTCACTGAATATTGTCAACAACAACAACAAAAAGACTGAAAAACAAAAGAAAATCCCTGCTTCTTCAAACTGCTGGGAAGTCTGTACAGTTGACCACAACTCCCTGACAGAACGCAACACAACTCTCCTGCCAGAGTCTACATCTTGACACAAAGAAACAAGGCAATAATGGTCACTTGGCTGTAAGCTTGAAATCTTTTTTTCTAAAAAAAAAAAAAAAAATTTGACTTTTATTTATTTCAGAAAGACAGACACCATGCACAGTAATGGCATATTAGAAGCTTTTCTGTCAAGAGCTGGCACATTAAAACTGAAGTGAATGATTCATTGTAATTATATTATTGCTTTTCCAAAATCTTCAAATTTTTCAAATTAAATTTATTTAAGCAGTACCAATTCCACAGAATTAAGTTAGTTCCATTAGCATAAGCAGACCAAAAACTACCTGAAGTCTTTCTTGGCATAAGTCTATTAAATTACACACATGGAATGACATGCAGAGTTGAATCTGGCACTGGGTCTTTTTTCTCCATTCCCTATAATGATTTATTTTAAATACTCCATCCAAATAACCAAAGAAATACTTTTGCTACAATATTCGTCCACATGTATCTGTTTCTACACAATGGCTTTTTCTATTCCAGATGAAAGTTTTTCACCTTATCAGTATTCAGGAAGCATTTGTTTTATTCTAAAAACATGTAGTTCAAGATTTCAAGAATGTGTTCAGCTATGTTCCGTACTGTCTCTGGCCTTCAGGCAGATAGGATGTTCCAAGATGGTTGTCCTGCCCTTTATTTTCACATCTTCTGTCTTGGCCAGAAAGAAGTAAAGTTCTGGCACTCGGCAGTTCACACTACTCTACATATGTACAGGCAACAGGTAAAGGCAACGCAAAGTCTCCATATGCTGAGGAACTTACAGCCTTCTCAGATGCTATTCTCAGATCATGAGCTTTCACATTGTCCTGTTTCAGTGCTAAGCCTAAATAACACCATGTGAACCCCTTATTCTGCTACCAATTACTCTTCCACAGTGCCCCACACTCAATTTTCAAAACACCCAGCAGCAGTACTGCAAACCCTTACTCTTCACCACAACTATATACTTAGACCTCTCTCCACTAGGGCCAGTTAGTCACAAACGTTTCTGACAGTAACTCTGCCAACGTAACTGTACCCTACAAAGTCTTATTGCAGACACATGGCACAAATGTAAACTGTGATTTGCATTACTGCCACTTCTCCTGAGGGTTTAAAATGGGTTGAGCTGCTTGATGAGAGCCACATTTCACTACTCTATAGCACTGATACAGATGGATTCCCAAGCTACCTGCCTTGTCTCTTTTCACAATGCACTTTTTGCTTCTCTGTTAATCTTCCTGTAATTGTGTGTGCCTGTGGCAGGTTTAAAATCAATATAGCGAGGCTTTAGGCAGGGACACTGTAGGACTGGAATTTACTCCAAGACCTTTGTCAGGTCACAAGGTTGAACCTGCACTTCTTTTGGCCCTTTTCCAAATCCTTGTCTTTGCACAACTTCAGCACAAGTGCAAGCAATACTTCCATATCGCACTAAGCATATGGATCCTGTATTTTCTTGTCAGCAGGTCAAATATTGCTTTCAGACGTCTGCATAGACTTCACTTGTTCCAATAAGTATCTTATATATCACAGAGTTCAGCCCACATAGACAGCCATGAGCAAAACTGAAAGGCAGATGTACATCCTTATGAAGAGAATAAATCCCTTTGGGATTTCACCTTATTTTACCATGTCATACTCATAATTAGCACCTCATTAAGTGTTTTTAATCTACAGAACTCCAGCACTCATTAGCACTACCAAATTAGTCAAACTCAGATGTAGGTAGTTATCCCAGCCATCGCATATAAAGAGTAAGGCTATAGAAAAGTTGCATGATTTGCTTAAATTTGTAAACTATTTCATTAACTGTATCCAGGAGCAGAACTCATATGTCTTGCCACCTAGCTCTCACCTATAGCTATCTCATCATACTCTGTATTCCCAGAAGCAGTTCCTGCCCCTTCCTCAGGCTTCCAAAATGGCAATCTCTGTGAACCACAGTGTTTAAGAAACTTTGGTTTCTATGCTCTCATAAGGATGAATCTCATTTCTGGACACTGGACAACTTGATCTGCCCCTCTACCAAAATTTAATTGCAACCGCATCATGTGTGAGACCAACAGGAGAAAGGTTTAATTTCTGAGGCAGCCTCCATGCCAAACTGATCAAGGATAAAAGACCCAAAGGCAAGTTACTCATCGAGGTGGTTCAGAACAGGTAACTTTCGGTGATGGGTGAGAGAGAACTTTGTCTTATCTTAATTGCTTTCTTTGCCAGTTATGACCTACTTCTCCCCTCAGGGTACACAGAGACTCATTTACAAATTCAGTTGCACTTCCCTTAATGCTGACATCATCTCACATCTGCTCTCTCATTCACTTAGACTAGCATTTATACTATCACAGGATCCAGAAGACATGGTATATCTGGCACCGTAAGACGCCTACTGCTGCAGAAACAAGGGCTAGGAAAGCTTTGCTTCTGTGTAATACCAGTGCTGTAACTATTCCACCCTCAAGCAAAGCAGACTGAAGTGTTTGCTAAAGGAACCAACAGTAAAAAACCCAAAGAAAACAGAGAAGTAGTAGTACTAAACACCAGCTTTACTTTTCTACCTACCTCCCCTTCATAAATACCAGCATCAAATTATTGTACACTTTTCATGGGAAAAGTTGTATGACACAAGCACAAAAAAAAAATAATCGTAAAACTTAAAAGGGTTAAGTTTATACACAATCATTATAAAAATTAAGTCCCAATCCAGCCATGGATTCTGCATTACTTGAATATTTAATGCTTAAGCTTGGTAACATTAGTAAGCATGGCTACTTAATAAAAAAGAAAGCAGCTATTCAAGTGTCTGCAAATGAGGGGAGAGATTTTGTGTGGTGGGAGCTAGAGTTGTTTGTACTGCTTTACGCTGATAGATACTTTTTTTAATTTGCCCAAAGCCTATTTATACACACACATCTCCACATGCACAATATCGTATCTCCTGTACAAAAGGAATATACTTTTATACTATAATGCAAAAAGTTTTAGCAATTTTTTATCAAAAACATGTCCTTAAAATTACTTAATTGCAATTATGTAACTTAATACTGTTGAAAGACAGTGCATTCCAGATTAAACTAAATATTCATTTTACATAATATTTTGAAAAATTTTGAAAGAAAGGCTTTTAAACGATTTATAATACACATAGTGCTTTAGTCTGTGTAATGAGACAGTGTAGCAGAACATCTTAGTGAAACTATTCCACACAAATGAGTTGATAATTGGGAGAGGAGATAATTGTTTTAGAATTATTCAAGGCCTTGATCCGACAAACATTTGCACATGTGATTTCAGTGGAACCATTCCTGACACTAAAGTTAAGTATCTGGATAAGTATTTGCAGGACTGGAGCCAAATCATACAATTGGGTCCAAACTAAGAGCCCATTTGTTACCAATAAAATCTTAATTTGGGAGTGGCTGATTATTATAATTATCACTGTTGGATAACACTACACTTCAGAATAATTATTTTTTGCAGCAGCATCTATCCATGAAAATACAAACTGTCCTTTCTAGGATGGACCTTAGTGCTGTGAACCCTGAAGCTCATAGCTAAAACTTAGTAAAACATAGCAAAATAATAAAACTGGAAAGCGATACAGAATGCACTGCTTTAGCAAAGGCCTTATCAAGACGGGGACATACTGTACCAGCTCCTGGGGATCAGCACCGCTATCCCATTTCATTCCTGTTTGGAGTTCCAGGTATTACTGGTGCCTAGTATAATACTAGCTGGCTTTTTGTTCTCTTAGCTTGAGTGGTCACACCTCTCTGAGCAGCAGCTTACGGGGTTTTTTTTTCATCTAAATGGCAAAGACACTCCAGGATGGTATTTCTACTTGGGTGCTGCTGCTTTAATACTCCTTCCAAGATCTCCAACTCAAAAATTCCAAGCTGCTTTCCCTAGGCTTTTAGGAAAAAAACCACGCGTTTTGGCAAGCACTAAAACCAGGGGGTACCATGAATTACTGTCATCTATAGTCAAAGCTGTTCATTGTCTTAGTTTTGTGCATTTTTCATTTAAACTTTGATTCCAAGAGAGAGAAGAGGGTAGCACTCATTCAACAAGTAACAGTAACATCATTTCAGGCCCATACCCCTCCCCAACCGCATTTATTTCTTTTAAAATTCTCCAGGCATTAAATTTCTCACATCTGATCAGTAAAATTGTACAGAAGTTTCTCAGGTCTTCTCAGTAAATAGTACAGAGCATGGAACATAAGGATTTGCCACATGAATTGCTAAATCTCTGAGAAGTACGCGTGCTTTGATCACATCTCATTCTTTTTAAAGACATTAGGGTATTTTTTTCTAACTGAAGTCTAAAGCTCTTTTGGTACGCCAAAAACACCACATCATGTTCTTCCCTCAGTCAGCGTACTTCGAGCCAAAGGAACCACACCTTATTTACCACGATTTTTACTGGGAAAAGAATCAGATCTGCTGGACAGTTCAAGGAAGGAAGTCAGGGAAAATATCATTAATTGTATTAATCAAGACCATTTAAATAACCAATAGAGAATTATGAAAGCAGTGCATGCAGATGAAATATTATCTTGGCCAACAAACAGAATAAAAGAAAGCGATCTGGACTGCTGCAAAATTGGTAGCAATTTTAAACATTTGAAAGACAAATGACATCGGAGAAAAGACTGGGTTAACAAGGGAGCACTTTGAGGAAAGTCTAATCTCTGCTGGCATGCTGACTGGGAAGGTCAGCCCAGTGCACACGTTCTCAGCTGGAGTCAGGCTCCCTCTGCCCGGCCAATTGTCCTATGCACTTCAGATACCAAACCAAATTGAAGGTGCCTTCACCCTGCCAGCTCCTTATATTCTACCAGCTTAAAGACAGCTTCCCTTTCCCTGTCAATTTATGCAGCATTTCCACAGAGCAAGTGTTACAAAGGAGAGAGGTAGTGTGTGAGTGCCTTTTTCCCCCCGTTCTGAGCAGCACAAGGCTCTTTAGGAAGCAGTGTAAAGAGTTATTTTTAGCACTGCATTCTCAAGTGTGAAGAGTTACAATCTCTTAAAACACATTTTTAATCCAAATTTTTCACAAAGAAACTAACTTTGAGTTGACACCTTATGTTTTGAAATTTAAAGCAAATCACTTGAAAACTGGCAAACATGAACTTTAGTTTGTTACTTCGTCAGTGTTTAATGTACTTCTAATTTATCTCTGAGTACATTTTACCTTTGCATACCTACTATTGCCATGAGTAGAGAGGAACTTGCCCTGTTTTCTTTTCTAAAGGGGTTTTTAACACTAAATTCTAAATCCAGAACCTGGATTTACCTTCCTCCTCAACTGGGACAAGACTCGGATTATTAACTGAAGCCACATAGCAATCATTTAATTTATTTCTACTCGAAAGGTGCAAAAATGGTTTATAAAGTTGGTAGCTATGTAAAGAAGTACTTTCTAACAAAAAGCAGACATTTTAATAACTATCTAACACCTAAATATTGTCAAGGGATCTGGAAGTTTTAAGAGACCTTGTAAAGCTTACTTCTTCATAAGAAGATACCTTGCTGTTTGATACCTTCGAAAAACTATGGTCATTACCAATATACATTAGATGAAGACGCAGACAAGACTTGAGTTTGCACTGACATCAGAATGACTAAAATAATGCAAATTTACCCTCAAAAGTTGGTCTTAATGTTTTTGGGTATCCCTGACAGGGAAACAACTATCTTTCTTATTTCAGAAGTGCTGTTAAATTCTGGGAATATACTTTTTAACCTACAGAAAGTAAACAATTTTTTTCTCCCAAATTCTTGGTGGTTTTTTTTTTCTGTTTAGTAGTCTTAAACACTTTCAGATACCCTACAGAGTTGTGACTGTGCTCTATAGGAATATTTATCATCAAATACAATATTATGGCAATGAACGAAGCAGAAGGCCAAAATTTATTTGAAGATTAGTATGTTAGGAACCTTAAAATATGCATTGATTTCTTCTTCATAGGTTTTACTATAATACTATCAATGTTATCACAGTTTTGAAAAGTATTTTTTCTTAATAAATTATTTCTGTAGAATTAAAAATTCTACAAATCACATTTTTGCAAATGTTACTGTGCATATTTACAATGTACTCAGAATTAAACATTTAATGCAAATAACACGTATCCCAAAATAACTCATTAAGTAAACTATAACGCAAAAGGCAACATCCCATATGCTGCAATATTTATACATGTATGTATGCATGTCTATGTCAATCTAAGATGGTAACATTATGAAAATATTCCACTTAATATTCCACTTAAAATATTCCACTAAGTTTATCACCAAGAGGTTTTAATCACAAAGAAGACAGCATCTGAACTGTTAGACAGCCCTTGAATTTATAATGAGTTTACTTTTCTGTGCTATCCAGGCACATAACAAAGAACCTAAAAAACCTTAAGAGCTATCTTCTATATTGTCATCACATGAGATACGGAAGCAGATTTTTTTATATACTCGTCATACTAAATATTCTTGAACAAGCGTTGCCAAATTTTACACTATTTTTAATGCGTAATTATTTAGGAGAAGTAGGGTGAGCCTGTGGTTGAAGAATGGAGTTAGGATAAGGCATTCTGGCTTTAATTACTGGCTTTGTCATAAACTTTACCTCTAACTTTGAACAAGCCCTTCTTTGCCTCAGTTTTCCACATCACAGTAAATGGTAACAATATTTCACTAACTCACAGGCTTGATTTGAGAATTAATGAGGGTTCCACATGCAAAAGACCTGTGGATCCTGGCTTATTCTTTTCACTGTGTACTGATAGGAAAGTGACATGTTTTTAATTTGAAACAGAGACTCGGTGCTGCCCTTCATCAGCACATGGAATTCACATTTATGTCAAAAGGAATTGCATTAAATACATTGGGTACATTAGTTAGCCTAAAAGTAAATGAAGAAAAAGGAACAGAAAGAAACTCCTGGATTCTCCTTGTCTGCTCTTTAAAAGTCTAACAGTTCGTGGCAGCAGACACATAATCATAAATAAAAAGGTATTTGATGGGAGGCAAGAATTGCTGCCTGGTAATATAAATGAGAATGCAGAAATGTGTAGCAGGTCCATCTGTAGACTACATTTAGTTCTGCTGCAAGAGCACCATCATAAAAAACAACCAAAATTCAGTCACCATAATATATCATGCTCTGTACACATTTGTCCCAACATAAAACAAACCTTAATGGCCTCGGCATTTCAACTTTTCACACAATATCCAATATCCAGTGCACACGAAGAAAGTTTCTTTTTTTTTTTCTTTGCGAGTGTCCAGAGAAGATAAAAATGACAGAAATTTAGAAAAAAAAACCACTTTAAAAGTCAAAACTTAACACCAGGTAGTACTGCAGACTGTTTTTGGCCAGATATGTCTACTGTGCAAGAACACAATCGGCTAGAGAAGATGTTGGTTTTTTTTTTTTTCTAGAAAGAGAGTCAATGCAACTACATAGATTTTATCTCCTGCTTTAATCTGAAGTAAAAATTGTCACAGCGCAAAAAGACATTTCTGGTTTTCTGGGGAAAAAACCAAAAAAATAAAAATCAAGGAGCATCTGGTTGGCCTCTACCAAGCTCAGGGAGGCAAACATCTCTGTAACAAGCAGGCATGTTTTAAAATTTGCCATTGCTTATCCATCTACAGAAAATGAGACTTGACAGTTCTTTACAGAAGGCAGGCAGGAGCTACAACTCTGCATAATTAGGCAATAATTAATCAATCCAAGGATAACAGCCTGGTAAATTTGGAAAAGGGTAAGTATAGCTGCCTATGTGTATGAACCAGTCTTTTATACTGTTATACTGCATGTCTTTTACACTGTTATACTGCATGTATACAGCCTTGGTCATTTAAAAGTCTGCCTGTCCCACAGTGGGGTTTTTTTTTACTTCAGGGTGTATGCTACTGAACAGCACAGAACTCTTGACTAGAGAAAGACATTCTCTTGCTGAAGGAGAAGAGGATTTAAAAACAAAAGTGCGGACCAGATCACAATACTACCGAGAAGCAGGTTACTGGAGGTATGTATCTTTTCAACAGCAGAAGACCACAGCAGCGGTATTTTGACATCATCATGCATGTTTATGTTCTCTTTTTCTTCATAAAACAGTCAAACAGTGGTTTCTCTAAAGTTTTTCCAGTTTTAGCATTCCTCCAAGCAACCGTGAATTTAGGGCATCTACTTGTTGACACAGGGTACATACAGCTTCAGTATGCCTTTATACCTTCGATATCTATCTTTCTGCTTATGACTTTCCAAAGCACCAGAAAAATTTCGGTCTTGAGTATACCCAAAATCCTGACCTTCTACTTTTGAAACCAGTGGCAGACTTTGTATGTGTCTTAAAGACTGTATCTTTATTACATATAGCCAAAGTTCTGCTCTACTGTACATGGTCATTCAGTAACACAGACTCCTGCCTCTTAACGTTACTAATAGCTTTGACTTTGAAATGTTTATGATAAAGTACGCTAAAACTGACCTTATTAAGATAAATTTCAGAACAGTATTTACATGTGTAATGTTTAGAAAAGTCTTTCAGCTGCACATCCTCTTTCTAAACCAATGCTATTTTCACTGAACTAAGCCCTCTCCTAACATATACTTAGTACTTAGATTTTATTGGTTGCACTTCGTTTCTACCTTGCCTATGCTGTTGTGTTTGTATTTCTCTTAGAAAGGCCATTTCTAATTTAGTTTCATCTACTTTCTCAGATGCAACATATGTTTTATGTCCTTTGAAGTATGGTATGAACAGAGAAGTGAGTTCAGAATTATCACTTTAGTGCCCCAGACACACAATACTGTGACAGCATCTTTACAGTAACCATAGTAGCAAGCAAGTCAACAGCATGTCAAAATATACAGATGGACAAATACATTCAGAAACTGACATACTGTATGCTGGATATGGAGGATAAGCATGAAATTAACAAGCTACTGGACATGCCACCACAAAGAACTGTATGAAATCGGTAAGGAGGGCACTTAAACAACACCTTTAGTGCACCAACACACAAAACCAAGAGAGGCGAAAGGAAGACCCTTCTGCCAAAAAGACGCGGAAACAAAGAAGTTTCCCCACAGTTTAGGATATTTTTTTTGTTTGGTGTTTTTTTTTTTCTTTTTTGTTAATACAAAGTTTCCC
>NW_009649036.1:1410105-1410455 GCF_000708025.1 Charadrius vociferus
GGGGCTGCCCGCCTCCCGGCAGCTCGCTTTTATTTATCGCCTTTCCTCGACCCGAGGGGAGATCTGTTAAAGATTAAATCAGCAGCAACCGCAGTTCAAAGCCCCGTCCCGGGAAGCAAAGGTGAAGATAACGTCCCTGCAGATCAAATCGAGTTTCTGCTGTTGCAATCGCTTTTAATTACCCTCTAAACGGCACATCACACAGCCATCCTCCGGGCGCCGGACCGGGCACCGAGATAGCGAGATACCTATAAACGCTTTACAACCCGCCCGCTGATTAAAAAGCGATTAGAAACTTATTTGAAGTTGGGTGTTTTCTATAGGCAGCGGCGTGGCAACGCACCGGCCCC
>NW_009649036.1:1411306-1430775 GCF_000708025.1 Charadrius vociferus
CTCTCCCCCCCCAAGGGAAACCGGCTTCGCAGGAGCCCGCCAGAGGAGACCTCTTGAGCTGTCCCCCCAGCCAGCTTCTCACCAGAGGTTTCTGCTCCTCAGGTTGTGCAGAAAGTGGCCGTCGCGCTACTCTTCTCTGCTTGGGTATGCCAGAGCCATTGGTGAGGGAAAGGTGAGGATGGCAATTTTTTTGATCCACCCCCCCACCTCCAGCTGCTCCAAATCAGTTCTCAGTGCGAACAAAGTTGACCACAAGCTCCAGGCTTTAGACCGGCTCCCAGTTTTAATAACCTGGTCCCAGCCCAATTTAGACTGGTGACTAAACGGTTGTTCAGGCTACTCGGTATGTGTTGAAGAGCATTAGTTAAAGGTTTTGTGCTACTCTGTCTTTGAATCTACAATTAAGTCTGGAATGAAAGCCTAATGAAAAGGCCCGGCAAAATACATGCTTTTGTATTCTACCCAGTTTATAATCCCTATTCCCACCTCTGGACCATCGTTTGATGTAATCTGAGCTGCAGAAGGATCTTGCGCTGGAGCTCAAGTGCTTTATTTAAAATAATAAAAAAGGAATCTGCTGTCTGGCTGGTTAGACAAATGAGAATGTTTTGTAAATCTAGGCCTATGGGGCTGCTGGAAAGCTTTTCCCCAAGCATCACCTTATCCTAAGCTAATAAAAACAATGGTTAAAAGCATAGATTGTCTGGAAGAAATGGCTGAGGAGAAAAATTCTGCAGGAAGCAGAGTTTTCATTATGTATCATGATATCTGTCCAGGAGACCTGTTCTCCCCAAACCTTCTGACTGTTTCTTACCCGTGTCTAATGTCACTGTGGAGCAGCAATACTTTCATCACTGAATTTCATGGTTTTTAAGAAGTTTCGTGCTGTGCTGAATAGGTACACGCTACAGACATCATAAACTGTGAATACTTCATTTTCTTCTAGGGTGAAATAGTTTCTATTAGGCATCTGTACCATGGGTATTAGAGTCCTTAGTGTGCACTGCCAAAAGACATCAGAATAGTTGTAGTTAACAAATAAGTAAATATTTTTCATAACTGTAGTGAAATAGTATTTATATAACCTGAGGCCATTACACACATATTTTGTTTGTTCTAGAAAGCAAAGTGTATACTGTTTCTTCATTTTCTGTTGAGGATTTGATCAGCTTGCATAACATACCTGAAGTTAGATAGACATAGATTAATTAGCAGTGAGGGTTTAGCTGCAAAAATCCTCCTTTGAGTGTTGTTTATTTTGCATGAATACATTTGTTCAGCTAATGACTCTCTTTGAAATATTTAATGTACTTCTGTTCAATTTTACTTGAAGATTTTTTTAAAAAATAGTAACTTGAAGATAAAAAGAAGGATTTTACAGGAATGGATATGGATAATTCCTACCTTTGTACTTCAATTAGGCTGTACAGTTATTTCCTTTTCATGTTTCTCATAGGTCTCTGGTTCTCCATAAAGAGAAAAGGAAAAACGTGTCAGTTTGGTAATGTCTCTGGGAGGTGCTGTTACTGTTCCGAAAGGGACTGTAAGATTTCCTGCAGGTTCTGACATCTCAACATAATGTCCTGGTCATTTGGAGTGACATCCATGGTACAGCCATCAGTGGTCTTCAGCTTTCATCAAGGTAGTAAACAAACCCTTTAGGGATGAGTGCTCTTTCAAATCTCTTCCTGTCTTCCTGATACTCAAGCAAAAAAATCTGTCTTCTGAACATGATATATAATATGATGACCCTCCAGCCTAAAGTGTATCAATATAAAAGATATCTTCATGGAATGTTACCTATGAATAAACAAAATGGTACATTGTGTATTGTTAGCACACAAAAAGCATACCAATTCATATTCAAGAATGCACAGCAGATAGATATTTAACATGTATCTTTAAGATTGTTATTTACAGCATGACAGATTTTAGACTTTATGTGAAATCTAATTTTAAAATACAGGACTGTAAAAAGAAAATCGGGTATCCAAAATAGTCACTATTTCTGTTTTGTAAGCTGGATGAATTGATTTTTAAAAAGAGCGTGGCTAAAGCTTTTAACAATGGAAGTTTATGCTGAATCCTGAAATGGTCAGTCGTCCCAGCAGAAATGGAGTTTAAAGCAGAAACGTTAACAGATCCTGCACTAGCAAAGGTAGCAGCTAGTGCTTAAATATTAAGGCAAGTCCAATGCAGCACCAAAGTAAAAAGCACAGCAGCAAAGGACAAGTTCACAGTTGAATGTAGCTTGTTTTTCCTTTTCCTGTCTATGGATGAAGGTTAAGTTCCTAGAAGGCAGTAGAGCCGTGTGGTTAGGCAGGGTGGGATTTCTTTTGCTTCCATTGGGGAAGAAATTCTTCATTGGATGTGTTGAAGGTGTTACATTGAAAAGGTTCATTAGGCAAGTGTGAAGCTCTGTGAGCCCTCAGGCTGTGCTACTGTAGAGCAGTACTGCGACTGCCCAGTGATCTGTGCAGAAGGATCCTTTTCTCTTTGCAGGACATCTGATTTGTCCTTTTATTCTGGCTAGCCTTGGAGAATGGTGCATGTCTTTTAAGATTTGTCACTATATAGGGTTTTTATGTGTACAGCAGGTGACTATTTACGTACCATGTTCATTTGATTCCATACTTACCTGTTCATGTTCATGTTCATTTGCATCATGGTTCACCGAGGACCTTAAGCTAATGCATGTATTTACGTCACTTTATTAAGCCATGCAATGTCCTTCAGACCAAGGCAGATAGCACTATTTCTGTTTTACATAGTGATAAATGCTGGTACCCAAAATGTAGGATGGTTGAGTCAGAGTCACTCCTAGAACCAGAAAGAAATACAGGAGTTTTAATTACCATGGCCCAATTTACCACACAGCTACAGCCTGTCAATCCCACTAATATTATGGATTATGTGACATCAATTTGTTTTTCTCCAGGTTTTCATGCTACTTAAGGCATTCTATGTCATGTATCTTTAGAAATCATCTTTTTATATTGATTCTTTTATTTGGCACACTGCCACCTAGCTGCACTCTTCTTTCTACAGTTCTGTAGTTAGTGTGATGGTAGGACCAAGATCAGACATGTGACAGGTAAGGAGTTACTTGGGTTCACATGAAGTATTCTTCAATCGTCAAGTTGCTGATGGGAAAAAGAAATGAAAATAGAAAAACAGTATTATTATTACTGTTACAATTCATACAGTGACAGTTGACTTATCTATATAATTTTGAAGCAAATGCTGACATGAACATTATGTTTAGTCAGAAAATATCTGATAGTAAAGCATGGAACATTAGTGGAAAAGTCAGGATTACCCAGGCACGTTTTAATAGCTAGGCATAGGGGGAAAGAAACAAGGAAAAAATATGAATACATAGGATGCAGATATAGTGAATGTTTGTTTGGGGGTAATGAAAGCTGACCATTACAGTAATTCTCTGTTTAGGAAATAAAATCCATGTGTTCAAGTGAAGATGTGGAAATAAACTATATGAAGAAAACCTATTATTTTGAGTTGAGGTGGATGTGACATCATTCAGGGAATTGCAGCCAGGCTGCAAAAGCCTTAATTGGATATTTCACCAACATAGGAACAATGTGCTTTAAACAATACTTCAAATGATGCTTTTTAACTCTAACATTTACTGGTCTGTTACCTTACCCATATATGTAAATCCAAAAGAAGAAAGAGGAGAACATGTACGCTATGTCTAAAGGTACATAAAGAATGGTAAGGCATTAGATAAGGAGTAATACCTTTTATCAGAACAATTAATAGTTGAAAAAAGACAAGAGCTCTCTTTCTGGCTCATCAGTCTATTTTCACAAGCTATGTGTAACTGCCCATTCAAAGCTTGTCTCACTTGTATCCCTAGAGAATCATATCAACAGTTACGATACAGTTTCTTAAGAACTGTGACACATGGGAGTGTGGCAGTAAGGCAGGTCAAATCGACTATCGCCTTCCTCTAGTCAGGTGTTTATATTGTAGTTTTAGCTGCGCCTTCTGATAGTAATTCATTGCAACATGTCTCTGAACTGATTCCTGTTTTGACATGCGTAGAAAAACACATAGTAGGTTTGAACCCAAATGGCAAGTGGGCTCAAATCTTTCTCAGAAAAGACAGAAAGAAGGATGTGAATTTTGGAAGGATATGTTGTGATGGACAAATCCCTTCGACCATGTCCTGAATTGCACAGTCTTGGGACTCTACTTTCTCAACCCACGAAAGTAATCAATAGCTACTTTTTCCGTATAATACAAGGTGTCAGAGCTAAACATTTAAAAATGCATTACTGTGCATTATAGCACAGTAGTAAGTTCAGAAAGTGTTGCATTCTGTGGTACTTGTCAGTGGGACTTTGAGGAAGATCTTCAAAATACGTTCACTTAATGCAACACAAGTTCAGCACTCCCATGGAAAGTCAATACCTCCACATCTGTGAGGAAGTTAACTCCAGTTCATAAAGGGCTGCAGGGTTTTTTTTCCTTAACACTTGTAAAACATAAAACCTTTGAATATGTGTTGTGTGTGGAGATGCATGATGTATTTCTGTGTCCTCTACGTGCTGTGGTGATCTGCATTCTTCTCTGGGTAAAAGACAAGAGTTGATACATACCATGTGCATGCATAAAGTCATTTCTTAATTTAGCAGCTCGTACAGAAATTCTGTCCAATTCTTTTCATCCTTCCTTCTCTCACTGTGTCTGTGTGGCAAACACCCTGGGGCTCCTGTGGTTTTTGCCGTGTATTTGCATGATACTGTATAATGAGCGATTACGTTGTTTTGTAGTTGTTTGAAGGAGGTCACAATAATGGGGTGTTTTTCTTCTTTTTCTTTTTTGTGGTGTATGTAATAGTTTTAGTCATTTTGGGATCAGCTGCCATGCAAAAGGAAGAAATGTATCTAAGAAAGAAGCACTTAATTGTGACAAATTGTTGGAAGGCTTTAGATGTGGTGTAATACCTTGTTTTCCTGTAAATTCCTCTCTAGAAGGGGGGAGAGGTCTGTATTTTTATTTCTGTCTCTGTGTATTTGTCTTCTGAAGTAAGTGTAAGCACAGAAAAAGAAGATTTCCTTGCAGAGACAGAAGTCAAGAATTTTTCATTAATGGGTAAGACCAAAACATTTCAAACACCTCTATCACTGTGATAGCAGTGCTTTTCCTGTTCTTGACAGGAATATCTTATAGGACTTATAGGACCTTATAGGACTTCATTTTTTAAGAAGTTTTTGAAAACTATTTGCATATCGCCCAGTGCAAAATTAATCAACAAAGCTTTTCAGTACATACTTAATCAGACCAGATGTTGAAGTGTCTATGTGTCCATGGCTCACATGCTTCATCCTCACTTTGTACCATGGTGATTAACTGGCAGGATACATTACCTACCTCTGTCGACTCTTTGAAGTTGATGCAGTCCCATCTTCAGTAATCCAAAATGACACAAAGGGAGGGAAGGAGCAAAATGTAAGTCTATGACCTTCAGCACATGTAGAAAGCTTCCACCAGGGCCTGCCAGTAGGAAGGGAATTGGTTGAGAATTTGGACAGAGCAACCAGCAGGAAAGAAAAGTGGGATTGTATGCCTAAAGGTGCTGAGGAGCTGATAGTAGAAGGAGCCTTATGCAGGGGAGCATGGAGCAAAAGGAGGAAGAATGATTGCAGCACAGGTATTTATAGGAAGATAAGAGTGGGTGGGTTGGAGGAGCCCTTGTATTTGAAAAAAGACAATGGGGATACTCAGAACTAATAGGAAGTTTAGAGCAGGGGCATGACAGGGAGGTTATTATAAAGAAGGGGAAGGAAGGTGGACCACAGAAAACTTGCAAGAGAAAAAGACAAGAAGCCTTAGTTCTGGCAATAAATTCAGTCAGTTGAAATACACAACTCTGATGTTTCTATGCCCTTTCTTCTACAAACACTGCCCCTCATAGTGTTAATAGTCTGTGAATTGCTATGTATTTTCATTAAATGTTTTTGAAAGATACAGAGATATGTATCTGGACTGAATGTCAGAATCAGGGCCTTATATAACATTAACATGTTTGTAACATGCATTGGGTTGCTCTTCTGTTCCTTGGCAAGGCTGGTTAGCTGACTGTAGGGCAGACACGTTTATTTTGGGATGTGTTTGCCTTTGAGGCAAGCAACTTATTTGAAAGAGTTTTATATTTATAAACCCCGCCTTAACAGAAGTGTCAGCATAGACCCATGACATGTAACTTCCTTACAAAAGTGGGGAGCAGGGTGTTGCATTGTTTAGCTTCATCTGTCATCATTGAAGACAAAGAGGTACCTGCAGAAGGCACTTGCTGGCCCCTGGCTCCAAGCTGAGAGAACTCTTACCTGTCCATTGAGATCACACAGGGAACCTCAGAGCCTCTTACAAGGCTAATATAATTGCCCATGCTGGATGGTTTGAATATCCCTTCAATAGCTGTCATTAGCACTGAAATTTCCAAACACATGATTGCCACAGGACTTCCTTTTTAAGAGAGTGTCTGAAAGAAGTTCAAATTTTTAGTTTATATACCTGGTTCAGATCTGTTAAACTCTTGCAAATCCAGAGTAAGGTTCATTTTGTTGCAGTAGCTGAAAAGGCAAGATTGTCAGCAATACAAAATTAGTACAGTTTCACAGAAGCCAATATATTTATTTCTGTTAATAACTCAGGCCTTTAAGGGTTTGGCTACTTTTCTTTAGTAATTAATGGAGACAGTAGGAGATGAGGAGAGGGTGTTCATACCACCCAAATTTAATCTCCCAGGCATCTCTCTGAAGCTGATTAAGAGTAATAGACTCCTCTAGAAGGTGGTTCAAAGCACCTATATTAATTATTTCATGTATTTGTGGATAGTTAACTCAAGATTGCAATGCAAAAGTATCCTTGCATTGATTATGATTAGAGTTGCTGCTAGAGTAGAGCAGAGCCCTGAGAAGTTGTATGCAGGAAAGAGGAAATTTTGGCAAACAAGGACTAATATGAAAATCCCAGGCTTAGGTTATTCTGCTTATGTACATTTTTTTGGTCTGCATTTGGCTCAATATGTAAGTCCCTATGATAGGTGAAACGGAAGGTTGAAAGTAAATCACTACTAATCATTTTGGTCTAATGCCACTTGGAATCTGTCAGAAACAGCAGTGGTTTAGAAAGAAGCATTTGGTCAAGTTAAATTTTTCTCTGAAATTGTGAACTATGGTAAAAACAGATGGAATTTAAAATATACAAAGAGAAAGAAAATGACAAAAGGAGAAAGCAATGCATTGTATTGAAAAATAATTACTTTTAAGTTTGACCACTTGGAATGGGTTTCAAAAGCACCAAGTTAAAAGCAATGCATTTGTACTTTTTAATTTCCATTATAGGTTTTCCTTTTCAGGGAACACATCTTCATCTGTAGAACAAATACACACTTAATGCACTTAATATTAAGAATAATAATGATTAATGCAGAATTTTAGAAAACGTTATGATGGAAAGAAGTCATAAGTGTCAGGTCTGTTGGCTGATGATTTTAGGGAGTATTTCTTTGAACATGGGAACTTAACACCACTGAAATGGTTTGGGGAGAAAAGATGACTTCATTCAGGATGCTGTGCTGTTCACGGGTAGCCATGCAGAATTCAGCTGTCCTCTTATTTTACTTGCAGCTTGTCCCGTTCATAGCAGAAAGCAAAACCTGCCCCTTCCATACAGTGTCAGAGTTTTAGGATAAACTGTCAGATTATGCATTATGTTATATATATGTATGTATACATTAGCATTGTATTCAACTCTTTTTTTAGGCCAGGAGCATATTATTCACAGGTGAATTTGAGTCAAATCAGAGACTACTCTTTAGTAATGTTCATTTGTGCTCAGAAATCTTCAGATTAGGGTATTTCTATTTATTTACAAGATGTAACTGCAAATTTTGAGACACTGGTAGTTTTTACTGTCCTAACTTTGGACAACTTAATTACAAATTGAGAACAACTTGAAAAATTAGACTAGGTAAACTATTTTGGAATCCTAAATTCAGATTTACTGATCAAAGATTATTTGTGGTATATTTTCCTTTGGAGCTTTAATGTTTAGAATTTCCTCCAGTTTTACAGTTGTCTAGCAGTATATCAGAAAAGTTCTTCCCTCTGCATTTTTTAAGACAACTTTTTTCTATCCAGTAAGAACTCTTGCTTTATAGTTCTTGAGAATATGTATCTGAGAGACAGTATCAAATTCATCATTAAGCTAATTTTATCATTAAATTATTTTGAGGTGCAGAAGTTTGGAGTAATCTGGTGAGACTAAAATATTTCAACTCTTACTATTGCTGTGGGGTGATAGATACAAAGAAAATGTATTATCAGGTACATAGATGTTTCTCAAATGCAGCTTATTATTTACTGTGGCCTGTCCAAATAATAGAGGATTTTGTGATAGTTCCATTATATTTAGTGTGCAAGGCTATACTTCCCATTTCTATCTCAGTCCCTCGCCAGAGTAAAACCTAAAAAAGTTAGACTTGTGTTTGGGTGAATTGCAACTGTTCAGAGGAATTTCTGTGAAAACATACCCATAACAGATGAAAAATATGGTACCTTCTATTAATGCTTTTACACATAGAGTAAACATTAAGTTATGACAGAGCTATTTGAAAACAAACAAACAATTAGATTTCAGTAAGACATTAAAAGGGCAAACTACTTTTTGGAAACGTCATAGTTATATGTTATAAATGTATTTCTTGTACTTTGCACAACTTTGGGACTCTTCATATGGGCAAATTAAGTGTATGTATTTGTTTATAAGGCTAGAGTCTAAAGCTGTGGTTTAACTGATGATGAAGCAGTAGATGAAGATGTTCTTTTGACTTTTGAAAAAGTAGTGAAAGACAAAAAGGCATATGAGGCCAAGGGTTAATTAAAAGATTCCAACCATATCTATAAGTTGATCTGTGAAGTTGAATGGATTCCCATGCATTTGAGTATTCAGATCAAATAATTTTTTTACTGCTTATTACTGGGAGGTGTGGATTTTACTTATTGTTTTGCCAAAAGCATGCACACCCAAGAGATAAATACTTCTGCCTGAATTAAAAAGTAACTTGGCTATCATCTGTTATCAACACTTGAGTTCATCTGTACGGAACTGTACGCTTAATGTTGCCTTTTTGCATTGCTCACCGATTTCCGTAAGCCAACACCAAGCTAAAAGCATGGGCTCCCTCTGCTGGCTGTTGGCGTTGCTCTGAGCCCTTCTCCAGGACAGTCAGCAGGCGCCCCAGACGACAGAATTGAGAGGACACGAGTTGCAGCTTCTTTTAAGCAGTTACACTTTGAGGCAGAAATATAATCAAGTGGCTAATAAAATAGATTTAATAAAGCCTTTAAAATAAACAGTAATATGAAACTTGCATTTGAAATGCCCAGACACTCTGAAGTAATAATAGTTTTATGGTGGAAGAGCATCAGACAGACTGGAAAAGAAAATACTAGGCAGAAACAAGTTTTTGCTTTCTGTGATTTCAGGTACTAAAAGAGGTGGTGGGGTGGAGAAGTGAGGATGCAGTCTAATCAATCCTCACTCCCTTGTAAAACTCAACAGAAAACTAGTAATCCATCTCTCTTCTTTTTAGCCATCCCCAGAGTGGGGCATAATTTATTTCAAGATCCTTTGATTTCTTTTCAGATCTCAACTGGACAAGGTCTTGAGCAACGTGATCTTAAGTTGGTCCTTGAGCTGGAGGTTGAACCTGACAGCCTCTGTAAGTTCCTTCCAGCATACATTGTTGTATGTTTCTGTCCTGAATGTGAGAGAAAGGTTATACTTATGAAAAGGAGTTTGTATAATATAGCCTTTAACCACATGTTCATCCTGAAAGGCCTTTTATATTCCATGGTAGAAAAATGGCATTCTACTTGTGCAAAGACAGGGGCCTGGATCCACTTTCTGAACTTTCACTCTTTGCATACCAGTAGGCCTTTGCAAGAGGAGAGGTGTAATACAGGTGCAGAGTACAATGCTGCAGATTAGACGGCTCCTCAGGCATTAATGAAAATGGCTGCATGTCCCCTGTGTCAACTAATAGCTATTAATAAAGCTGTGGAAAACCACATACATCTCATTTCAAAAGGAATCCTGGACACCATCTCTGGTTAGACTGAGGGCTCAGGTGATAGTCTCTGACATGCCTGTACAATGAAGGAAGGCTGCAGAGGCTATATTAAAGTAAGGGAATGTTGTTAACTCCTCTGTGTTGTGACCAGCAGTTAGAACAGATCTGCTTGACATAACCATTCACTGCATGGGAGAGAGAATGAATGAATGCGAACTCTCTATCCTTCCCTGAAGTACTGAGCAGCAGCACCTAGGTTATAGGTGTAGAAGTTTACTGTGCCAGAGGAAAGCACGGAAACATACAATATTCACAAGAGAGAGAGGCTTCTTTAGAAGATGGTTCAGAGCAGGAGCCATAATGTAGGCATTCTTGATTGTTTTCCCCCAGTACAGCTTATCTCCTTCTATCAACAATGAAAGTAGCCTAGTGAATCTTGTCGTTGAAGGCTAACTCAGCCTTTGTGAATACTTCCTTCTCTTCCCTCACTCCAGTGTCCATTGTGATTTTCTCCATTCTTTAGGCCATGGATGGATATGGATTTTGGTTTTTATCTGATGAGTTTGAATTATATGTGAAAAAGTGGTGAGATGAACTTGCCACAACAGGTTCCCATCATCTTGCCATGAACATGTCAGATGAAAGGTTTGTTTGGGCCTGAGTTGTGATTTCAGTTAAGGGTAACTGTGAAAAAAAGGACTAGGCTTTTTCTACTAATCTTCTGGAGAACTGCCTTTACAAACATGATATGAGAATTATTATGAGACCTATTTCATTTATTTTTTTTTTTAAATTACTGAAGCTCAGTCTACAAAGGACAATTCTGAAGGAACTGTCTGAAATTTTTAAGAAACAAGGTGACCAAATCCATCACATGATGGTAGTGATGAACCTAGCTACAATATCAGTAATATGAGGAGGAAGGCGAAAAAACACCCTGGTAGTTCTATGATGATGGTCTTGATGAAAAGACTGTATCCCCAATTAGTCCTTCCTGGTCAAAATACCCTTGATTCACTAGACTGTTTTTCAGGAAATAGAAAAAAAAAAAATCAGAAGCTACAGAGGTAACCTGGAAAAGCCTCATGTGATTCTTTTTACAAGTTGTCCCTCTGTTTTACCAGGAGGAACTGACATTGAAAATGTTATTGGCAAAACTGGCTTTGAAGTCAGTGTATGTTTTATAGCTTGTTTTGTTCAGTAATACTTATTTAAAATGCTGAACATACAATGTAGTCCAAGGGATTAATGGTAGTACTGGCATGTGCCCCTACCTGAGCCTATCAGAAGAGTGAAGGAAGGTGGGTAGCCAATATTGCCATTCTTTCCAGATGCTGTTGTAACACCTTCTAGATGTTTTCCACAGAGAAGTCACAATTGGTCTTTTATTTGCTTTGTAGCATGATGTACATTTACTTAAAATAATTTTAGTTATAATAACACATCTGTAACTTGTTTGCCCTTTTGATATTTAAATAGCTATGACAGTAGTAGTACACAGAAACAGGACAATATTCCCTCAGGCTTGTGAACCCTCTGTGTCTTCAGTGTTTCAGCAGTCACTCGGATGCTGCCAGGACAACAGAATGCAGATATAGTTAGATTTTGTATGATACATATATAGATTTAATAAGCTGGAGATTTTTAGAACTCACTGCTTTTATGTGATTACTTTAGAACTCCCCATATAAGTAGCATTTATTAGATGGCTGTGCACAATTCACTTGCATTCAGCCCACTAAGGCACTGTCAGTAGACACCATTACCACTCTTAACTGTATGCAGGCAAATGAATGGAGCAAACAACCTGCTTGGAAAGCATCCTCCCATTAGGAACTTCTCTCTCCTTTATGAGAGAAGGCTTTGGGTCATGGCTTTGAGACACATGATGTACAATATTGGGATCTGAGGGGTGAGTTTTCAAGACTTGGGTTTTGTGCCACAAAACCAAGTGTATTAATTGAGCTCCAATGTAGTTATGAACAGTAGAGGGGTCAGCTCACATTGAACCAAATGTAAGTTCAGGGACTCATTCCTTTCCACTGTTATCTTCATTCTATAGCTGTAGGGCCAATCTTTCAGTTCAGACTCTATTTTGCTAATTTTAATTGAAGTCAGTGAAAATTTTGGCTCACAAGGGCTATATCAATACACAGAACAGGGATGTTTACATCTATAGTGATACACCTGAGCTAGCTGTGTGAGAGCGAATACATCTTTCAGGAGAAATGCAAAGCTGAGCTAGCTCAAGTTGTGTGAATAGCCAAGTGGCTGCATTAAATAGTACTGCACAGCACAGATGCACTTGAAGGATCAAGGCCATTGCTAAACAGAAATTGCTTTCTGAAACAAAAGAAGGGGCACAGCTTTGGGCATTAGATTTATACAAGCTTTTTATTTTCTAGCACATTTTCAATATGCTGGAGAACAGATTATGCTGTTGATATGAAGGCCTGGGTTTTCAAGAAGTGATGTAAAAATATGAATAAGATTACCTTACTCTCAGTTCTTTCTGAGTTTTAGCCTATTTGATCCTATCACAAAACGCAAGAGAAAAAAGTCTTCCATATGCTGCTTAAAAAATCCTGAGAGAAGCATGCACTATTCATTAAAATACAGTGTATATTCTATGAAAAAACTATTTTTTTCTAACTTCATTTTATATTAGGTGTATCTGCTTTACAAGCATGAATTCTTTTAAAAGAATTTATTCTGCACATTATGTTTGTCTGCTGTAATAACAACATAGGAGAATGTTTGCTGAAATGTACTGAATCCCAGCCTGTAGCTTGTGCCTTTACAGTCATCAAGTAGGTGTTCCAATTTATGAATAATAGGTTTTATGGAAGCAAGCGGATGAACCAACACCACTGGCTTGCCTCAGTAACTTCAAAGGGAAACTTTTTTTTTTTCCCCCAGAAGCGACAGAAAGATCACATTTGGAGGTTGAAAGGGTGCACTGCACCCTTTAGCCAAGACAAGGAAAGTCAGCCAGCGTCTGAGAGATCTCTTAGTCAAATTATTTAAATACAAATACAAAGAAAATGTTCTCTTAAGTTGTAAGTAGCATGGATAAAGTTACTTATCGGCAAAGTGGCTTTATTATTGTTTCCAGATGTAAATTTTGAAATGCAGAAAGGGCAGTTAGCATTTGTGTCCATTAAAAGCAATATAATTCAGGACTAATTCAGCCTCATAGACTCTCTTTTGGATGAGAAAGGGAAGACAGGAATGAGAACCTAGTGCAGTTGAAGGCACTAGACATGGATGGAGCCATAATGTGGAGCTTGGGTAGGATGTGTTACTTGAAAAGCAGCATCTGGACACATATACACACTAGCACAAATAATTGACAGTTCTGTTCTATGGCCAAAAAGAAATTGGAAAAAAATATTCTCTCAGTCTGACTTTCTTTTTCTTGCAGCATCAAAACTAACATACAGATAACCGTTTTTGAAGGAGGTGAAGGGAGATATAGCTTCCTGTTTCCCACTGTAATTCAGACTACTCCTTACCTTGTAGGGGACTCTGAGGAAAATTACTGTGAATAAAGTAAAACTGCCCACTGAAAATGAAACATTTTTCCTCCTAGTGTTTGCTTCTGGTGTGTGCTGAGCTTGGCCAGCTTACTGTGCTGACTCTAGGGACAAGCGTAGTCCCTAGACCGTCGTTCTCATGTAACCCAGGGGGCGACAGGGTTCATGGTCTATAGTTATGGGCTCCTTCAGGGTTCTTGAAGGCGCTCAAGCAAGTAAGGAACCCTGAAGCATGAAATCAAACAGAAAGCAAGCCAGTGCAGGTCCACATAGAAACTGCTGCACCACCAGGCAGGCCTTAGCAAGCAGTCTGCAGCCTGTCCTTCAACAGTCAGGTGCGAGCAGCAGGCAGACAGGAGCTGGAGCGCACAGTGCTTACAGCTCTTCCAAAGCTGGCATAGCCCCTTGCCAGTATGTTTTAGCTGCTTTTCTCTTTCTGGAGAGCCAACAAATTTAGTGAGGGTGATTTGGTTTATTGTCAGTCTGGCACGATAGCTTTTCTGATGGAGCTCCAGCTGCAGAACATCTTTTACTGGTGATGCTGATGAGTATAAACTTGAGAAAACCTATCTTGACTTTTACATTTCAGGCCTAGTTTGGAAGGTTGGCATTTACAGAAGAAATCACAAGCATATTTTAACTTGTAAACTGAATGAAATTGATATAAAATCTGTGAAGTCACTGGGAGATAAAAATACTGGAAGACCACAGTTTTACAGAAGAGTATTTTAGTACACAACTGCATAGTGAGATAGGTTTTATTCTGTGAATTCCCTCAGGACACTGACTGTTTATATCTTTCTGACTAAGGAATATATAGGACCCAATTCTTCTGTGGCTGTACGCTCACAATTGCTGTAGGTTTCAAGGGGGTGCCGCATGTGGAACTGAGCAATGCAAATTATAGGACCCTTGTAAAAAGATCTTTACTGAAGTGTTCCAGCTTTTAAAGTTTGTCCCTTGTTTCTGCACATAAATTTCTGTGAAGGCAGATTTTTGTCTGTAAATGGATGAAGCCAAATCTGTAGGCCATGCATATACATTACTTAACCAAAATAAAATTTTCATGAGTAGAATTTATTTTGGCTTTTCTTTATCCTGACAGTGTTACTGTTTTAAAAAATATTTAACCAAAAAGCACAAACTTCATTTCACAGAAAACCCTCAGGAAGTGCAATAATACACCACAGGATGAGAGAATAAAAATCATCAATTAATAATTCATAGCATTTTAGTAGCTAAAGTAATATCTGCTACTAAATTAATAGAACAAGCAACTTTACAAAAAACACAATAGGAAGATTATACCAGCACTGGCTCTCAAGTCATTCTTCCTTGGGTGACCTTTAGTGTGGGATTTTCACAAAGCAAGCCAGAGGCCATGACATATATGACTCCATCCTTTTGCTGTTAGTTTTTTTTTAATGCAACTATCTACAGAAAACTTTCACTTCTTAATAAAAATATGATTCTGCTTTGAATATAAATCCCACTGAAGTTGGTGGAAAGGTTCACAATGAATTCAGTAAGACCTCACTGGTCCCTCAGTCGCCCAAATATCCGTCTGTTTTCTTGAAATAAAGCTATGTTTGAGGATGCAATTGCGGCACTTGCTGGTGCAAAAGTTAGGCTCATAAAATATATGGCTATCAGGTTTCACCTTATGAAAATCTGGCCTACAATGCAAATGGATAGGGAAACTTAAAGGCGCATAATACTCTTCTGATTTGAAGATGACCATGCATAACTCATTTGTACTCAATCGACACCCTGCACTTTTAAGCATAAAGTCATCCAAGAGTCACAACTAAAAGGGGCATATTCTATGGGGCCAAAATTCCTTTGATACCTCTTTAAAATCAGATGATAAATATAAATCGCAACTGAGAGAAATCTGGTAAACCTGATGCAAAAATATCTAGGCTGCCGCACTCTACTAAGTACCTTCAGATGGCAATAGGCATTTCTGGAATTAAATCTTTCTAAACTAAGCTATTTTGCATTACCACCACTTAGCTCCCTAAGCTGAAGTTGAAGATTGCTGAAACTGCATTGAAATGAGGTACCTAATTAGAATCATAGAATGGTTTAGGTTGGAAAGGACCTTGAAGATCATCAAGTTCCAACCCCCCTGCCATAGACAGGGACCCCCCCTGCCACAGACAGGGATTCCTGAAGAAGCAACCAAAAAAGCTATTTTCCACCATTACTGACAATTGGTGCTGTCCAAAATTCCTTCGGTGTGACCCTGATTGCCCTTGAAGTTGCCCCCAGGCCCATACAGAATTGCCGCCAGGGTGGGTAAGAGGGCCCTCTTCTCCCACCCGAGTTCTGCTAGGTTGCAGGAGTTTGGAATGCCTCCCCCATCCAAAGCCAACCTTGGATTTGCGCTCAGTGGTCAGGCCCTGACCACCTGCCTTCTAAAGTGATGCCAGTGCTACTGTCCCATTGGCGTCACAGCATTCAGCCGGGAAGTAAGCAGGAGGAACTCCAGGCTTTCTGGATTCCCTGGCTGTCACTTCCCTGGAGAGTGCCGCAGCTCCAGCTGCAGTGCATGCCGAAAAGAGAGTCCTTTTGTGAAACCCAAATCACTGTGCTGCTGGGAACACAAGAGACTGCTGTCAAAAGGAAACCATAAAGTTTGACTTTGCAGTTTACCAAGTCAGGGAGACCAGGGCTCCTGGATCAGGAAAGCGCGTGCCTATGCCGGTTAATGCTAGCTACAGATTTAGCCTTGGAATAATGGCTTTGCCTGATGGAGGCAGAAAATTAACAAATTATATGAGAGTTGTGTATCCTGTGTTTGGGAAAGTGCAGGTACTCTATAAGTAGGAACGTTCAGTAAAGGAAATAAGAATACTCCTCTACCGTGTACTTTAAAATATTCAGTTAATTCAAATACTATTTGGATTTAAGAGAACAAGTAGGCTACAAGGCTGGTTGTACACAGACAGAGTTTTCTTCTAGATAATTATATTGTATTGCATGTAAATTAACTTCATTGTTTTAAACAATTAAAATTATTTTCTTTCTTGAGAAAACTTTCAAGATTTTAATGATTCTGTCCATCCTTTGTCAGGGCAATATGTTGAAATTTCAGAATGGTTGTGAACTTAACTATTGTTTTGACATGAATTGTTCTTTTTGATTGTTTCTAAATATATAACTCAATTTTTAAGGTGTATTATTTCAGCTATTTCTGCCTTACATTTTGAGAGTAAAGCTTTGAAAGGAAAACAGATCAAATAGAAAACTAGTTAGAAAATCATCTGAATAACTCTTCTCAATGCTTTTGAAATGTTTCCCTTTTGTTTTATAAGAAATTCAGTGAAGCTGGCTCATGTCCCCCAAACAATTTCAGTTTAAATAATTTTGTATCTTATGGCAAAAGTAGATTTCTTAAAATTTTCCATTCAGCAGCATTCCTAATCCTGGAGGAGTGGGGACTCATTATTGTTTCTTTCAATGTGATGATGAATAGGCAGTCTGCTTTTTTTTATTTTTAACCTGTTATCTGATGGTTAGAAACATAAACATAATACAGTATCTTAAAATCCACAAATGCCTTAGTTATTTAGTAGAAGACTGAAACAAAAAATATCATTATGTTTTTTCCCAGCATTGGGACCACGCAGTCACATTATAATGATTACATAGGATTTACACTGGTGACATCACACAAGTATTTCATCATGTATCTGAGTATTAGTTTCTGAAGAGGTTGATTTTTGGGTTTCCTTTTAAACATCAGAGGTCTGTTAGTGTCAGTCTTCTAACATAAAATGTAGAGGAATTCACTAGGTGAAAAAAAGGCTTATAATGAGATGAAATGTTCAGTTTTAAGTTTGCAGAGAATGCTTCGAGCATTTTATATTTTACAAACATTGTTAAAATCCCATCTGGTGTTTGTGAAGTATTTTACTGTCTCCTGCTGGGCCAGGCAGACATTGGTTTTCATGTCTGTATGTTTCCAAAACATTAGGAAAAAAACTGAATGGACCTGGACCAAGTGCAGCAAAATGATAGAATACCATATTTCCATTCTTCTGCGTTCGGGAATGGAGACAAATGTCCCTGATTCCAGAAAAGATCCATCAGTTCCCATAATGGAACTTCTTGTGAAAAATGCAAAGGAGTAAATTTCTCTAAGTAGTTCAACATTCAACATCTTGTGCATGATAGATTTTTATGAGCAATAAATATATAATTTCTGTTGCAATTATATACTTCATTTTCAAGGGAATTCATTCAGAAAATATAAAAGCCAGATGAAAATGTGTTCTGTTTTTATATACGCATTTTTCCTTTATGCAGTTGACTTTACTTATTAATTGGGTGTGAAAAAAACCAAACAAAACCAAACCAGAAATGCAGAATCCTCCTAGTTTTGTATTCCTGGAGCCAGCATCATGCATACCGATGACCTGTTTTCTCTGCAGTCAATGGGAACAGACCCATTTCTGGTCTTACATCCCATCTACAACTGGTATAGCTTTTAAAGATTTTAATTTGGTTACAGAAGCAGTAAGAGAGGAGAAAGGAGAATCGGTTCAGAAGGGGGAGGGGTCAGTGGGTCTGCATTATCTGTTGTTTGTAAAGGGAGATAATTATCTAAAATGACATGGCAGTGATAGCATAGCTACTGCATACAACTGCTTTTTAATAGCTTGAGAAATGTAAGTATTTCCAAACACATTTGTTGCACTGAAGATCCTGGAAAGCCTTTCCTACGTTCACTGATAATTCATAGAAAATGTGGATACCTTGCCAAAACAAATAAAAAAATCTTAGAGGAACAGAAGTATAAAAATAGACTGATTGCTTTTTAAGATGCAGTGGTCATACCATAGAAATACCAGATGGAATTTTTCCATAGACACTTTTGTGCCTTTTAGTTGATAAATGGAAGACATTTTATCAGAAAATCTTTTCAGTGCATGCTTTTCATTGTGTATTTGCTATTTTTTTGAAGGACAAACTTTTTATGGGAGCGTAATTCTTGCTGCATTTGTTCATCCTTCGTCCCTCCACACATGATTTGCCCACATAGGGCCCGTCTCCTTATCAGGGAAGGTGGGGAGCAGGTATGCATGCAGACATACATTGCATATAAACTTCATGTGTGAGCAACCCAAGGGATTGATTGTGTGTGCCGATAGTCAACAGGCGCATCCCCACTTCCTACAGTCTTGACTCTTGTGAAACGCATCGTCCCTCTCATTCCAGTCCTTCGTCTCTCTCTCTTTGCTGGTACCATGCCCATTCTTAGGGCTAAGGGACAAAGTCAAGAACGTGAGGTCAACAGATCATCTGATGCATATACAAACCCATGGAAATTAGATTGCTCTCTGCTTCTGACTTTCTCTGACCAGTGTAAAAAAACACCTCTTTTGCTATTTGAAATGGTGTTTTCAAATATTGATCTAAGTAAACATTACAGCAATCTTAAATGTCATGATAAGCAGCATTCTGGATAAATGGCATTTATTTCTATTTGAGGCACTTTGCTGAGTCTGTATACACAGAGTTTGATAACAGCTTTATGCTTAGTAGCAAATGTGAACTGTTAACTCCCTGGGAAATAGGGCAGAGGAGTGGAGAAGCTCAGCTGAGCTAATTGCTGCCTCCTCCATAAGGCAGATGAGCAATACAGGTATTTGTTCCACGAAGACCTGAATGTTTGATAAACCAGAACTGGAGGAGGACTTAGAGAAAGGTAAGAAGCTGAGGGGGAGTAGGAATTGCTGAAGTCTGTAACAGCGAGGAGACAATTGCCTCTTCCAGCCCTTCTGCCCTTTTTTGGGGGATATGGTGGTCAGTAGCGA
>NW_009649036.1:1430815-1454392 GCF_000708025.1 Charadrius vociferus
GGGAGGAGTGATGGGAGAAAGGAGGCCAACTGCAGCTCTCCAGCAGGTGGGAATGATTATGGAAAGAATGACGACCTGTACTGTACAAGTTATTGATGGTAGTTCCCAGAGGAGTTGAGTTAATAAAGCTGCAGCCAAAATAAACCACATCCCCTTGCATCTTGTCTTTCTTCCTGCATGTCCGGAACAACGCAATGAAAGTCTATTGCCTCCCCTTCCCCCCATGCCTCCCTCAGCATGCTGGAGTTTTCTCCTACTCTGTTCTATGCAGCTGTGTCATGGAAGTAAAGTATTTAAGTTTTGTTTTCTGTTAAAGTACAAAAAATATGAACATTGAATAGATTCTGGTTCTACTTTTCTAAAAGGAGGTATACACTCAAAGCGAGAAAAGGAGTGGAAAGCAAATGAGCAGAAATATTACCTGGTTGATGTAAAAATATGTTGGTTTTGCCTTTAGCATCTGTCCCTAGGTCTGTGCTAAGCTGCCTCTCTCTAGGCTGGGCAGAAATTACTGTGTTTGCACCATATGATCCATGAAGGGAGCTAACACCCAGCAATCAGGTGACGGTCTTTTGAAGTGATTGTTCTTTTCAGGAGTATGGACTTGTAGAAAAGGAGTTGTTTTGAACAAGAGTAATTGTAGAATGGAACTCATCTAAGGGTTGAATTCCTAGAATCCAAATTCTGGCCTTCTTAGTGGTTCTTGTTGATCTAGAGCTATTTTATTCTATGATGTCTTTCTGGTAAAAGTACATATATTCTACATTTCATATACAAAGTCACTCTGTAGGTATTTCCCACACCAAACAACACATGGCAACCCTGATCTTACATCATGTTTTTCCATTTCCTTTCACAGCTCCAGCCTTAATTTTAATGATTTTCATCACTGATGCTAAATGGCATTTTTTGGTACAACTTGGGTTCCAAGCCCTGCCAGTATGGAAGGACATTTGAAGTAGTGGGGACTGAATGACTGGCTTCAGCACCGTGTCTGTTATTTAATAGCTTTGGCTTGCTATTTTCTTGAAAATTGGTTTGTCTGCTTCCAAGTCTATCATAGGAGCTGCATGTGCCAGAGTACTGCTCTATGTAGACATCAAACCCTGACGCTGTTACCCTGGATATGATTCTTTGCGCAATTGTTTGCACAGTCCATCTAGGAATTGGCCCATTACTAAAGTATCAAAGTTCTTCCTGAGTATTTAAAAATAGAAATATCTCTAACAATATAAGCTTCTCTTTTTTGCTTTTTCTTTGTCCAGGGTGTCAGAAAAATACCTTCATTAATTTATGGCTTGCCTTAATAGACATTTGTGTACCTGTGTATGTGATTGAATGTGAGAGCGCTCTGTATTTATACTAAGAACTCGTAGTGAAAGGTATATTGACTATACATTTATTTCTGAAGGTGGTGACATTTCTGTTTATTCTTGAGTCCTACAGTCAAGGTCAGTGTTTCCCGGAAAGGGGAGCTGCAGCATCCGTGGGGATGCAACCCCCACTACTCCAGAAGTGGGGTTGTGGTCCTGAAACTAGGTGTGCTGATATAAGAGCTTGGGAGCAGCTGATCTGGGTCAAACTATTGGTAAATGACAATTGAATGGAAGGTAATATATGAAGGCAGATTTATTAGTTTATTAGTAAAGAATCTTCTTTTAAGCCCAGGAGGCAAGGAATTGAAAATCAAAAATTTAGAATTATAGGCATGGGCTGCACAGCTGTTCACTAGGAAGTCAGGCACTTTGTGTGCAGTGGTTTGTTGCTATTTGGGTATCTGCTGTTATTGTAAAATCATTACATCTTCCTGTAACGGTACTTCTCAGCCATTTAAAATCTGAGCCCACTTTCAAAATGAAACCAAACACATTGTTTTGCCATTAGCTTTTAAGATCAAACACCTTAGCATATATATATTCCAGTTTATCCTTATTACATGGGGGTTTTTTACTGCTTACTCTCAAAAAAGCTGGGGTAAGGATTCCTACTAATGTACTTTTTCCTTTGTACATGCATCAGCAATGAAATAGTGAGCAGTATTGTCATCAGCACCTCTTGTAATCAATGGATTTGGTGCGTGCCCAAGAGTAGAAGTTGGAGACAGACCCTTCTGAACCAATTGCTCCATTTTTTGGCAGGCACACCTTTCACAAGCGCAAGAGTTAGAACTTTAATTTTTAATAATGGCAGCTTAGCCTCTTTAGGAGAGTTGCCCACCAAAGTTAGTCCATATCCCAAGGAATGTTCTACATATTAAGAAATGTTATTCTATAATTACCAGCTCAACAGCAGGCAAGTGGAACTCTTTTGACACATAAGGACTAGAACTTTTATAAAGATCAACCATTTTGCAGACTGCAGAAATTTTGCAGTCATGGTGATGATCTTGGATAAAGTTAAAATGAGCATATTTGCTCCTGTTGACCGAATTCCAACGTTAATTTAGACCTAATCATACTCACATCTAATCATCTTGATCTCTTGTTTCCCAATGAGGGGTGGAAAATTTCCTTAAAATCCCTTTTGTTACCATGGGTTTTACTGAGTTTGCAAATGTAGGAGTCTATCCCTGTATTTTTTTCAGGTGCACACTGATGTGAAAGCCTTTAGGGAGTGAATCACTTGACTGTGGGCATTTCATGTTCTGTGAAGTATGGTTGTATTACTAAAGCTTTAGATATCAAATGTTTTGAATTCATTGAGGTATAATTTTTCCTGACAGCTGCTGATGCTCAGTATGTAGGAAGTTTGGCTAGTGGATTCAATGGCTGGAGATAAGGGAGTAGGTCAGATGTGGATCCTTGCCACCCTGCCCCAACCTCCCAATTTTCTTAGGAAAGAATAAAAAAACACTGTGTGGATGCATACAGATGAAGGGTCTGTTGCTGTCTGCACACAGCAAGATCTGCCCCAGCATTAATAACCACAGTAAAGACGAACATTCGTTTCATCAATTGTTTTTAAGCAACTGGGTCAATGATATTTTTGACAATGTGAGTGGTGAGCATTTAAATTGCTTTCACAAAAGCGGTTAACACATTGTACCACTAATTATGTGATTACAGAGGAGCTATTTATCAATTTACTTTTACAGGAACTGTTTATTTTGGACTTAACCTTTGAGTTTTGCTGTAGTTTGAAATAGAGCCTCTCACAGAAGGAAGCTGTTAGTAGTGGCTAGTTTATAGAGTTTGGGGCCCAACAAAAATACCTCAGAATCATCGAAGGCCAGACAAGAGGTTTTATGAAAGTCTCCTAATTCCACACATGAAAGATGAGTTAAGATTCAGTTAAAAAGTGACCAGATTTTTTATTTCTAAATGTTAATCTTTCTTGAAATTGGGGTTTCACAGGCATAGATAACTGGTGATAACACATAGAAGAGGACAGGCAACCTTTGGTATATCTACCTTAGTTCACTTCCCTCCTCTTTTAGCAACCCTACTCGTGGTTTTTAGAAACTATAAGAAATAAAGATAGTAAACTTTGCTCATGTTCTCTGGTGTGTGCTGGCTTTAAACGGAGAGATTTTGCTAGGGACAGAGCAATAAACCAAGCTGCCTTTTTTAGAGCTGTGTATAAGGGCTGTAATGTCTCTAGATCTCCTGGTAGGTCTGCTAGTGGTGCCATGAGGAATTTTGCCTGATTGGTGAAATATAAATGTTGCACCAAAAGTGAGCATACACAGTGCAGGAGTGGAGTAAGAATGTGGAGCAATGAGAGTATTAGACGGAACAGTGTGTACTAAACCCATAGCCAGGATGGCATTAACCAACACATGCTGGCCTTTTTGCAAGTTAATTCAGAATTATAGGGAATGGACTGTTCTCAAACCTGGGAACTAATGCCCTGTGCTCCCTTTGGAGGAGTCTGCACATGCAGAATAAACGCAGGGCAGCACGCCCTGAGCTTTGCCTGCAGAAGCAAGTTGCATTGGTTTAACTTAAATTTTTAAATGGATTTTGATTAAACACTCTGTGATGACATGGTTGCCTTAGTTTAAGTATTAGATAGGTTCCTGACTAACTGACCCGAAATAACAGTTTGCACTGCTTTGTATATGAGAAGCCTTACAGACTACTGTAGACACTACCAGGTTGAGCCTAAAAAGGAGAGCATAGAATTTATTCCCAGACTGTTATTTTAAGAGTGTCTTTGAACACAGAAAGTTACAAAACACTTGTACTTTCACAAGAGTTGGGCAATTTGTCCAGTTCAGAGCCTAAGGACTAGCCATACTAAAAGCTGTTTAAAAATTAGGCACCACGCCCCTAGACTGGATCCCACATCCTGTGCTAAATGCTAGTGTTAGCTGTGCTGAGCGTGGGGAGAGAGGATGAAGCAAAAACATCTGCAGGATGCCTGTACGGGGGCCTTCCTACAGAGGGCCAGAAGGACACATTGGGAACCTCAGTTCGCTGCTGAGGGAGCGAATCTGACTTCCAGCTTCAAAAGGTGTGTCCTTCTAACTTTGGATGACTGGTCCAGAATCCCTTTTGTGGGACATCCTCGAAGTTCAGTGTATGACTCTGATTACATATTTACTAATAGTGCAACGGCCATCTACTTCTCTTAATAGACTGACACATTGAGGACTAACAATCTGAGGACTTGGAAGAGCTGGGATCGCGGCCATTGGCTTGAGGGGCAAAACTGGATGCAGAAAAGTGGACTGTGAAGTGAACATTGCAGTCTTGGCCTCTTGAAGGACGCATCAGGGACTTGGCCATAACACACTGAGGCTTTGAGTTCAGGCTGTGTACTTCAGTTTCATTCTCCCAGTGTGCCAGGGTAGTGATTGTGCAGACCTGCATGCTGTTCCACATTGAGATGTGATGTGGCAGGGGCACTTACTGATATTCAGGAGTCCCATATAACCAAGGACACGAAGTGCTCATTTCTTATTTCCCAGAAGATGCCTTTAAATTACACCCTGCCAATACTATTGAATTTCAGACACCATCCAGGAAGGCCAAGAGGAAACCTGTTTCTGTACCACCTATTTAGGACACATACCTCACAGTGATGATTCTTGATTTTTGTCCCCATTCCAGCCTCAGGAGTAAACACCAGAACCCAGAATACCCCGTCTGGTTAACAAGTGGTCTGTATTGGTACCGTACAGAAATACACTCTCTGCTGTAAATTGCTTTATCCAGCTGATCTTCTTTGCATGATAGCCTCCATATTAGCCAACAGCTCCAGAGGTAGAAGTTGAATCCTCTCAAAATATGTCCTTAAGCTGTTGAATTTGCATTTCTCACTTCCTGGGTAGATGCTGTAAGATCTTCTGTAAAAAGGGGTGCTCCTACCTCTGGGTATTAAAAAAAGTAAACGTGATGGTTCACAACTGCTATCTCTAGAAAGTCCAGTTCCATGAGTAAGTGTTAAATGTCTCTCTGAATGTCGTTACTCAGAGATTTTAAGCTAGTGGAACGTGTGTTTTCTGAATCCTGACCATATCTAGGCTGGCAATGGCAGAGAAAGCACTGAGTCAAATATATATATACACACACTGGGTGAATTTAAGTAACTTCAAGGCTAGGCAACAGTTGATGAGTCTTATTTGGATCCCAATTTTGGTCTCAGAGCCTCAGTTCCAACTTCAGTTATACTTTAAATGCCTGCATCCTTCCTGGATACAGCACAAAGGCTTCAGAGAATGCTCAGGCCTGTGTTCAAGTGGGCTTTTGCATGGAGCCCCTGAGGAAAAGATGATACTCTTCTTCAGACTCCACACTACAGCATGTGTTGTCTCTTTTTCACTTTTAAGTAAACAAAACTTATAGGTTCATGATGGTCTGTGCAGATCTGAAATGTAACTTTTTTCTTCTTTCCCTAAAAAATCCCTACTCTTAGGGCTCAGATACTCCGAACATAGGGTTTGGGGCGCTTTTGGTTTCTTTGGTATGATTTTGTTAAGATCTCATTATTGCTTTTGTGAAGTAAGGTATAAGTACATTGTAACACATGTGTTTCTGTGCATGTTAATTAGATTTTGCAAATCTAATCTCAAACACCACAAAATCCCCACTTCTTACCACATACTAATCTGAGATTTGTAGTGGGAGTGAAATGGAAAGAAAGGGCAGTTGTTACAAAAATACACAGGGACTTTCTTCTGAAGAATGTTGACCTAAAAGCTGTGTACACATATTCCTTTTGTTAGAAGAAATGTTCTAAAAGGTGAATACAATAGTTCTGTATTTTCTCAGGGGAAACTTCAAGTAACAATTATATTACTACTCTTCAAAATTATATGGATATATATTAAAATGGAAAAAGTGTTACATTCAGTAACTTGCAAATACTGTTCTTGCTTCTAAAGCTTCTTATAAATCTCTCCTGCCTTTCAAAAAAGAAAGCCTACAGTTAGTCTGTCAAGAGCATTAAAGCATTAAACAGTGATTATTGACCTTTTTCTCAGAATCATAGAATACCAGGTTGGAAGGGACCTCAAGGATCATCTGGGCCTATCTTTCTTCCCAAAAGCATAGTCTAGACAAGATGGCCCAGCACCCTGTCCAGCTGAATTTTAAAAGTGTCCAATGATGGGGAATCCACCACCTCCCTGAGGGGATTATTCCAATGGCTGATCGCTGTCATTCTGAAAATTTTTCCTCTTGTGTCCAGCTGGAATCTTCCCAGGAGTACTTTTGGTTGCTCTCAGATGCTAAACACTAGAAAACATGAGAGTAGCTAATTTGAGGTTTAAGAGCTTACAGCTCAGATTCATTTTATAAAACTATTGCGCACAGAAAATAAAGAAGTAGATATTGCCTGTTGGAAAATGTTCAATGAATAATTTCAGCCTGTAAAATACAAGTAGTAAGGGAACAGATATTTGAGGCATAGAAAAGACTGCAGATAGATAGGTGGCTTGTTTTTAGTCACTCATTCTGAGAGAGGAGCGTGTCTGATATTTACACTGTTTGCCATCCATTCATTTCTAACCCAAATTTAAAATTCACTTAAATGTGGAGGTCAGTCTGTCAAGAGGATTCCTTGGATGGATTTCTGTTAAACCTTGTGCCAGAGAATTCAGCTCTAACACAGCTTTTCAGCAGCTCACAGGGGTGATCTAGGCAGATAGAAGTCCTGTGACTGGCAATCCTTTTGCTGGAAGAACTACCCAACTTGCAACACTGATGGCAGAGAAGATGCTGTTGATAGTCACACTGCTCCTCACAGTCTGGCCAGTGGTGCCAACAGCAGCTGAGGGAATTGGATTCCCAGGCCCACAGCAGCATCATACATAGTGCCTCTTTTCTTCTTTTTGAGGGAAGAAAAGCAAGAGTTAATTTTAGCCTAACATGCAAAACTTTTCTTTTTGTGTAGTGCATGAAGCATGAACTCAGTGGGAGGTCCATGGAACAGGGTCTGCCTCTCCTCCATTAGCATTCTGGTCATATTTTAGGACAACATAAGCAGACTTACAGCATTTAGAAATGTTGTTTTGCTCTCATCTAAATCTGCCCCATAGCCGAGTTCTGTGTAGAGAGGTGGTGTTGTCCCATGCCAAGGCTGGAGTATTTCAGTTTCCCAGCTGTGTATTTTCTACTTAATTATTTTTTCTTCCCCTCCCCACAGATTTAGAAATCAATGAGAAAAATTAAAGGCAATTAATTCAGTTCACGATTCACTTCTACCAAGTCATTCCCCAGCCTATTTTCATCTTTACAATCTTCTTTTTATAAAATAAATACCACTACTAGTAGCTTGAAAAAATGTGGGTTTAGTGTCTTCTCATGAACAAAGTTGTGAGAAGCTTCACTGACCTCCTGTTGCTTCCTTTGTGGGGAGGGAAGAGAGCCATGCTTGTTATTTCCACGACCACAAGTTGAAACAGGCCGTGGTGTCTTCGCAGCAGCCCCACCATCGGCCCAGGTGAGTTCTGTATCTGGCAGCACCAGGGCCCATAAGCAGGCAAGGGCATACTTTAAATAAACTCTTCTGGTGGAAGCCACTTGTCCTCAATACAAATGACCCCTACTGCAAGTTCTTTTAAAATAGTGAATTATTTCTTATTTTTGTATCAATGAAAGTTTTGTATTTTTCACGTTTCGGTTTCCGAATACCGCAGGGAATATATTGCATTGACTGAATTGATTGATTGACTTAAGAACAGGAATGGTTTTCTACTGTTTTGATTAGAACACATGAAATGATGCGTTATCATAGTAACAGTTTATTTTGTTTAATTATTTCTGCAGCCAACTTGAACTAAGTTTTCAAGTTCCTTTGATAGGTTTTTTTTTCTTTCAGGCAAAACTACTGATGCAATTGGGTTTGCACTAAGTAGGAAATAAAATATTCAGAACTGTTTTAGGCTTGTGGCCTCTAGAAGCACAATTATGTCTCTAAATGAGAAATTGATTTTGAAACAAACCACAGGTTTTAATAATTCTCAGTGTTCCCTTCAGGTTCCTCTTCTGCATAGAGAGTGTTGTAACTAATTTGCACCTCTCAGTTCAAGGCAGAAGTGCTTAAATATGGATCAGAAATGGATCTGGCTGCAAAGGCTGGCTGTGTACTTTCCCAAATTTTGGGAGTGTTTAGATCTTGGAACTTGGTTTTGGTCAGGCTTGTTCTTTGATATCCTCAGATGAAAGACAGCCTATAAATGTGAAGAGCAAATTCTTCTGCCTTGGTTACACCAGTGTTACCGAATTAATGCCAGTGTGGTTGCATGCTGTAACAGGGTGGAAAATTTGGCCCAGAGTGTTTATTGTAAGTAGCAAAAAGGAAAAGAAACCTATTGAAGAGAAGAAACACAAAACTGTAAATGGTCAGGCAGCAGGCCTCTTGCTAACTTTACTTGCCAAACTGATGATTTAGTCTAACATTAACATTTTATACAACCAAGCCAAATTCACTGTATAAAACATTTTACTGCAACAACCCTGCCTCCCCTGCCCTTTGCCTTTTCCAAGTGATTGAAGGGCACATATAAACTGCTAAAAGAACTGAAATTGTTTAGCTATCTGTATTCAATATCCCTCCAGGCTTATTTACTACATAAAGAGCAAAGAAAAACAGCTAAACATTTTAAGAGGATAGAGAAGTTTTAATTCTGAGATATCCAGGGGCTTTATTGTAGACTTGTGAGTCCGCACTACACATTTCTAATAGCAAACAATAGAAGTGAAAAATAAAAGGGTTTAATGCCTTAGTTATGGGTTGGCAATGGACAGATATGTGGTGGTTATTCTCTGGCTGGCCTGGCATCAGCATTGGGTCCCTACTAAAACAAAAAAGCGGAAAGTCAAACAACAGTCATGTCAAATTAAACCTCTTTTTGTTTAATTTTTCAAAGTGATTCATTTAGCTGGTTGGCAGAGAGTCAAGCTGATAGCTAACAATAGTTCATTTATTTAATGTTGCTTTCAGTACCCTGTAGCCACTCGACTGTATCAGAACTTATCTTCTGTAATTCTCTTTGAGCTGTGAAGATAGGCCAGGAAACTGGAGTAGGTCAGGTGTACACGAAGGCGCAGCTCACATGGTGGGGCAGTTTGTGCTTCATGAACCATAGAATTGGGAAGGGATTTTCAAGAACAGTGAAAGCTTACTTTTAATCTGAAAAGTGAATAAAACTGATATCACTATGTTCCATGTTTGCTGAGCCTCAACAATTCAAAAAATAAAAGGAGCTCAGTTTATAGAGAAAAAAAAAAGTGTTGTGTAAACTACCAATGCTGCAAATATCCTGTGAGAGCAAATAATGAAAATGAGATCTTTCCTGACTACATTTTCTCACCAGTTATAAAAGTTTGGGGATGGTAAGTTAGTCTCTTGGTGATTTCCATGTAATTCTGTTTTCTTTAACAGGGTTGAAAAAAATAAGTCCAATTAGAATTAGCAAACAACTCTGCAGTTTTGCACAAATATGAGTAAATCTAGTCATAAGCACTTTTTAGTAATGGTTCTATGGGGCTTATAGATATAAAGTTAAGCAAAGGTTGTTATGTCAATAAAGTCAGTAGATACAAACTTAATAATCAGAGAGGAAGCAGACCAGTTAACTAAGAAGATAATATTTACAATAAGTGTGAGTGTTGATAGCAAAGTTTTTTTCTGTTCTATTTAATAGAATTTTGTGTGACTGTTGCATGGTGTTTGATCAAGAAGCTCTGGCATAGGTTGTTCACCCCATGAAAACAAGTGTAGTGTATGACTGTTCTCTGGCATTTTAAAATCGTGTATTGTGAAGTATAACTGTATACAGAAACACTACAGTGAGTGGGAAAATATGAGCAACGTACACATGGAAGACATCTGTTTAAATCCCATGCATAATTTTTGTTTGTTTGTTTGTTTGTCATAAAGGGCTGGATAATTTTCAACTTCAATTTCAGTTCTTACATTTTTCATCTAAACTTTTCCATGTAATCATGAGCAGACAAGGTGATCTGCGATAAAAGAAAACATTTTTGTACATAAGAACCGTGGATTGAATATTAAATAAATCTTTCTATTATTCAGCTCTGGTGAGGATTATATATGCTTGCAAGGGATAAGTTTTCTCAAAAGCCAAGTAGCCCTTTTACCTCTGTTCCTTTAAGTATGTTCTGCCTATGCCAAAAGCTCTTGTGCCTGTGATCCGCTTCTAGTTTTATGCGGGTCTTTTACCAAAGAAGTTTATTTTAGAGTAATTTTCAAATGCTGATTTTCTTAAAGAAGCATAGTTATCTGTGATTCAACTTACATTTATGAAAATATAATCATTATGGTAGAATAAAAACATTTTTTCATGAAATGCGTATAGCTGTTGCCAAGTGGAAGGATTCTATCAAAAGACTGGAGGAAGTGCACTGGGCCATTATCCCTGATTCTCTGGGCTATCTTTACATGATCCTTCTGTTAAAAGCTGCAATTTCTCCTGTCTGAATTGCATTTAACATATCATTTTGATTATTCCTTGTGTTCCTGAATCTTTAATGTGTTGGGGAAGGTTTGTGTTCTCTGACATGCCGGTAAGGCAGGCCAATGAGACTTATTGGTAAGTATGGGTCTCTAGTCAGTCAAATCAAGAGTGGATTCTGATCAAAAGGAATCCTTCAGCCTAACAGGGTAAAGAAACAATCTACTCTCAAGAAAAATTTACATTATAGATTATATATAAATTATTATTTATATATAATTTACATTATAGATTATATATAAACAATACAATGTCCATAAGAAATATTCTACTTACAGTACATATTTCTGGTGGTTTTTAGAGTGATATGAAATATAATGGAGAAAAGCAGGTTCTAAATGTGTATTACACACCACAGTATGGTAAATGAATCATGAGTACTCTGGTGAGGCTGCCAGAAAGGCTACTGGCATTGAGAATATACCCATTACGATGAGGATGAAGAACTTCTCTGCTCCCACTGCTAATTACTTTAAAAGAGAAAAACATTTATGAAATGCAAAATCAATACAGCATTGGTCAGGATTAACATAAAGGCAATGTAAAATCCAAAACAAGGATATTTTTATTGTTATTTATTAACAGTGTTAGTTATATTGCACCAGCAGTGGTATAGATGTTATGTAGATAGATATATAAATAACATTTTCTCCCAAAATCTAAATCTAAATGCCTATGTACAGAAAAAGCAAAACCACAGGAAGGGAGGTGCCAGGATTGTTCATGCCAATGCAAAAATGTCCTACTATGTGTGGTGCTGGTGGTGTTGGCATGGGGCTTACAGGACATTTTATACTGTTGAAATGTATACTTCGAAAATATATCCCAGAGGGTAAAATCCAGTCATGAAATTGAGTTTTGCCTTTGACGTCAAAAGGGCCATGGTTTCACTCAGGTAGGTAGTTCTGTCAAAGTACAAGAAAACATATGCCTGGGGAGAGTATTAGTCAATAACCTAGAGGCAGGTAATAAAATTTTATAGTTAATTTTCTTGAAAGCCCTTTTAGTTCTGGAAAAAAAACAGGAGTCAGTATCAAGGTTATGCTTAAAAGTTACAGCTTAAAATATGTGTTTCACCTTCCACAGTCAAAAAGTGGAGAAAGTTTGGTCAGCTTTTGGGCTGAAATCACTCTGCTTAAATGAAAGGCAGAGAGAGATCATATTAAGAGATCACATTAAGAGACAGGAATTTTAGTCCAAACCGTATGAGTTTTGGTTTCCACAGACGTCATACATGAGCATACAAAGGGGACAAAAGAGATAACTGCTGAAAGGAGGGAGCTTCTAGACTGGAGTATGGGTTGTGCACATACCTCATTATTCAGTGCAATGTGGTAATTCCTGGGGTCAAAACATTTAGAAAACTGAATGTAAGTCAACCATCTCCCCAATAGCCTGAGATTTTTTTCATATTTGCCACATTTTTAAATAAAAGTGCAAAGAATCACATTTTTTCCCACTCTTACTTGCAGAAAAATATAAATGCGTAAATGCTTACTCAAATAATCTGGTTGATTCCTTATACTAGAGAAAGAACTATTGGTGGAAATATGCAATTATGACAAACTTTTATTTTGCAAACATATTTTAGGAAACATCATTCTGAGGATAGAGTTAAATCTCTATGCTGTTACAGCAGACATTTCTTCACCAACAATCTCTGACACAACTGGAGGGCACTAGAAAGGCTTATAAAGCTTCTAAGTAGTTGGAGCAGTCTGTATTTAAGGAAGGCATTATAGAAAATAGCCTTAGACCAGGCAATTGGAAGTTCAGTTAGAAGGATGCAGAGTTTCAGACCTGTAAGTGGATTTAGGATTTCAAAAGGCCAGAGTTTGCTAAGTTATGGGTATGGGTACATGCCTTTGATGAATAGCAACAGCTTTTCAAATGACCACCTGTCAGCTGACGCACAGAAATTATCTGTAAACACATCTCAATCATGAAAAAACACATTAGCTCAAACCTCACTGAAAGTAATCAGCTGCCTTGCATTTAACCCCCGGATGGGCATAGATGGCCGCAGAGAAGCAGCTGACAAACTGTAGGTTAAGATGGTGATTGCTCTGCAGCAATTCATCACTGTGTTGATGCACTAATCACAAGGATAGAGTTACCTAGGGATGAAGACAGAAGCTAAAGACCTAAAATGAGTAGCTGATTAGTAAAGAGGTTAAAGAAACCATAGCTATTGACACAAAAAGAAAGAATAATCTGCTCTGCTTTTCAGTAAATTGACTAATATTAACTACAGGAGAAAAACTAAGTATAAATGGGAATGAAATAACGGAAAGACTATAACAGAATTAAAAACAAAATTACACATGATTTTACCAAAAGGGTGACGGACTCAACAGTGGCCATGCTCTTTCAGAATTTGCCCCAAAATACAGGTCTAATAGCAACTATTTTAAATCAAGCCTACTGAGTTAGTGATAGTACTAGATCTGAAGACAAGTGTTTTGCATATATTTGTATAAGAAGAGGAAACTGCTTTATGCAACTGCAGACTTGTGAGTCTGGCTCAGTAATACATGTAGTTTTAAAACAGATTTTGAAGGGAAAGACCACGAAAGCTAAAGATAAATGGGAAGTGGAATATTGGTTTACCAAAGCAAGATATACCAAAATGACTTGATCTGTTCTTTTTATTTTCTTTTCCTTTTTTTTCCCTTTTCCTTTAAATAGGATGACTTCATTTTCTAGAGAAAGGAAACAAAGGGGGTATATTCTGCCTGTCCTTCTACAATGCATTTATTATGCTTCTGGAAAGAAAACTACTTACTTGCTTGGGGAAAGTGGAATTTAAGAGCGCAACTGGGAGATGACCATGGTAGATGATTTAGGGCAATATTGCAAAGGGAACCATTAGGCTGGGGGGTGGGTATTTGGGACGGATCCTTAAGAAGCTGTATTAGGAGAAATCTTTCCATTGATAGTCTTAAAAGAAGTGCCATCGAAACTTTCTGATAGTACAGTATTGGGAAACTTAGGTAACTGAGAAAAGGCTCAGTATAGACGATGAAAAGAGCTGCATCTCCTTGAGGACTGGGGAACTAGACATGAGACTCAGCAGTAAGAAATGCAAAGCATTGCAGAAAAGTGCAATAGAGAAAATATAACATCTTGTTATGACCTGAGAACTCATCAGCTGGAAATAGAGATTATGAGACCTAATTTCTATCTATCAATATACTAGATGGCTAGAAAACTACATCCACTGTTTTAAATACAAACTTTGGGTCTTATTATGCCTTCCTCTGCTGTGCTAAAAATCAATTTGTTATCAAAAATCTCTTCCCCACGTGGCTACTTGTAGAACATGGTCCAGCCACTTTCTTAATTAACTAAATGAACAGAGTTTATGTCACCTCTATTGCTATGAAAGAGTTATTCCCAAACCACCAGCTCCTTTCCTTGTAGCTCCTTTCTGAGTCCCTGCCATCAAGATCCCTTTAGAAGTACAGACAGCAGTGTGTTTCAGCAATGATCTCATTAATACCATGATCCTAAGAAATTACCACTCCTGACACTGTTACACATCCCTCTATTCAAGGATTATATTCTCTGCCTATACCATATTGGAAACAGACATTAGTTAATAATAGCAATTTTGATAAGTTTTCCAGTGATGCTGTGGTTTAGCATAGTATCCCTGTTCGTCTGAATTTGACTTACTGTCTTCATTCCTAGTGTTTAGTCATATTAAACAACTTATTTATTTACAAAGTAATAAAGATCAGACTGTATAGGTGGTTTGACCTTACTTTTACATGTTATTCCCATAATAAGTGGAAGGTTATCTGCAAGTAGATGAGGTAAATAAAATGCCACCTTAGATACAGAGGGATTTTTCTTGGCTTTGTTAGAAATCCAGCCTACCAGTGACAAAGTGTGGATCCCTGTTTACAAAGCTTTTTTTGTTTTGTTAAACCCATCAATTAAATAAAAAAAAAAGTTGCTATCTTTATGTACCAATTAACCATATATATCCATATTTATCAGTCTTTTGTGTGTGTGTGTGTATATGGAGGATATATATGGATATGCCTTTGTGTATTTTATGCATACACAATTAAAAAATCAGTACTGAAGTGTGTAAGTCTTCATACAGTTACCCCCATTATAAAGCACCAAGATTAAGAGAATCTTTATTAGTAAATTCCTAGTACTGTGAATAATAAACCTCAATAATGAAATTATTTAGTAGGTCATTACAAATAAGTACAGTAAATTAATTCTATGTCAATTGAAAAAAACATAGTAAATTACCATGAACTGATATTAAGGCCAGAATAGCAAGAAACATAATGTCATGTAGAAACAGAAATCTTGCCTTCAAAATTGAATCCTATATACTTAACACCATTGTAAAAGCTGTTTTACTGTATGGCTCTGCAACTTGAAGACATATCAAGCTGCTGCTGCCTGAACTCCACTTCTTCGTTAACTGTAGCTATAGGCTAGCTCTGTATCGGGAGGCACACTTAAACCAGTGGCCAAAAAATAATCACAAATGAAAGGCTTTGGAGCCAGATGAAATGGAAAATGAGAGGAAGCCAAAATGTAATTAACAGCATAACAAGGCAAGCGTTGGCTTGGAATACCTTTTGCCACACTGCCCAGCGTACCCCAGAAGTGTAGACACCGTTGCTGTTTGCTGCTCCAAAGGGGAGTGGAAGTGAGGAGAGCCAGAGAGCAGTGGTAGAGCCATTGAAAGTTTGCAGGTCTCTTTGCTGACAGAGGAAACAAGGTGATTTTTTTCCCACTGCCCCAACTCCTCCCAAGGATACGGAGAAGGTAGACAGTAAGGCTGAGGCTGTCCTACCACTCCCTACAACTGATGCCATGTACAGCAGCCTGCATGATCTGTGCCTAAAACCGATGTTTTTCCTAGGCGAGCAACGAGAACTCAAATCAAAAGACACCATAGGTTACACAAAAAAGGGGGAAATAACCATTAAAAGGGCATCTGGAGAAAAAAGACTGTCACGTGGAGGTCAGAAATGTAGGGTTTATGTTTCACACTGGACAAGGAGGCACAGCTAATCAACCAGCTTATGGTCAGCCAAATGCCACTGTATTGTCTGTGTCCATGGTTCAGCATCTGTACATTTCTCCCTAAATCTGTCGCTTCCTGTCACCATGAATGAAATGACAAGGTTAGACAAATAAAATACAGTATTCTTTTGGACAGCAAAGTGGAACTATAAGACATGATATGGGTTAGGCCCTTCACTTACAGAAATGTAACACATGAATGGGGGACTCATTATCTCTTGTTCCAAGCAGTAGATTCTGGAAAAACAACCCAACCTTCCCATGCAATTAAAATAGGAAACAGTCACAACAAAGACTTAACTTCAGAACAGCAGTTCTACTGACGTTATGTACTGTGAGAGTTATATGTTAGTCAGACAATTCAAAAACTGGCTATACTTTTGAGCTGGTGTCCAAAAAGTACTTTGGAAATAATTTTCCATGTTAAATATAAAATTACTAAGCAGTTTATTACTGTCAAAGTCATTCAACATAGACATCCTTGACTGTAACGCAAATCTCCTGAGGGATGTATTTATGGCAAAATACACGTGAAGCTTTCATTTCTGATCATCCCTGTAAGCCATCCGCAGCAGGAACACTTCATGGAACTTTCCACTGTGCATTGCTTTTCTACCCTCTCGGTGATTTCTTTTATGTCGTTATGGCTCAGTGGCTGTTAGGTGAGGGAACTGGATACAATGCTGTTGCTCTAATTAGACTATGGTGATCAGTCAGTGGAAATTACCTTGCTTTTCTTGCACTGCTTCGTTCACCTTCCTGTTTGAGCTTGTAAATCTTTTCTGTCAGCCTTTATATTCCATCTTTCCATGCACTTTAAAAGTTGAGGTTGGGATGGGGATTACTAGCTCCAAAACTGCCTGGGTATACAAAGCTTTCTGTTGTTTGGTTGGTTTTTTTTCTCTTTCAAAAATACCACATTTTGCTAAGAAAACATTGTGAGAGATTCTTTGTATTTGGCTAAATCCTGCTGTTCTTACTGAGGATAATGTGCACTAATGGTGATAAGATCTCACCCACTCGAAGTTCCCTTGGCCCTGAATCATTTCCTCTACCATAATCCTTAGGACTGAATGAGTATTTTGAGTTAGTTGCCATTATGTGGTCAAGACTCTACCAGATTAAACTGCTTTGCTGCTCAAGAGAGTTTGTATTTGGCCTTTCAGTTATACTTGTAGGTTTGCATATGCAGTTCTTCTTGTGCCAGCTCTTGACAATCTTGATTTTTTTTCTTCATCTTTCTTATTGAATAAGCCCTGGTATTTTCAGACTTCATGTTTACATGCACATGAATCACACTCTGTATCAAATAGAGCAGCTGGATGTGACACCACAAACTGCAGACGTGACTGAGGGTCAAAACAAGAGACTGTTTCTGTCAACTAATTTTATGCAACAACATTCTTCAAGTGAAGAACATTTGCGTATTCAATGTCTTTAAATACTTAAATGTGAGGGAGGAGGGTGAAAGAACCATTGAGCTCTTCTGTCTTTAACTGACTTTTATGCTAAGTCCAGCGAGGATTTTTTGGTGAAAGCCACTTCTACTGTCATAACTTTGTAAGTACAAGCTATAAAACTATAAAACATTTTAAAACAAGGAGTGGGGAGCTGCTGTGCAGTGTTTGTAAATCATACGTATAAAAGAAAAACCTGTCAAGCTGTGTTTAATAACATAGATGTGGAGATAATTCAAAGAGGGATGTCTGCAGTTTTTTAATATTTTTTAAAAATAAGATTCCAGTTTGTAATTAAAAATGTGTATGAAGAAATCTTTTGTTATTATTCTTGGAACTAACAAAGAGTGCTTTTTTTTTTACTGTAAATATTTCATTTAAAATCTTGAACAAGTCAATTTTAGCTGTTTGCTTTCTGCCGCTGAATTCAACCTGTATTAACAGGCCCAGAAGCAAACAAATTTTTCCGCTTAATTATCTGAATAGTAAAGAGTACAAACTCCATAGGCAACTCCTGTAACTTTTCATACAAGAAACCTGGTGTTGGCTTACACTTAAAAATACTGAAAACAAAAGTAATTTTAGATTACTTACCTGATTAGAAGTAAAGTAAAACTTCGTATTTTTTACTTGAGACTACAGAGCAAAGGAAGCTTAGATGAAACTGATCAAATGATGAAAACATTAGGGAAGTTACTGAAATATTCAGGAAAAAAGCAAAAAATAGCCAGTAAGTGGATATTATAAATTATTTCTTCCTCTCTGATGATTTCCCTTGTGATTATAATGAATTTATTTAAGTCTTGTATAGTGCTGACTGTCAACATTTTAATAGTTAATCAGAAAAGGAAGCCAGAGTCTCTGGTGGTCATCCTACATAACTTCAGTGCAAAGTGCTTTTTCAGTTGTTAATGTTTCTAATTCAAGTTTGTGAAGTGATGCTGCCTGATACAGTTGGGAAGAGCTCCATGTAAAACTTGCAAAAGCACTCCATTTGGTATCCTTCACACTTCTCTTCAAAACTTGCCCTTGCTGATGTCTGCAAAAAACATATTAGTGGGTAGACTGCTGGGGTGCAACTATAACTGCCTTGCAGACAGAGATTTGTTTCACTTAGTATCACCATCTGAAACATTTTCTCGCCTTTTGTCATCTCTATCACTTTTCTCATTCTTTTGGAGTAAGGTTTTCAGAAGAGAAACTCTCTTTCTGCTCTGCATTCTACAGTCATGGTCCATGGCTAGGGCTCCAACTTGCTAAGCTAATGCGAGTGAATTAATAATAATCTTTCAGCCTTTCTGTACTTTCTATTCCCTGAGTAGATACCGCCCTTCTCATATATGCTAAATATCGTATTTTTCTTTGCCAGTGATGCTTCAGGTGGTATACTGAAATAGTATTTTATTTTCCCCGTAGATAAGTAAATGAGATTCAGCAAAGCATGTAAGCAGGCTGCACTTCAAGCATGTAAACCATATCAGTGCTAGGAACCAGTCCAATATGAGGTTTCAGTGCATAGTTATGTGCTGTGCTAAGCAGTGATAACAGACGTTTGGTTAAAATTCAGCATGAACTTCGGGACTTTGCTGCCCTGGAGTCTTTCTATGTTTAAAAGGCATTAAAATCCTAGGATGTGAAAGTGTACTGCCAATTCAGGCCATTTACCCACAAGACCTTATGCAATAATTGTATTTTTCGTTGGGCAAGATGGAGGAAGAGAACACTGATGCTTGGAGTCATGATAACAAAGGAAAATAAATCTGTTAGAAAAACAAATCAAGACCAACCACCATTTAACTCCCATGTCTGTTTTCGGAGTCTACAAGACATGGGAAGAAAATGCAAACTGTTTGCTTCCTCTTTCCAAAACTCTGCCTGGGTGCTGTGTGGATGAAATCTGCAGACTTCAGGGATCTTGAAAAGAATTTTGTTCTTCAAGTGTTTCTCAGTGTAGGTCACCTGAGAGAGCAGCCAGGCAAGATGCTGTCACACTTCATGTATACATGTATAGTTGAAGATTTTTCTAAGCCACCATTGTGTGGCTTTGTGGGCTTATACTCTTGCCTCATACATGTCACAGGAACAATTAAAAAGGCCGGAGCAGTTTATACACTTAATTTTTTTTTTAAAATTTTTCTTCTTTCTTTGCTTAGAACACAGATCTGGTCCCTGAAATAGAGCAAGGAAAAGCAAATATGAAATTATCCATCACATGGATATAAAACAGTGAGTTGTACTTCCAGTTTCTTTCAACACTCGAAGAAAAAAAAACTAATCTCATAATAATGAACTCCTGAAGTGTGCATCACAAGACTGATTAGTCTTCCTGATCGTAAACCTCAACAGTAAAATTATGTCCTCAGGGAGGCAGTGAATATCCTCATGCAGGGCATAATCCCAAATATCATTCATATGTAGTCAGATCTGATTAGTCTAGGTGAATGGTAAACTCATTTTATATTTAAATTACAGCACTAAGAAAAAATGTACGAAGGCAAGAGATTGAGGAGAGGAGGCTGCAGGCAAGTGAAAGTGGAAAAAATTCCATACTTCTCTTTTTCAGAACATATTTGGAGTGTGCAAAACACACCTGAACCCTCACATATGTTATCTGTCTTTAGAATCAAACATATAAAGACTTGCCATCAGAAAAAAGAATGGCTTAAAAAGTATATAAACAATTGAATACTGCCTTTGATTTAGAAAATGTATCAAAACTTTTGCAAGCCTAATGAAAGTCTTACTAATCATTATCTTTGATGTGAAAGGAATATGTAATGAAAGCAATGTGTTTGTACAGATTGTAATAAACAAATTTTAGTTGACCATGAAGTGGACTAACACAAAGACAGTTCCGGAGGAGCTACAGTACAGCATACAGAGCTATGAAAGGGGAAAAAATCTGGGAAAACCAGAGATAAGGGCTTGTTTTTTTTGTGTGAGGCTTCTTTTCCCTATTTGTTTCATCATTAGAAGAGATGCGGTGTTTTAAAAGATAGTCACATGATCAAGGAGGAAAGGCTTGGTACACTACCAAAGAAATTGGACTGATTAATTAGGAAGTCAGGATCTAGACACTGCTGACATCACTAATGAAAGTCTATATTACCTAATGTTTTTATAATTCTATTTCATTGTGGATCCAGTACCAATTTCCCAATAACTTCAAAAGATGACTGTTTTTTTCAGGATAAAAGATTGATTCATTTTGTACAATATCATTGATATTTCTCAGCCTCTGAACGTTACCAGTGAAATTCTGCTGGTTTTACTTGGAAGAAAATAACTGCCTTTTTGTCATGGTTGGCTTTGGTGTATTCTGTTTACGCAGTATTAGAAATGGGTGCAAAATGATCAATAGAAAATTGCTGCATAGTCATCTTGCAGCCTTTTCCTGTTTATATTTCCCTTTCATCCTATTATTCCTCATCAGTGTGTATTATTGCATAAGAGTACTTGGAGTTCATCCAAATATATGTTTATAAGGCAAGCTTACATAAGGTAGGCTTTTGTAAGACAAAAATCTCAGTAGTTTTAGCTCCGAAGAGAGGGTGTGAATGAAGAAGTGTGTCTCTGAAATATAAAGGCATGGAAACTCTCTTGGGGGAAGGTATAAAGGACATTCTGGTCATCCATGAAACTCTCATAAAGCAACATAGAGAAAAAGGCCAAGTAAAAAAGGTGGGATTTCTTCAGAGTGGGGAAAAGGTGAGACAGAGACCCATTCCTATGGCACAGGTGCGTGGAGCCGACTGTGTACAGCAGATGTTCAGTCACTAAAAAGATAAGTCCAAGGCTCTGAATCCAGTTTGGTTTAATTATCTTTGTGCAGCCAGTTAAGCCTCTTACTGCAAATCTCATTGTCTCTACATTTTCTTGGGAACTTAGACCTGAATTCTGAATACCATTCAGAAAGTACTCAAAATTTATTTCCTGCAGTACTTAAGGCATAGGATATAGGAATTGGATATAGGAAAGCCCATTCTGTTAATGGCAGTTTCTTGCTGTGGTAACTCTTGTGGGGAATAAAATGATGCAGTGGTGTCATGCATGAATCAGGCCATAGTTAGCACATGTAGTTAGCCTGTTAGATGGCATCTTTAAACAAATTTCACATTATTTTTATTAATACTTTTTTTAATTACTGTTTTTATGGATGGCAACCCATAGAAGGCAGCTAAAAGTTGTTTTAATTATATTTCACATTTAAGGGCCTACTTTTGCAGGAATTATGGCAATAGAAATGTTGGCAAGTTCACAACAACTGCAAGATTGGGCAATAAGGGAATTAAAAAGATTTGTAAAAAACCAGTGACTAAGTGCCTATTTCGCTGCCTGTTGTATCCTGTTATATCTAGAGAATGGAAAAAGGAAATTCCACATTGACTAGATTGAGCTGTACTTGCCATCTCAGTAATGAATCCATCATGCAATTCCGTCAAATGAAACCTCAGTTAAACTGCACAACTGTTTCTTTTTACTTTCACACTGTAAAAATTCAGAACAGCCAGTGTCCAGGAAAATATATTCATTGGAAAGAAGCTACCAAAGTCTGTGCATTTGACTGTCATCTGCAGCTTATTTCACACATCTCCCAAAAGCCAGAAGTCAAAAATGGAAACTGCATGGGTGGTTTATTACTCAGCATTGGGCTCCAAGCATGTCTTCTTGATGTGATTACCTTCTTGATATAAAACAGCCTGATAATTTGTTTCCCAATTCCATAATTATCTGAACTCCCTAGATTTCAGAAAATAGGAAAACATTTCACATTGTGCATCCCCCTGTAATTAAATTTTGGGCCTGGGTCCCCTCTTCCTAGTAATTGATATAGTAATTTACAGCTTTGCAGGTGTAAGAGAGTGTAATAAGTAAACAAAGAGATTCCAATTCACACAGACCCTCCTTTACACTGACTCTGAAGTATTTTTAACAGATATGAGACCTGCATACTTAAATTTCCAATGCAGTCCTTTTTCATGATCAATACTGTCTAGAGTAGTTTTTCAGTAAATGTTCAGTGCAGCGATGTAAATAGCAACAATTCTTCTAGAAACAAAAGGCAATTTCTTTGTCTCACTCTCTTTTTAGAGAGAGCTGTCTGCTCAGTTCCTGTGTCACTATAGTTCTTGTGGAGAGTGTTGGAACTGAGAGAACCCAGTTATTCTATTCACACAATAGAATGATGGACAGGTCAATACTATTGTGCAATATTCATATATTATGCTATAATCAGCACAAGTTCCTGAGCATGGTTCTGCCAGAAGAAAAAATTCTTGATCCCTCATTAAGTTGCATTTCTTACTCTCAGAACTGGGGGTGGGAGGGGGGCAGGCAGAAACCCAAAGATTCTGGATATATTAAGAGAAAAAGGCACAAAGGCAGGCAAGCAAAATAAAAAAGGCACTTTAAACTTCTTTTTCACCACCTTTCACCAGAAATTCCATTTTAAGTGTGTTTCATTTTACTAGAATATCGGCTTTAGACTGGACTTTAGTAGCTCAAATTAGAAGTCAGGAGTCAATGACTGACTCCTTCATGTTGGGGATGAGGAAAGATGGAGAGGATTGATTCTTACACTTACATAGTCTTTGCTGGAGTTCTCTTGGTTCTGCATAGCTGCTCATCCCTCAATATTAGCAGTAAAGACTCTTCCAGCCTTCACAAAATACTGTCCAAATATCTTTTTCTGTGTAGGTCATTAATTTTCAGGGACTTGCCAGCTATCCTACATAGTAGGTGGGAAAAAATGTTGTGCTGCTTGGGTGTGAGGCCAACAATAACTAGCAATCCACAGCTATGATTTCTCACCAAGTAATTATAACTTTGACTTTACTAGGGGAAAGAAAATAATACTAAGAATGAATATTTTAATACCATTTACCCATTACCAAATCATTCTTAAGTTTTCTTTGGGAAACAGGGCTAGGAGCCTTTCTTACTGGCTGGAAATTTCCACTAACTTTCTTGGGGATTCCAGCCATGCTAAAAGTACAGCATCTGTATACCTCTGTGGCAAAGCTCATCCTCTTTTCCTGGTAGGATGCATTCTCTATCCAATGTAGACATCTCACAGTTGTATCATGGTGTTTATGAGGTTTTTGGCACAGGTTCCCTCCTAGTTCCATTCTGTAG
>NW_009649036.1:1454439-1474625 GCF_000708025.1 Charadrius vociferus
TCCTGAAAATGTCACTGCTTTTAGCATCATAAACACGTACTGTTAGTATAATGTTGTTTGTCTCATTTTAGCATTGTTACCTTTGTCTGGTCAAGGGAAATCTAGAGGAGGATAATGAGGAAAAGACTCCAACACCCATGGGGGAAAAGTGCTAGTCAGGTTTATATAGTATTTCCTTTTCCTATGTAACTGCAGTTTCAGTTACTGCTTGACCATGTAATTCATTTGCAGTTCTTGTTATAAGAGGGCATTGTATTTTATTCCATTTGGGGGAGATACTTATGACTTCCAGATTTAATACAATTTCAGACTCACTTTAACTTGCAGATGTCCTACTACAGGTACTCCAGGCTCAGAATTTGCCCACCAACAGTAACTCAGTTTTTCTGGGATCCCAGTGAACTTTAGAAAAACAAAGCTTCCCAGGAATATTATGGAAGTAGGTTTTGCATTTTTTAGGTGTGTATTTTGCTGTAGATCCTTTCTAAGACATTACCAGTCCATGCACATAAGAGATCCAGTGTTGCAGGCCCTTCCTCACTTCTGTATTTTATTCTGGCAATGTTTGTTCTTTTAAATTGTAAGATTCTTGGTACATGATCTTTGGTCAATGTTTTTTTTTAAGGTACTTAAAGTTAAGCCCTGAAGTCTGCATTTTGTGCCAGTTCAGTTTTCTAATGACTAGATCACTGGGAGCTGTGGACAGTCATGCATTTGGGAAATTCAAGCCAATGCCTGAACACTGCCTCAGGAGTTTAAATTCCTATTTTTTAAAACTTTGGCCCCATTATTTACAGATTTTGACTTATGCAGAGGGACCACACTGTGTCCTCCTTCTGTTAGATAATGGAAAATATATAAAAGAGTTAAGGAAGATACAGGAAGGGATTGTGTGGTGGGGTTTGCATTTTGCCCATAGTTTTTGTTCATACTAGGGATTGGGAATGGAAGATGTTAGGTTCTCAAGGAAAAAAGGAGACAAGAGGACACCAAAGAAAGCATGGAAAGTGTAATGGGAAGGAGGAAGAGAGTGGCTTACACAGCACTAGTGTAAGAAAATAAGGTATAGGCATTAAGGATAGCTGCGGATTAGAACCAAAGGGAGAAAATAGGTGATACACATCTGATTTGAAAGAGAAATACAGATGAGATGAAATGAGTTTCAAACAAATTGAAGAATCCTCTTCATGCCCTCATGGAAAATAGGCAGGTCTGTGTGATTGGTATTTCTCACTAAAAAGAATCAACAGGGACAAAAACACATACTGGTTTTTAGGCTCTGGGATGCACGGAAGTAGAGACAAATTAGCAAAAAGACTTTACGGTGGGAAAAATAAAACCAGCATTGCTATGTTAGCGCTAGGCCAGCCAGGTAGCATTCTGAGAGAGGCAAACCAGGGGACCTCAGTGGCACTGCTATCTTTTTCTAGTGAAAGAGAGAGAAGTTATGATAACAAAGAATTGGGCTACTGGGATGGTTTGTATGTTCCAGCTTATGGAACTAAGCTGGTAATTCACAAGAAAAGTTTTAAATAAATAGATGCAGAGATAAGGTTGAGAGACACTCCTGTAATCTCCAAGTCTTGTTTTATTCTACACCAACAATGAAATTAGGTAAAGGATAGCAAAAATGCAGTTAAAGGGTGGAAAGTTATTGTAAACCAAAAGAACATCAAAAGGAATAAAGAGGAAGTATTAATGAGTAGAGTAACAGTGAAGTAAGTGCAGCTAAAATCATGTAATCTAGCTAGAGAATTGAATGAAGTCAGAGAGAAACAACTGAAGGAGGTAAAGATTGAAAGAAGTAAGGTAAAGAACCTTAAATAGAAGGTGGAGGAATCTGCACAACTGATGCATTACATGAATTAAAGTGTTGCAGAGAAAAAAGAGGCATAATGCCAGATGAACTGAGAAATACCTGTTGAAAAGTATGCAGTATTCAAAGAGAATAAGGAAAATGCACCAGGCAGGCATTGCACATGTTTAGATGCAGAATGTTGTAAAACAATGAGAAAAAGTATCATGCGTAGAAGATAGTGGATATTCAATCTGGGGAAGAAATTAAGAAAATTATAGTGTGAGCAGATCTTGAAGATCAGTTTTACATGTTGAGAGTGTTCCCTTTAACATTAATGTAGAAATAATTTTACTAGGCATTGTGTTGGGGACATTAATTTCCCTGACACAAATTGGAGAGCAAATGCTATTGGTAATGGCAAGACCACCAGTAGCGCGTTGTGCTGAGAAGAGAACAATGCAGCACATTTGGGGATGGATTTTATTTAGTATTTTCTCTATTGAAAGTGGTACAAAAGTCTGGAGGATGATCATGAGGTTTCATGATTCCACAAAGTGAAGAGGCATTGCCAATATCCAGCAGGATGAGACTATCGTATGAGAAGCATTGGATTACTTTGAGAATCACAATGCTAGATAGAAATGGGTTAAAGTTACAAGGAAAACGCTCAGGTGTTTTTGAAATAAGCCAGGGATTCATTAGCTGAAGACAAAAGACACATCGAAAGATGCGCACGTGCTAACCTAAGGCTGAGAAGAATCAGGAAGACTAGCTGATTGCAGGACCACCCCGTAATGCAGATGTTGAAGGAGGCACAAGTGATCATAGGACCTGTGAGGTGAGATATTTCTGCGAGATGGGGAGGGAGGCAATCCTTGGCCCCCATTGAGCAACGCACTCACCTGTGTTCAGGGAAGCCAGCTACCCTGAAAGGCAGGAGGGATGCTTGATTGATGGGGAGTCAGGGAATCTGCTTTGTGAGAGAATTTAAAATAAATTCTCAAGAAGACTGAAAGGGAATGTCATGGTAAATGCGCCATGTGTTGAAATTGAACTGGGAATGAGAAGGGATATTTTAGCCACCGAAAGTGCAAGACTGTGGAAGAGCCCTCCTAGTGCAATAGTGCAGGCAAGATGCCAGCAGCTTTTAAGATGGAGATTAATGAATGGGCGCTGTCTGGCATGAAGGGGACTCGGTAACCCAGGTGTTCTTGTCCCCCAGCAGTCAGCCAGGAACCCCAGCTCCACCTGCGGGTCCAGGAGCTCAGGGCAGGCACAGGCTGGGAACCCAGGTCTGACCATGGCCAAGTTGCCAGCAGCCCTGTGCCCAGCCCAGCCCTGTACCCAGCCTGATGGGGCTGTCTGGATGGACTCCAGCCCTGCCGCCTTCCCTCACTGCCTCCAGTGATCACCAGGGGGTTGACAATACTGTCACTGTTACCACCATGGCCCTGCTTGGGGGCTGCAGGCCTGCATCTGCCAGAAGACCACTGCCTGGCCTGTGTATGGGTAGCCTGCAGCTCCTGGGTTGTCCTGAAGTGGGCAGCCCCATGCCAGCTACTCCCCAATAACTCCCTTCCGTCCTTTGGGGTACATTCCTGGAACAAGGCAAACGTGATAATCGTGTAATCCAAGGACTGTTAAAGAGCCTGTGATAGTAGTGCTCCAGGTCTTGATATCCTAATAAAAGTGGTAATTACTAAGTAATTAAGCACTGGTTATGCATGGCTGTCTGTAATGCACTGGTTATAGTTTCTTCACTGGCTTCATGGCCTTCTAAGGAGATCAATATCTGTGTACGTATTTTCTGGTTGGAGAAATGGCAGCCAGGTACTTAAAGGCCATGCAGTGAAGTAGGGGCAGAGATTGAAGCACAACTGAGCTCTTCCTAAATCTGTTTGGGGTCTGTCCAACATCTGCTTAGAGAGATCTCAGAAAAATTGCATTTCTTACAGTGGCCTGTTTTACACTGAGTAAAAACCAGGCCTATGGACTACACTAATGCTTTGCCCAGTACCTAAAATCATAGAATCATAGAATGGTTTAGGTTGGAGGGGACCTTAAAGATCATCTAGTTCCAATGCCCCTGCTGTGGGCAGGGACACCTTCCACTAGACCAGGTTGCTCAAAGCCCCATCCAACCTGGCTTTGTAATGGAGGACTGTGAAACCCTGCCTCAGATCCTGTGGCTGGAAAGAAGCATCTCTTCTGTCCAGCCACACAACATATCATCTATGCCTTGCATGTCGTTAAAAGTAAGAGCAATATCCATTAATATGCTTGCCGATGCCAGAGATTCTTCCCTTGCAGCATGATTCAGTGTTGGGGAGTACATCCCCTGAATTGTATTTTTTTTTAATAAATCTGGTCACAACGTTTTGTACAAGGACTCAGTTCATTAAGTTTTTGATTTTTTCAATGGTCTAAAATATCAGATCCTTTGGTAATTTAAAAGAGTGTAGCTTCTGGAATGGCTTATGCCAGCTGAGAATCTGTCTCTCCTGATAACATCTAACCTCAGTTCACTCTGATATTCAAAATGCTCCAAGTGGATTATCTTGGAAGTTGTTACAAGGAGAATGGGCTCCTAACATACAGTTATGCATGGCAAATGCCGTACTTATGGAATTTTTCTGGCTGAGCTTGATACCTCTGAAAACCAATGTTTATAATAGAAGTATTGAGAATGCCTTTAAATACGGAATTGTAACAGAGGTGTTAGACTAGATATATTAACATGTATGTGAGAAGATTGAATAAAATTGTAGCTTTTCTCCGGATGAAAGTCAAATCCTGTCAAGAGAAAATCAAGGTCTTTGTACTAAAGCGTGGCATCCAGGGCAACTTTTCCAGATGTATGGAATGCTTTCCTAAACCCTTCTGTCTGCTTATGTGGTATAAAGTGAGTTTAAAATAACCGGACCAACAAGCAGAGGTTTTCCTGCCACAAGGGAATCCTCTGCCTGCAGAAAGATCATGGAGTTATGGAATTATCTTGTGCATTTGTCACGTTTTCACTCTTGAAATAAATGAAAGCCATTTGCCATACATGGACAGTGGAGCAGGCTGACGCTGAGATATGTTTCCTGAGGCTCTTAATTTGGTGGAAATATAAAAAGACCTACTTCTAAGTACAGATCTCCTGCGATTAAGGAATTACAATCAGCTTTTTTTGCAGCCCTTTTCTCCACCATCTCCAAATATAGACCAGCTAGAGTGGAAAATCTAACTGTTAGTGCAAATGTATTCAGTACACAAAATTGGTATGTGCCTATGTATTGGTAGGTTAACCACTTTGCATGCTTTACTGGGACTTTTAAATGTATGTACTCAGCTATTTATGTACTGGGATTTTTCACATAATTTAGGGGTACGCAAGCTCATACTGCTAGTTTAAAAATGTAAATCCATTTATATAAATATGTGCAGCCAATACAGAATTCTGTACATGTGACAGCGCTGAAACCATGAATGAACCAACAGAGATGAGCAAAGTTAAGTCTGATGGTGTATAAACTCAGCAGGATTCTAGACAAAAAGCACCAGAGACTTTAAAATAAAAAAAAAGGAAATGTTTATGTTGTATGATCTTGAAAGTATATAACAATACCAGCAATATTTTCTTCATTCCATGGCAGGGAGGTTGGAACTCGATGATCTTTAAGGTCCTTTCCAACCTAAACCATTCTATGATTCTATATTCACTACAGACACCCCAAATTCTCTATGAATATCCAGCCACGTCCCATTTTAAAACAAACTGACCCTCCCATAGTTATTCCTTTTACCTATTAATATGTGTTCTCAAACAAACACACACTTGCATTTATATGTAGACAGATGTCTATGATCTATGCTGTCCCTTGTGCAAATGATTTAAAACAGAAATATTTAAATTTGACTGTCTCCTTTGTTAAAATAGTTTGCTACCTGAATATCTGAATGCTGTAGTTTTTAAGAAACTGTATGAAACTAAAACATCATGTAGCTACACTTGACGTCTGATGAACAAAGATTGTGTTTTTATGTACAATGGATTTTTTTTTTTTCACTAATACAACATCACTTGGTTAGAACAAATTTGGGGAGTGGCCTTATAGTCCTCATTCTATTCATTAAAACTCCAAAAGAAACTAGGAGTCCTTTGGGATGAATAACACTACAGGAGCAAATTTACTCGGATGTCATTTACCCTCGAGTGCCATTTTGCTGGCATACATGGTGATTATGGTTACCTTGTAGCATGTAAATGCTGAAAATGTAATTTGCACAAAAATTACTTTTTCTCGTAGCATTAACGTAATAATAATATTAAAGATGGAGGAAGGAGTAGGTTATCTGGTGTGCTCCTACTCTCTTGTGTCTGGAAATTTCTTGGTTTTCATATATTGAAAGCATTGTGGCATGTTTTTTACAAAATGTAAGTGGTGGAAGAAGAGTCTGAATGAGGAAGTAAGACAGGGCACAGAGGCGCCTGGAGAGAAAGCTAAGGTCCAGAAAGTCTAGTATGAAACCTATTTGCTTGTTGAAATAACTGTTATTTGCAGCTGACAATGCTCACCAAGTTCCAAATATTTGGCTGCGGTTCTCTTTCCATAAACATTGGAGTCACATCATACATGTCTACAGGGCTCAGCCACACCTCTTCTGCCTTTGCCTCAGAATCCCTGCCTCTAGTGGTGCAGCCAACACAACAGTCCAGAACACTCTCCTTATCATTCCTAATTCCTCCTGTTTAAAGTTTTTTTTGGGGCTGTAACAGGCAAAGTCTTTCTCCCTCCTCTCTCCAATTTGGGGTCGCTGACTTCTTTGGACATTGGCAAACCAGGTTTTTCTTATGCTTCACAGGAGTCTGAACTTAACCTACATGTTGATAGAAATAGCTGGTGGTGTTTTAACTTTCAAGAAGAGTTTGAAGCTTTAAGGGCTATCTATCTCCACCCTCTTGACCTATTTAGCCTAAACAGGTTGCCAAAGCTTTGGGGATGCCAAAGGCTGTGCTAGCTCGTTCCATTTGGGTCTCCCACCCAAACAAAAGGGTGGAGAATTCCAGATGCAGTGTGATTCAGGAAGGCCAAAAACTCTGTAAGGCTTCATGAAAAATATTTATTTTTCATTTTTTAAGCCAATCCAGAAGCAACAGCACGTCCTTTTTGCCTTTAACTCAGGCGCGAGAGAAATTTGACCCACCACTGAAGGTGGAAATTCTGTGTACCTGATCTTATTGTTGCATTTTTAACCACAATGGTTTTGGTGGAGTGTTTTGGTTAAAACAGAGGTCAGTCTACCACTTGGGATGTTTTGGTTGTGTACATTTAAATGTGCATGGTAAAATGTCTTTGCCTGTGTGTTGACATGTATGTGCAGGTAGTGTTACTTGTAGTTATTGTGTGAAAAGCAAATCCTGGGAGGTACCTGCCTGTACTGGTAGCAAGAGACCTTCTGATTTCTCTGCGTTTTGGATGTAACATACATATAAAACTCAACTTGCCACCGGTGCTAACTGGCAGGCTTTTCCAAAGTGGACCACTTTCATGCTTTCCCCAATACCCTTTGGAGAAATCCTGGGAAGCATTTCATTATGCCGTAGATATCCTGAGCAGAAGTGCACCAAAGAACTTTCTCTAGAGCATAGTGGAGGTGGTAGCTACAGATTACGTATTGCAGGTTTTCCTTATTCAGATTTGTACTGGTTTTGGCCAGGGTAGAGTCAAATTTCTTCATAGTAGCTTGTAGGGTGCTGTGTTCTGGATTTGTGATGAAAATGGTGTTGATAACTCTGGGATGTTCTGTTTACTGCTGTGCAGTGCTTACACAGCTTCAAGGCCTTTTCTGCTTTTCAGACTGCCCCGCCAGCTAGTAGGCTGGGGTTGCACAAGAAGTTGGGACAGCTGACCCCATCTGACCAAAGGGATATCCCAGACCATATGGCGTCACACTCAACAATAAAAGCCTGGGGGGTGGAGGTTGGCGGGGGCTGCTGTTGCTCAGGAACTGGCTGGGCATCGGTTGGTTGGTAGCGAACAATTGTTTTCTTTTGCATCACTTGTTTTCCTTGGTCGTCATTTTTTTCCCTTCCATTTTTTCAAATAATTAAACTGTCTTTATCTGAACCCACAGGTTTTCTCACTTTTACCCTTTTGATTCTCCCACCCATCGTACTGTGGGGGTGTGAGTGACAGCAGCTGCGTGGTGCTTAGCTGCCCACCGGGGTTAAACCACAACAAGATTTAAACTGCCACACGAGCCCATTTGCTTCTCTTCTGAATCCCTGGAAATCACAGTTCAGAATGTGGTTTGGGTGCTCGTCATGAATGTGCATCTACAGTGCTTAATTGGCCTTGTTTCTGCTCTGCTGCACTCCCAACCAGTTTTATTTCAATAGTAGTGGAGAAAAAGAATAGATAAAGTGGATGAAATTCATCTGACTAAATATAAACATCTACAATAAAAATAATCACTTTTGGCTCCCTTTGTAGTCAATGGAGAGAAACAAACATTTGTAGAGTATGATTCATCTCATTCCGAGGTAGATGTCTAAACTAGTTTGGATGAATCATGTCCTAAAAATGCCTGATTCTCTTCCTAATGAGAGCCACTGGACACAACTTCAGGTGTATGTCTCCTCACTTTAGAAACCCTTATCTAAAGGGAGATGAAGTGAATCTCACCTAAGGAGATCCTAAGAACAGATAAGGCCTGACCATCTAGCTTAGTACCACTAGTGACTGATGCTTGAGACAACATACTTAAAGAACAATGCAAGACCAAGGCAAGTATTTCCTTGTTATACTCTCCCAGCTTCTGGTCGTCAGCAGATTACAGTCTCCATGTGCCAGAGGTTTTCCTCCAGTCATTGCTTATTGCAGCTATTAGTGATATCATCTATGCATTTTTCTAGGCCAGTGAATTAGTATACCCCACTAACCCTCCCCATCATACTCTCCTCTGAGGCTTCAGGATTCTTGTCCAGGATCAAGAGTGTCCCGCTATTCCTAATCTGTCCATGTATTGAAACTGTTTCAGTCTAATCGCTCTGATACTTCTCCCTATATTTTCTTTATTTCTATTATAGCCTCTGGGAATCAGAACTGCATGTTGTATTCAATACATATGTACTGCATGGATCATATTGATGTATTTTGTTCTCAGTTACCTTCCTAATATTCTATCTGTCTTTTTGATCACTACTGAACATTACACTATTTTTGTAGGTAATTATTCACCATCACTCCAGAACTGGTTTCCTTAACAGTGAGAATTAATGAATTAATGAACCGTAAGGTATTTTTTCCTGTGTGCGTTGCTTTACACTTGTCAATAGTAAACTTCAGATTCCATTTTCTCGCTTAGCCCTGAAATTCTTCTGCAATTCTTTGCATTTATTGTGATTATGGCTACTCTGGTTTATTTTGTATGATCTGCAAGTATTGCTGCCTTCTTGTTCATCCAGTTCCTGTGTAAATTTGCTAAATGGAACAGATTCCAGAATAGATTAACATAGGACAACTCCTATAAAAAGTAACCTCTTAACCTCAATCTTTGCTTTGTCTATTTTAAGCAGTTGTTTATCCTATAACAGCTTAGCTTTCAAAAGTTTCTTTGATAGAGGATTTCACCAAAATCTGTTAAATTTTATGGTGAGTCTTTGCCAGTATAGAGATTAAAAGGGGTTTTCACCACAGAGAGAGAAAGTGCATTGTGAAATATACATAGTGTTAGCAGAGAACTGGGGTATTAGGTAGTGGAGGAAAAGCACGGAACATCATTTTATAATGAATAACAAAGGAGTTCTGTGGAAAGAATGAGAAAGAATGAGAAAAAAATGATAATTGCTTTCATCATACAATAAATTAGTTTAAATAGGTTGCGATTCTAGTACTTGGAAAAAGCAAGATTCAAAGGAGGAATCTTCCCTCTCCCTCTGTTTCAAGCTTGCTGCTTTAGAGTCTGCCTGCTTCTAATGTGAAGCTGTAGCGCACCGTGCAAAGTATAAATATGGATTCCTTCAGAGGTTTGATGACATTTTGTTGGAAGGCACAAACATGTTTCTTGCAGATTTGTGATCTGCAAGAATTCTATGTGTGCCAGTACATTGGGGACCATGCCATAGATCACAGTTCAAAATTGCCAGTTCACTCTATTTATTTACCTGGGTTAATAGAAACAAAAGAATATTGAACTGCAATTAAACTGAACTTGGAAAAGGATTTATGAAACCTTGTCAACTGTGTTATGCAACACAATACCATTTGTGGGAGAACAAAGATTGTTCATTTAGAGTATGTTGAAACCGTAAGTGAAATCACCTTACAAATATTTTTCTCCTTGAACGGATAGCATCTGATAGATGGGAAAGCAATGCCTAACCCACTATTAACCATTACCAGGTTACCATTATAGTTAATTAGCAAGGTATTACCCATAATCCTCTGAAGACAATTGTTTTCTGGCTGTCACCCAGGCCTGCTGCAGTATAGGCTCACTGACTCCAGAAGCTGACAAGAGGTTTTTTCCTGCTAGAAACATGTTGTGAAAGAAGCCTGGTGAAGGTGAAACACGTGTTGTTACTTCAGCTTTAGGAGACCAATTTGATCACATTAGCTGGCAGCACTTCTGATGTTCGTTTCAGACTCAGGGGAATTTCTGCATCAATCTTCAAAACATAAATCTGTATACTAATTGCTTTTTCTCTTTGGCAGATACCTAACTTTAACTGGGAACTAGTTTGAAACCTGTGCCCTTGTTGAGAACTTATCAATAGATCATGAAAATCAGGTGACAGTTTGAAAAACTGCAAGGTGTTTTCAGTCTATGAGAGAAGAGTTTAACGTCTTCATTAAAGGTCTGGATGATGGGGCAGAATGTACCCTCACTAAGTTTGCTGATGACATAAAACTGAGAGGAATTGCTGATACACCAGAGAGTCTTAGTGAACTTCTCTACAACGATGGCCTGACAGTAATGCTGAGAGAGTTTGTGTGGGAGATGTGTGTTTTCTCTTTGAACTGTGCCGATATGGCCCAATTCCTGACCTGGAAGATACTAGAATTACTGTGGCAGCAACCCATTCAACTGCTGAAACGAATGAAGTGCCATGCTTTAATCCATAATGACATCTCTGGATCACTAAAAAGGAGAGTCAGAGGCCTTCAAAGTGGGAGCTCCCAGGCAGCTGACTGGCATGTGGATGGACCATGCAGTAAGCATGTCAATAGACTGTCGGACCTTTATCACACACAACTTGAGAACGGTCCAGTGAATATCAACACTGACCGCTTCAGACAGTAAAGGAACATAAATAGGAATTGCTAAGGTTCTGTTCCATACAGGATTTCTGACTCATGGTGATAAACTATTTCCGATGCACATCCTGGTATTTAAGCCCCCCCGTTTTCAAGGAGAATTTTCAATAACCTTCGAAAAGAATTCTTGCTTTCCCATTCCTTTCATACTTTCGACCCATACTTTTATTTTAATAATATTCTAGCTGGTGATGCCAGAAGAAGTGAAGATCGGAAAGAAAAACATATGTCATTACTCAGCAGTCTCATTGCTCAACCAGGCTGCATTCTCCATAACCTGCATTCAGTGCTTTGCTCGCTGAAACACCAGTGTGCAGATTGCATAGCCCAGAACACATGTTGCATTATAGGATCCATGTCAGGGGGTATTGGAGAAGAAGACCTCATGTGACAGTCACTGCACAGGGCATGGTGGCTTAGCACTTCCCATTTGTGGAGCAGAATGTATTAAGCGTACGGTATTTATACACATCTGCTTATTCACCTGTTGGGTTTTTTTTCCCCATGCTATCTGCCAGTGTCTAGAGGCAACAGAAAGACCAAGGTTTCATGGCTTTATTGATGACAAAGGACCCCTATGTGAATTTTGTTGTTGAGCTGCTGCTGAGAGCCTATTGGCACTCCACATTGGTTCATGGGTCAGGAACGAGGAGGGACAAAAATGGAGCATGTGAGAGAAGGCTGCCCCAGTAAACTAAGGAGCCTTGGACAGATGTACATAAGCCCACCTGGCGTTCAGAACTTAGACGCCTCCTCACCAAAGCACATTGAGAGGCTTCATCTGGTGACAAGGACCTACACAAAAAAAGGCATTCCTCACAAAATTTGTCTGTGGGTGCCACCTTCACTATAAAGGTAGAATATAAAGACACCCTCCCCATCCTTCCTCTATATAATAAACTAGTGGTGTGAGCCTTAGGTCTAGAGATGTACAAAATCTGGATTCAGGCCTTCTTCATCTTAAGGATGTGCAGCTTCAGATCTCCCACTGGGATGCCTTAATCCTTGGATGCGGGGGAGCATAGGGAAGTGATCTTAGTCCATTTTGTCAAAGTAAATGCAAAAAAAGGAGCCAAGATTCATCGGGCCAGAGAAAAAGAGGGAGATCTGTGCAGTTTCCTGAAGGAGGGAAGTCCTGGGCTCTTGATCTTTACTTTCAGAGAACTATTCCTGTATATTATATCAAGAAGTCACTGGATAAAATGAACTGAATTGAAAAAAACCCCAAACAAACCCTTTTCAGGGGCATAAGTCTTTTTGGATATAACCTTAGGTTCTTTCATTGCTAACTTTTATGGTGCTATATCGCTTTGATGACCCTGTTGCTAATTCGCTTCGTTTTACTGTAGCAAGCACGGTGGCCGGTTACTATAGCTTTCCTTCTGAGAACAATGACATGACTTTAAGCTCTGCATGTACATGCAGAATGTGCGGCGCACATTTTAACCTCGCTTCCCAGAGCAGAGGTATTATTCTTACTTTGGCTCACTTAGTAAGTTCACTAACGGGCGGGAAAAGAATAATGGAATCCTGGAGATCTGGCTCATGAGATACAGCTGTGTGCCGTGAGTAAAGCCCCCTTTGGAGATATCATTTGGGGCCAATTTCTTTATTTTGTAGTCAGGCAAAACTCCCATTGACGTCAATGAGAATTTTTCTTCCATAAAAAATGGGGACTCAGGTTTGGCCCTGATTTTTTGGTCAGCTTGGGCCACTCCAGATAGTGCCAGTATTCTGAACACCCATTGGTGGGCAGAAAAATTCTGTAATGTACGTAAGATATCCTCAGGTTGGCATAAAAAGGCAAAAATAAGGAAAAACAACTCATCAGCCAGCCTTTTTTCAGTATTCCCAAACGTATCTTGTATGAATAGTTGGACCCCCTCAGATGCATGAGGATAGCAGGTATTTTGAATTTAATCTTTCAAAAATGCTTTTTAAATCAAACATCTGGTAATAGCTTGTAAATAGAAATGTTAATAAAAATGCATCATATTCAGGGATATTCGCAATGTGAACCGCTTACCCCACCCCAAGCTTAGGAAAAGTAAATGTTATCCATTTTCACATAATTTTTTTAGCCAAAGTCTTTTAAGCATATAACTTTACAGCTTTCATAAAAAGGGCATAAAAATGAAAAATGTGTTTTGCAATGAATCTGCCACTGATATGAGTGTTCAATTAAATGGACCGTGCAAGAAAAGAGGAAAGATTTGCTACTGGGATATTGCCAATGATATCCTTTGACACTTCTATGGTCTCATGTGTTCCTGATCAAGCAGCACAGAGCACTGGAAAATCCCAAACCAGTAAGCTTGAAACCAGAGCAGTCTGCATACATTTGATATGCAGTCAGAAGAGGCTGATTTGAAATGATTGGCACTGAACTGTGGCCCTTCTATTAACTTACCTTAAACCATTTTTTGCCCTTTTGTTGACACAGAACTTCACCAACTCTATTTATACCCTGGAAAACTGCATGTTTCTGCTTAGACAACAGATTCAAACTGTGTTTTTACTAGTGGCAGCCATTTGGAATTCTTTCCTACCACACTGTATCCCATTTCACTTTAAATCTTCTCTTCTGGACACATACAAGATTCAGACTTCTGTAAAATCTAGTTACCAAATTTAGTAATTTATCATCAACGTTACCCAGTGAAATATGTAACTGGTTTTAGTCCAGTTCCTAAATTTGCGTATTTTGTTCCTATCACAGAAATGTCAGTGTTCCTGATGCAATTCGGTACGGTTCCCAGTGTAAGATCCACGTTGCCATGAAAGCTATGCTGCAAGTGCAGAGACAAGACTGTCTTCTCTGCTGTCTTGTCCTTTCCCTCCAGCACCAGCCCTCTCTCCTATGACCCCAGGATGCCTGTCCTTCTGTGCACACGGTTTGAGGATAGATGAGAGTGAAATAAGGAGGGGTAGTTGATCCATCTTGGCCATTGTTTAAATCCTTAGTAGCCAATGGATGCTGAGATTGTCACGGGTTATAGAGTTGCCTCCCACCTTTGTGGTGCCGGTTCCTAGGAAGGGAAGTTCCAGGGAAGAAAAGACAGGGTGTCTTCTGGTGGCAGAAAGCCTGCCTGCAAGCTGACTCAGGAACCAATGTTGCGTTCCCATGGTTTCTCTACCTGTGATCTTTTGATTTTAGTGCAACCTCCTGAACACCAGATACAGAGAGCAACATTGATTTGGGGAGACGACTCCTCTGCTGTTCCCTCACTGGGACAGCAACCACTCATTCTGACTGAAGAAAAGGAAACCCTATGAAAAGGGTACATAAACGTTTCCATCATCTACTCTGTCACACACTCATATACATAGAAAGATGCATTTAGAGCACAGTAGGAGCTCTTAACAAGGAAAGTGTGAAAAACAGAATGTCAAAGAGACCATTTTTCCTTGTAAAGCTAAAGAATGGAAGTGCATGAAGAATATATTTGCATCTTGCTGCTCACTGGCTTACCTTCCATAAAGCTGTGGTCTTCCTTTTCCAGTGCTACAAATCTGGCAACACTCATAATGATTAAATTCTCTTAAAGAAAAATAAGAAAGAGAGAAAAAGAATTATTTTGTTGTGGCCAAGGAATTCACAAACTACTGGAAGAAGGATTTTATAACTGCTTAACACAACATAACAGAGAAGTTACGCCAGTCTTCAGGATTAAAAAAAAAAAAAAAATCTCATGAGGAATTCAGCTTCTTACTTGCTGTCTCATGTAATTGCATTCTCATCTGTGCAGATGCCCTTTAGTTCTAAGTGTAAAACTACTATCAGATTTATTTTTCACATACAAGAAATCCTGTTTCCATCAGTTCCATATTCATCTGGTTTGACTGAATTTGTTTTCTTGTGCATGAGGAAAGATATGTAGCTCATTTGTCAAACAAATGACATATAAAGGACCTGCCACTACTCTTCCAAACACGTCCAATTCAGATATATCTTGGTGAAGAATGCAGTTTTTCAAGGTCTGGCTCTCTTCATGGCAACTCAGTCAAGTTCCATCTTCAGCTTCGTTGACCACTGCATCGCCAGCAGGCACATTGGCTCCCTGCCCTGCATACGGACAGTTGATCCCTACAGTAGAGAAAATGGGGCAGATCTCAATCTCAGGGACAAGTGCCATGGCAGACCTTGTGATTGCTAAACGTGTTTCCTCCTCAGAACAGGACAACCTTGTCTATAGTCCTCCTGGGAAACGTCTCTGCCCTTTGCTAACCCCTGTGTCATACCTTAGCATTGTCTGGGAGACTTTTAATTGTCTCATGTCAAAAGTGGGAAGTATTCTAACAACTATATTTAACAGATGATCCTGGGAAATTGTTCACACCTATATCCTGACTGTAAACTTTCACTAGCATAAACATAGTCCAAAATGTCTAAAATCCACCCCATTACACCTGGAAGACTAAGGAGTAAGCTTGAATTGGTTTGTATGGGAAGCACACATTTTAGTGTGTTATGAGTTGTCATTGGTCTTTCTGACTTAAACTGAAGTCTCACTGAATGTTGCCATTTAATGGTAATTTGGGAACAGAGGAAAAATGCTGAAGACAAGTAAGCACACCGTTAAGAAATAAACTCAAGCCTTTGAAAATGTTGAATAAATGTATCTATGTAACTTTTAAAACAAATGATGGGCATGTCTCTAGGCTGCTGAAATAACATTATCCTTCCATTTTTTTCCCATAACTTTATTCCCTTGTCTAACCAGGAATAATTCAGTGCAGCTGAAATTCGGGAGCTGAAATGAAATGCGACTGGGACTAATCCCAGTAAAGTTACTTGCCTCATGCCAGCCAATGACTTCAGTAAAATGAGTCATTTTAATTGCATCGTGAGTGTCCAAAACACCTTCTGTTTCATTGACCTCTTGGAAAAGTGAAGGCTTCTTGTTGGGATAAGTCCTTTTTACTTCTTTCTTTGTTACAGTGTGTGTATGTTTGTCTATGAGATGTATAGAGGACTATAAAGAACTGAATCATCAAACTCCAGACAAAATTAACAGTGGTGTTCAGAACAAAGCAAGATGACTGGCAAACATACAACCCTTTATAATTCCTTTTTAGTCCAAGTGGGAAAATAAACAGAGATAGCATTAAAATTTAAAAGAAAAACTTGTTATGTTTTACATATTGCTACATGGACATCTTCAGAAATGAGAACTTGGCATTCTCACATCTGTTGAAGCAAGGAGAAAATATAAATCTGTACTTGCAACTGTATTATTTTTTCCTTAATTATTTCAGACCTTTCATCTATTGTATTATGAACTTCTTTACAGAGAAAAAAACAAACAATCCAATAATATAATTTGTGCAATTTCATGGCTCTAATTTCCTTTCTTGTGAAGTGGTCAAAAAGAGTGTGTTTATTCTATTTTGGTTATGGAGCATTTTGGCAAAAACTTAATTTCGGAATAATTTCCTTGACATTTGACTTACCAGTGTAAAGGATAATGAAGAAGGAGAAAGAGGAATTTCCATCTGGAATCTTTCCCTTTGGTGCTACCACTTATTCTGTGATAATCAGCAGCTATTCAAAATCTTCCTCAGATATAAGCAGTGAATGGTATTTGCATGTTAATATATATTTTATTTTATTTAACATCTTATTCTATTTTGTTTATTACAAACAGTGGTGTTTGTTGACACACAAGTTTGAGGTAACAGTTCACAGTGATTTTACAAAATGTTGTTTGATAAATAATCTAAAACTGTTCCTAATCTGCATAAGACTTAGGCTTTAGGAAATAAAAATAACTTCAGGATGTCACCTATTCTGAAGATCTTTGCAGGATCAGAATGAGGGCAAAAGTGTTCCTAGAATGCCTTCTCAGCAGACGATAATGTTTTAGGGGATCATCACAGGGGAAAAGCCATGCATGGTACATTGATACGCAAAATTCCTGCACAATACCTCTGCATCACATTAAATCTCACATTAGCCCAGTGTAATCTGTGTGATGTATAGGCTTGAGTAGGCCTCTGCACAGTTAAAATAGATTTACAGAGCAGTGTTTTCTTTACTTGTCAGGAGAGTTGTTGAAAAAAGTACCCCATAATAGCAGGAAGTGGGAATAAAGTGGGAATGTGGTTGCACGTAAGGGTAGAAACCCCCAGTAAACACTCTACTCTGAGACCGAAAGACTATGGACCTGTTATTAAGCCCATTAAAGTTAACAGGAGCAGTTCTGACCACGAGAATGAGTGCAATTCACATATGGACTTGGGCTCCATGAACAAGTTTGCATAAAACAAGAGCAAACCTGAAACCTTGCGAAAAAACTTGAACTGAACCAAGCCTTTTCCTGAGGGTTGGAAAAATTTTGATTAATTGCTTAATTTTCACATTCCTCATCTTTTCCATTTTGAGCTGGGAGAAAAAGTGGACAAGAGAGTTTTTTGTGGTATTTTTACTGGCCTGAGTGAAGCTGAAGAGGTATTAGAGGTAATCTCATGAGAAAGTTTGACCTTGCAAGATTTCCGATTGATTTCCAGAGCCAAAAGATTCAGATACATTTGGACAGACTTTGAACAAACATCCAAACTTCTGCATGCTTGTCTGAACGGAAGATCCAAAGGTTTTTCTACACCCTCCTTCCTCTCCTTGACAAACACACATGTTTATTGTATGTGTATTTGCACGTGTTATTTGTGAAACCTGGAAAATACATGTACATTTAGGCTCTTGTCAGAGGGGTTTCTGGGCTGAAGTGCTAATTCATTACTGGAAATAAAAGTTGATATAAAACATAAGTGCTAAGTACTCCAGAAAGTACATTATGAAAAAATGTTGAGCTATATGCAGTCTTCAGTCTCATTAGGAAGTGAGAAAGAGATGGCATGGAAAAAATTAACTTGTCAACATAGCCATATATAATTTTCAAAGAGCACAATGTGAACACAAGATGTTGCACTGACCATTCAAATAAATCAGAAAGCTGTGAATTGTTTCAGAGATTTATTGATTTAATTACCGATCATAACACAATGTGTTTGTTCTAAAGTAATCCTATAAAATAGGAAAAACATGATGTATTTATGCAGCTCTTGGACAGAAAAGCAGGTCCTTTGAAACTGGTGACTTATGGACTGCATGTGAATCACGCATTTACTATGCAAAGCTTTTAAAAAGTTTCTACAGAGTAAAGTGGCAGCAACAGGGCATGTTAAGTGTTGGAGATTCCAATGGAGATCTTTTTGACCTCAGAGTAGCTGAAGATTTCTCTCTGATTTTAGTCATCACTGAAACCTGAAACAGCAAAGGAGCACGCTGACCAGGAAGATGATTTAGCATGGGAAAATCATGGGCACTTTTCAGCTTTACAGACAGACAGCACCTAAAAATAACTACCCTGCAAAACCTGTACTGAGTCGGAGGGAGCCTGAAGAAAATTACCTGATGCTGCTATCTGAATATTTGCCAGCATTTCAATATTTAAGCACCCCGATCAGAAAAACTCATTAGAGTTAAGCACAAGCTAACGTCTCCTGAGGCAGTTCACATGCTGAAGGTTATTCATGTGCTTAAGTGCTATCCTGGGGCAGGTCTGCGTAGATATGGAAGCCCATACACTGGAGCAGTACTGGGAAACAGAAGCAAACAAACAAACGTATAATTATGGATAAGGAGCAAAAAAAGCAAATAGCCACAACATAGTGGAAGAGAAGTCACAATGATTAAATTCACTGTCTTATGACGGTCCCTCTGAGGCAGATTTTCATCCTCAGGACATGTTGCTGAACAACCTTGTCCAAAGAACCCAAAGAGCCCACAAGGCAGATGAGAGGTCTTTTTGGCATAACAGCACAACACAGTTTACACATACAGTTAAACAGTACTTGCAATCAAGAAATTTAAAAGATTTTGATTTTCAGGGACTTGGTTCATCCAGAATGGGACCAGAGTAAGCCTGTGTGTGCTCACTGTGAGCAGTCAGGGTACAAGGCCAAGTGAAATGGGAAGTGAAGTACGTGAATTAAACTTAGTGTTTTAGACTAAAAAGTATCACTTCCTATATGGGATGGGGAATGAGTTTACCAAAGCCGCAAGGATTCCCGTCTACCTGACTTTTGGTCCCTGTTCTACACGTAGGGAGATGAAATTAAACATAAATGAATGTGATTTCTTTGGGACAAAATTTAATTTTCCAGGCTGTCCACTGCAAAAATTAACCTCTAAACTAAATCTCTGGGATTTAATTCGGGCCCTATTTTTGTTGGTCCTTAAGGAATAAAGGTTAGTAACATCTAAAATAGCGTGACCTACATCTCCCTCAGAGCTGGAGTAAACAGAAATTTTAATGATCTATAAAGTTTTATGAGTGACTGAACTTTAGTCAGCAGTGTTTCACTGGGATTTCTAGAAACATCAAAAGAATAAAAAAATCCAAATATAACACCATTCCACTTTGGTGGCTAAGAGTTAATAAAGTTAAAACCTCTTCCATACTCTGTCATTTAACTCCATATCATAACTCTTGTTACACTAAGGTTCATTGCCAAGAATTCATAGTAGTAGAAGCAGAGAATGAAAAATGGCCAGAAAGACCACAGTTTTGTTAGGCAAAACAGTTCAGGTACAAGATTTTGGCTGCTGTGAAAGAAGGAGAGGTGGCCAAAACTACTTGAGTATAACAGCCTCCCCATATTCTGCAATTATATAACAATGAGTCTAGTCATTAATATCCATTAGCTGTCTCAAAGTCCTGAGCGATCCAGTGCTATAACCCCTCCCAGAGTGCATCAAGCCAACAGCCTAAAGAGGTTCCCAAGACCTAAGCAAGCGGAATGATAATGATAGCTGGGAATAAACACCTTTGTTCAGTAAAATTAATCATTGCAATGCTAGAGTCTGTGACCAGGTCATTACCTTAAAGGCAGGTCCTGATTGTGGCAGCTGAGCCACCATAATGGAACAGCTCATATGCAGAGGACATGAAGCAGTTCTTTCATAACATGTAACTAGGCCAAAGGAGAAAGACCTTACGAGTGGCAAGCTGAGCTGGAACTGGCCACCATGTCATCAGTACGAGCAGGGATGCTATTATGGCTAAAGGATAAACACACTT
>NW_009649036.1:1474640-1503485 GCF_000708025.1 Charadrius vociferus
GAGTGTAAGGCAGAGAAAGCAGATGAAGAAGCAGGACAATGTGACACTAACATGGGACTGTCCCAGAAACTGACCTTCCCTCGCTGGGAAGAGATGCAATTATACAGAAAGCCTCAGCCTGAAGCTGGGCATAGCCAGTGCTAACCACCCACGGCCTCTGCTGCAGTCAGGCTTGAGACCACAAAGACACACTTGCAGAGCTGGGGGGAGGAGGTTGTCTATAGTTTTTATAAGGTACCTATCTTGCTGTTGCTTTCCATGGGGGTTTAGGCATCTGAACATTAAGTTAGGCACCTAATACCTTTCATGGACCTGGCCCTCTATCCTTACAAAAATAAGGTGATTTGGATTCCTCAGTGACAATTCCAAACAGGGACTACTCATGGTCACTACTACTGCTTCTATAACTAGCAAGGCTTCCCGTGTGGTGTGCAGGTCAGAGGCAGACAGCAAAGGATACGACTCCTCTCCATGTCAGTCATGGTCGATGAACTCAGTGGGAGTCAGATGAAAGGATAAGATGAGGATAAAGTGAACAGGACTTAGCAGGTATGCTGAAATCACAGCTTTGCATTTGCTTGGCCAATGCAGGAGGGGAGATATGCAATTTGTTTCTCTGTCCTCAGATGGAGAAGCCTGCAGGGGAGGTTAAATTAAGAATTCTCCGTAACAGTTTTCCTTATGCATAGGGGACAGGCAGATGAAAGCATAGAGGTGGCTGAGGAAGAAGCAGACGTGGTGATCAAGGCTGTCATCTTTGTCAGATCATAGGCAGGAGCTGACAGTTTGATGGGCCAATATATTTGACAGATAGGGTGAGGCTAAATGTAAAGGATCTTAAAGGCAAAGATAAGATGCTTTTGTTCGAAAATGCAAAGCCCCTGGAAGGACACAAGGATAGTGGTGATGCAGCCAAAGCAACGAGCCAGGAACGTGGTTCTAATCTCGGTGTTTTGAATGGAAGTGAAGGCAGCAGTAGTGCTGGAACATGGCTGGAGACCAGATTATTACAGACGAAGTGCAAAATGATGAGATCCTGCTATGAGCCTTAGCTGGCTGCTGAGAGAAAGGATGAATCTGCGAGCTATTATGTAGGAGGAGGCAAACAGACTTGGATCGTGCAGTGAACTGAATGAGGAAGCAGAACCAAAAATGTTCCCTTATCATGGACTGGAGGAAGTGTGAGGTTAAAAGCAGTGGAAAAATCGGGGAAGATGGACAGAAAACTTAGTTTTAGCCATTACTGATTGTCAGAGATGTGGAAGAGAAATCTTTCTGCCTTTCTGGCTCTCTTCTCCTGGTGTCTAAGGCAGCTGGAAAAGTCATGAGAGTAACCAATAGCAATTCTTCCTTTCTCTGCTTACTAAAAGCATAATTTTCTTAATTTTGTTATGTTTTTTTCGCTTCTACAATAGGCTGTGCATGCAGTGCAGTGCACAGCCAATTGACTCATCTCCAGATATTCCAGATATTCCAGATACTGATAGGGGTAACTGGCAATACTGGACACAGTAGATCTTGTGAGTTTTATGAAAAAGGACAATACTTTCAGTGCAGTGACAAGACCCATCCCAGAATGTGACAATCTACTGGATTCACAATGGGCCCAGTCTTCTGTGGATTCGATATAAAATATTGTGGATATATGACAAGGCCCTGGGTATTCTTAAAACAGCTTTATGCGGCTTCTTTAATTTTCACAAGATAATCCTGTGCTTTTCTATCTGGTGAGAAATGAGGGTCCTGATGGGAGTTACCAGATTGACAGACCAGTAAATACTTGATGGACATGTCATTTGTATCAAAACCACCAGCTTTGCAGCCAGGTTGGATTAAGTCCCATCAGCATGCCATGGTTCAGCTTTTCTGTACTTCCCCCACCCCCCTCCTCCATCTTTCTTGTTGATGCCATGAAACCCTCCCTGCCAGCCTCAAAAGGACAGGGGCAGTAAGGGCTTCTGTGCACTTTTTTGCTCACTCCTTTAATTTCAGAGAGGCAGACTTGGTCTATGATGCAAGACACCAGGATGAGCTGGCCTTCAAACTTGCTCCAGGACCCATCTCATGACAGGTTTTAACTCCGTCAAAGAGTATCAACAACATTCTCACAGCTTTCTGCTGATAAACTGAGGCCAAAAGCCAAGGAAACTATTTGAAGAGATGGTAGTGATTCCTTTTTTCCTACTAAATTTCTAGCTAACGTCTAAAAATCAGGGTGAGGGCTGAAGTGCTGAGGGTAATAAACAGAACATCTCACTGATCGTTTTGGCTTAAGAGAAAAAGAAAAGCAGCAAGTTCTAGTATACTTGAAATAATTATTAACAGTTTTTATTACGAAGAGACCAAACTTGTTCAGCGTCTTTTATAGTAAACATGTCTGATGGGGTGGAGGGAAAGGAGGGAAAATCACGCATACTTTTTATACAGTCTGGTTGGATAGCTGGCAAGTGCACCTGTGGGGCATATGTGAATGTATAAACCCACACATGTTCACTTAAAAGGACACCGTCAGCTTGCTTCAGAGCTTTTGTTTGCTCTTTAATCTGCATTATTTTAATACCCTCTTAGAAGCTTAGAAAACATTATTTATTTCCCCATTGATTTCCTTCTTCTCTTTCCCCTTGTCAAACCCTTTCTGTATGTGTTTGTTTTGCTTTGTTTTGAGTGGAGATAAAATTAACACAGCTGGTCTTATTTAACAGCCCAAGCAACTTCAACTCATACCACACTTTATCAGGCCAGTGCGAGCAAGGGCGAGAACGTCAGTGGACAGTGAGCGGAGTGGGCACGCCGTGGGAGTGCCGCTTCAAGGTGCCGTGCTTACACTGGCCTTTGATGGGGACACCAAGGCAATGCAGTTCCTGTTTTGATCACCTGGGCCTGGGAGAGAGGAAAGACACAGTAAAGAGGTTTGGTTCCTGTAAAAATGTGAGTGACCACTTGCTGTCCCTTCCTGAACAAAACGGATGAATTAAAAAAACCACAGTGGCCTTTGTCTTAGTCTGTGCAGTCAGGTTAACACCTCTCTGATGGTGCAAAAAGACCCGGTGTTAGCGTAGCTAAGTGCGAGAACCACTATTTTCAATTCTTACCGACCACTATTTTCAATTCTTACTGCTATTACGAGCATGGGTCTGTTCGCAGGGATGCAGAGCTCCGCAAAGATCCCTGGGGGCAGAAGCTGCCTGTCCTTGCCATCCTCTCAGGGTGCTGCAGGCAGCAGACACACCAGGAGAAGCAGCCTGGTGGGAGAAACCCAGTGAACTCCCCTTGCTCCTTGCCCACCCTGTATGTGGGGGAAGAAGTGTGCAAAGAGGAGCTTGCCAGAAAAGCAGTGATGGTAGGGAGCCGTTCTGAGTACTGTGCTTTGCAGGTAGATTGAACTGGGGAGAGAGGAAAGAACGGAGAAAGTGGGAGAACACGAGTTTCCCTATTCAATCCACTGAGAAATAGCTCTCCTGTGGGACCTCCAGCTACCTTGGGAGATTTAGCTGTGGTCACTGATCTCTCAGTGATTGCCTTTAGAATCTATTCCAGAACAGATTTGTTTAGCTGCTGACTCTCATTTTTAGGTATTTGATCAAGTGAGGAGGCTAGAGAGAAAACCGTTGACTTTCAAGGATCAAATAATGTTTCTCTCTTCAGCCTTGAAGCCTTTGTCAAAATCTAATAACCCCGCTTTAAAATTTCATGTGGACAAAAGGATTTTATGATTTCACACCAAAATTTCACTCAAAAGGAAAGGGCATCGCCTCTTAACACTGAATGAAGGCGAGCGGGACTGGCACTGGCACTGTGCTGGTGCTTCTTCCCGATGGCGTGGTGGGACCAGCTTGCAAATGAACCCTTGTAAGCAGAAAGTGTAGGAAGGTCTTATTAAGCAAAGCACCAGGCTAAAACATACAAAATAAGCTGCACAAGAGCTCCAAATCTGGTGTTTCATCCATTTTTGAGAATTCACAGGATTGCTGTCCTTTGGAACGTGACTCTCCAAAGGTTGCCACAAAAGAACATAATCTGATCTCAGCAATAGCCGAGGCTACAAAAGCGGTACGAAATAACAGGGTGAAAAGAGAAATTCACACCCAGTGCATTACTGGATTAAGTGTTTTATGTTCCCACACAGTGCTCAGCTATTCTCCAGTACTTCTGGTGTCAAAGAAACCTAATACACCAAGGCAAAGAAAACGCTCCAAAACGCCGAGATGAAAAGCCACCCTCACACAGAGGTCAGATGTGGCTCCTTTGAGCTGAGGAGCTCCGGGCAGGGTTTTCCCACCTGGGCTGGTGGGATGCCATTTCAGGGCTTCCTTCTGCCATCTTCTGCCACTTTGCAGTATTGCGAGCCGGGGAAGAAACGCTTCAGCCTCCTGCACAGGTCTTGGGGCAGTGGAAGCAGGACCTGGGCTTTTGTCCAAGGGCAGAAGATCTGATTATAGTCATACACTAGGAAATAATTGAAAATAACCCGTTTACAATAGTAATTATGCTTTATTGAAATGATGCTCTAAAGTGCTTATAGGCATCCCTGACTGAGCATCTGGTGTCTGAGCACATGCATGAAGATAGAGAATAGCTGACAAAGATAAGAGACCATTTTTTTTTCCCTGAGGGTTTTTCACCTTGACCCTGTGCTGCTAGCTGCGCCCCCTCCTGTTGAGGAAGGAGTTTTGTCCACCCTGCTGAGGTAAGGTGCACAACAGCTCTGCGAGGAAGTCTACAGGTTGCTTCCTTCGAGACAACAATGACAGCAGACAAAGAAAGCAAGAAACCATCTACTTCACAGTGTTAGCAGATGGCTGCGCACTCCCATGGGTGCTCAGGTGTTTAGCTTCCTCCTACCAAAAATGTGTCCAGCATTCAGTGGTCCCCAGTGACAGGACAAGGGGCAATGGGCACAAGCTGGAACACAGGAAATTCGATCTCGACATGAGGAGAACTTCTTTACTTTGAGGGTGGCAGGGCACTGGAACAGGCTGCCCAGAGAGACTGGGGAGTCTCCTTCTCTGGAGATATTCAAAACCTGCCTGAATGTGTTCCTGTGCAACCTGCTGTAGGTGATCCTGCTCTGGCAGAGGGGTTGGACTAGACGATCTCCGAATGTCCCCTCCAACACCTACTATTCTGTGATTCTGTGACCGTATAACTTTACCATGTGTGTCTCAGGAGACTGTTGATTGTCTGACAGGCCTGGCTTACAGTTATCCCTTTAATTAGCTCTGACCAGCCAACAGTGATACTGCTGCCTGATGCCTGGGTTTTAGATAGGGATTGTCTCCTTGGGCTACTGTAGCAGAATTATACGCATTAATGGTTAGCATCCCCAATCAGTTGTGATGGAGTAAATACTGTGAGGGACCCGCCTTTGCCCCTCTTTCTTTTAAACTTCCAGACTGAAGGATGACAGTCGTTCAGTAAGGTGGGAGGCTACTATATGGACACCTCCCAAAGAGGACAGAGTTGTGTGTGTGTGGGGGAGATCTATGTCCCTTCTGAAGGGGGTCCCATTCTGCTTTTGTTGTTGATGCATTTAGCCTTAGCCAAGGAGCTTTCTGGATATGCCTGCCCCCACCTCAGTACACATTAGTCCCTGCCATTGCTGGTTCGGGTATGAATATTTGATAATATTTTGCATAAGTAAATGTGGCATTACTTCCTTCCAGCTGTATCTGTCCACCATGATGTGAGCTATCTCACAGCATCCAGGATTTGGATCTGTTGGAGCAAGTCCAGAGGAGGCCCACAGGTGCCAGATCAGAGGGCTGGAGCCCCTCTCCTATGAGGACAGGCTGAGAGAGTTGGAGTTGTTCAGCCTGGAGAAGAGAAGGCTCCAGGGAGACCTTATAGCAGCCTTCCAGTACCTAAAGGGGGCCTACTGGAAAGATGGGAGGGACTCTTAATTAGGGAGTGTAGTGATAGGACAAGGGGTAACGGTTTTAAACTGGAAGAGGGTAGATTTAGATTAGGAAGAAATTCTTTACTCTGAGGGTGGTGAGACACTGGAACAGGTTGCCCAGGGAAGCTGTGGATGCCCCATCCCTGGAATTGTTCAAGACCAGGTTGGATGGGTCTTTTAGTATTTTGGAAGGTGCAATGGCTTGGGGGTTGGAACTAGATGGTCTTTAAGGTCCTTTCCAACTCTAACCATTCTATGTTTCTATGATTTGCATTGGCATTCTGCTGCATTTGTTTTCATATCAGTTAGTAGGTAACATTTTCAGCTTTTGAGAAAACCTCAGCTACATGCTATATATACACATATACCCTGTGAGGCATTTGCTGCTGGCATTTAAACAACAATAACAGTAACAGCTACCAATTTTTGTTCCTGCTATTTGGGTCTAAGCTACCTGAGAAGGTGGAAGGGGTTCAGCTATTTTTTACTTTTTCCTAAGAAGCTGATTTACAGTTTCTCATGTTTTTCCTCACCTCATTTTGGCCCTGGATGTATCTTTCTCTTGTGTCTGTTTACAAATGTTGTCCCAGAAGTATAAATTTAAAACAGTGGTTGCCACATTCACCCCAACTTGGAGTTATGGACATAGAAGTCCCTTTCCTGCCAATTTCCATGAACAACTGTATCTAAAAGATCATATGATGGCTTTCCTGGTAAAATGCTGCTTCTCATTTCCCTTCTTTTGTTACATTTTTGTCCCTGCACAAAATAATTAATACTTTCTGTTCTGCTTTCTCTCACCTTCCACTCATCTTTGTTTCATTTCTGGCTTTGTAAATTTGTTTTGGAATAGAAAGTTCTTTCTCCTAGCTCTTTCCAACAATCTTGTGTACTACATTTTATGAATGATTGTGACTTTTACAAAGTGCAGCCTACTCGTGTGTGTGATTTTGCAGTGCCATGGTTTTCAATAAAATTCCTCTCACCACAGAAGTTTAGTTAAGTAAAAAATTGACTTTTTTCCAGTTCTGCTTGGGGTTACTTTTATGTGTTAGGCACATCTAATTAACATTGGCATAGTACGTTCATCATAAAAGTGGAGAAAATACAAGCTACGCAATCCTTGCCTAAGATCTCAAAATAAAGAGAATGTTGTTTTTTTGTGGTTGGACTGCATTATTTTTTTTAACAGAAAACAATTTACTCCACCAGATCTTTCTGGGCATTCTTAACCTGTAAGGTTTGTGTCCTTCCTTATGAACACAAAGATTTACTACATCGATTATTTGCTATTCTTGTGTGGTTAGAGGGAGTCTCTGTGCAGTCCTAAGTAAGGAGCGGGGTTTATTGTGCCTGGCTGCCCAAGCAGCCCAGGGAGCGATGAACCTTTCCAGGCAAAGCTCTGGGCACGGAGCTGGTCACTGGGGGTTCAAGCAGGGCTCTGAAATAGCACAGGTGCAGGAGAGTTCTCGCGCCAAATTCTGAAGTAACATAAAGACTGCTGCCAGCAGTAGAGAGACGTTATTTACACGCTGAGGAGTAAGAAATAATCAACAGACAAAAAGCCTCCAAGAAACGAATTAAAAGGTGGGGAAGGTGTAAAGCATTACAATGAACCTATGTTTAGTTTATAATTTCTGGGACAATATTATCTTACTAAAACTTGCTAAACTACGCTGTATCAGTTGCAGCCTAGTAAAGAAGCTGGGCACGTGCTGAGAAAAGAGGGACAGTTTAGTAGAAGAACATTTTGTTTGCTGCAGTGTTCATTTTCTTTCCTGTTTCTTCAGCAAACGTGTGCGTTACAGTACACACCGTATTTTAGCTTAATCGGTAATGTACCAGGCACCAACAGTTATACATCATCACACACAGGTTCTTATCATCTCTCAAGGTGTGTTTGTAGATAATGTGTAACGTAAGTGTGAGTGAAGTCTCCATCATTACATGAGTTCCACATACCCGTTATTGTTATCTACGAAAATTATTTATTAACAGACTAAGGGAGGAGAAAGGCTGGGTGCAGTTTCAAACCAGGCTTTCTTTTGCTTAACCTTAGGTTACGTGACTCACAAACTGAGGGGTGCGAACGTGTATCTAAATCTGTGCTTTATTCCTCAACTATGAAGAAGCTCAGAAGCATTTTAATGTCTCTGACCTCTGTTGTTAATAGTTTACTGTGTAGCACAGTCCATGAATAGCCCCCGTCTTTCTTGATTCCCCTTGCCCTAAGTAGCCCACAGTATCCTTTCTTCTCCCGATTTCCCTGGTGTTTTCTTTGTCACCAATTCTCTGCCCTGTTTCTGTTTTCCTGTTCTTTCCCCCACTCCTGATGCTGGAGCAGAGCATTTGGTTTGGAGAAGTGTCAGGGTTGCCAAAGCCTGCTTTGAGCGCTGCGGTATTCCAGCAGTCAGGGTCGCTATTGCTTGGCCGTGCCCCAAAAGACTTTCTATAACCAGAGCTGGTGCCAGAGTACTTACGCCAATTTGGTGAACATAGAGGATTCCTCTGTGCGCAGAGGACACTCGTTTTGCTATTTAACTACCTTCAAGTTTTCTCGTGAAATCTGCAATGGCACCCAAACAAGCCTAATGTGGTTAAGTATTCAGCCCAATGATCTCACATCCTCCACAGCAGTTGAAGACTCATAAACACATTTTATGTCTGTAGTGGTATGTTGTCGTAATTTGGGAGACACATTGCCTGGAAACACAATAGTTGGTTATGAAAGCCTAGTTTGATGCTAAGAGATCTCAGCCAGATGTTACATTCCAGGAATCAAAATTAAGTTATTGCAGGAGCAAATAGAAAGTAGTGACATGCTAACTTTATATAGCTCTGTTTATTATTCTTTTTCTTAAAACATAAGTTATTTTTGTCTTTAAAAGCAGGGACTATTCAGAGAAGACAATGAGGACTAGGAGACTACTAGGAGAAGAAATCCAGGGAATTGTAGAATCGGTAGAGCTAGTCAGGGAAGACACTTCATATTATACATTAACTTAGTATGTATATCTGATTAGAGTTGTACATGCATTAAGTATATCAGAGCTCCAAGAAAAGACCAATAGACTGCAGAATCAACTGGTGCAGGAGTACAAAAGAATATGGAAGATATGGTAGAGAAAAGGCTTCACAGAAAACTCAGAATTTGCAGATACTTACTGCAAAAGGCAATTTCAAGGCTGTTCTAGATAAATTGACCCAGGGAGGAACGTCTACAAGAAAAATGTAAAGGAACAGCAAGTCAACTGAAAGACACAGAGGTAATTAAGGGATGAGTTTTCTGCTCTGTGAAATGAAGAACAGGAAGGGAGAGAAGGTGGAAAAGAAGGAATTTTGAGAGAATAGCCAGCTTCACAAAAGACAGGAGGAAGAATGGAGATATGTGGGGAAGAAGAGGAAAAATACAAAGAAAAGCTGTCTCTGAAAAAGGGATGTGAGAGGAGGACTCAAGGCTGGGGAGGGGGGGTGGAGGGCAAACAATCTTGTTGGAAGTAAAGGAAGATTCACCCACCTCTTTGAAAAGCAAGATCCTTGCTGGAACAAATTGAAAGTCAGTGTGCTGGGCAGAGGTGAATACTTAAGGGTGGAAGCTCAGGGATCTTCTGTTTCTGTCTCATATTGAATAACAAGTTCAAAGCAATACGTATAAACACCTATGGTAGTTGAATCCCCAAACTGATCTATGGTTAGCTTACTGTCCTAGTGAGTAGAGCAATACAGAGCTAAGCTTATTTTCCTACTAGTCACCTGGATTCTGCTTTCTTATCTCCACAGGGGCCTAGCTTTGGGAGAAGTGGATAACGTTTGCACACCCTAGCTTCATACCTTTCCACAATGCACTGTCCCCTGGTAGTGGGGATTCTTCCTGCCCACTCAAGGCTGAGATTTGCTTAGATGCTAAGCCTTCTGCTTCTCTTCAGCTAGTATTCAGAAAATCACCATCACTGGCCTTGTCCTGAAAGACGTGAAATACGCTTGGTAAGACAACCACTTCTGCAAACAATGAAAATGCAGAAATGCAGGAGGTCTTCTGTATCCCATCTCTGTAAAGCATTTGATGGGATGCCATATAGGGGGTTATGTGTTAAACCCATGAAGATGGAGATCAATGGAAGCACGGTATGGTGGGTAAGGAGATGCTTAAAATAGACATCCCAGAATCCCAGAATGGTCAGGGTTGGAAGGGACCTCTGGAGATTGTCTAGTCTAACCCCCCCGCCAGAGCAGGGTCACCTACAACAGGTTGCACAGGATGGTGTCCAGGTGGGTTTTGAACGTCTGCAGAGTTGGAGACTCCACAACATCTCTGGGCAGCCTGTTCGAGTGCTCTGCCACCCTCAAAGTAAAGAAGTTCCTCCTCATGTTTAGGTGGAACTTCCTATGTTCAAGTTTATGCCCATTACCTCTTGTCCTATCACTGGGCACCACTGAAAAAGACTGTTCCCATCCCCCTGGCACCCTCCCTTCAGGTATTTATAACTATTGATAAGATCCCCCCTCAGTCTTCTTTTCTCTAGACTAAACAGACCCAAGTGCCTCAGCCTTTCCTTGTAAGAAAGATGCTCCGATCCCCTAATCATCTTTGTAGCCCTTTGCCATACCCTTTCCAGCAGTTCCCTGTCCTTCTTGAACTGGGGAGCCCAGAACTGGACACAATACTCCAGACGCGGCCTCACCAGGGCAGAGTAGAGGGGGAGGCTAACGTCCCTTAACCTGCTGGCCACACTGTTCTTGATGTGCCCCAGGATGCTATTGGCCTTCTTGTCCACCAGGGCACATTGCTGGCTCATGGTCATCCTGTTGTCCACCAGGACTCCCAGGTCCCTTTCCACAGAGCTGCTCTCCAGGAGGTCAGCCCCCAACCTGTACTGATGCATGGGGTTATTCCTCCCCAGATGCAGCACCCTACACTTGCCCTTGTTGAACTTCATAAGGTTTCTCTCTGCCCCACTCTCCAGCCTGCCCAGGTCATGCTGTATGGCGGCATAGCCTTGTGGTGTGTCAGCCACTCCTCCCAGGTTTGTGTCATCAGCAAACTTGCTGATGGTACACTCCATCCCTTCATCCAGGTCACTGATGAATATATTGAACAGGACCAGACCCAGTACTGACCCCTGGGGAACAGCACTTGTTACTGACCTCCAACTAGACTCTGCACCCCTAACCACAACCCTCTGAGCTCTATCTGCCAGCCACTGTTCAATCCACCTCACTATCCATTCATCTATCCCACACTTCCTAAGCTTGCCCATGAGGATGATGTGGGAGATTGTGTCGAAAGCCTTGCTGAAGTCAAGGGAGACAACATCCACTGCCCTCCCCTCATTCACCCATCCAGTCACACCATCATATAAGGCTACCAGATTAGTCAGACATGACTTACCCTTGGTGTATGCATGTTGACTACTTCTGATAACCTTCTTTTCCTCCAGATGCTTAGAGGTGACACCCAGAACAAGCTGTCCCATCGTCTTTCCAGGGACATCATCAAGTAGTGTTGAAAGGGAAGATGCTGGCATTAAAGGAAGTTAGTTTATAGAGGAGCAGAGCAGGAGAGCAAAGGAGCAGAGTTGGACCTTTTTTTTTTTTAACATTTTCACTGTAGCATGGAGAATGGGGTGGCACTGATGGGAAATGCTAGTGACACAAAGGTTTGCGAGAAGATGAAGATTTGAATGATCAAGATATAAAGAAAAACTGAATGGTCTGAGGACTGAGGGATAAGAGTGGGATAGATTTCCGCAAAAACATAATGTCAAATATTTAGCTTAGACAAGGGTAAGAAAAAATCTTCTATTGTAAACCAGAAACTAATCACGTAAAATCAACTGAGGATGGGAATTTGGAAATATTATTTACCAGGGTAAGTAGCACTACTGGTGTGATACAGCCAAAAGGACAAATATGAACAGGAGAGCAATTACCTGGAGAAAGAGGGATGGCTATTTTTCAGACCTCATCTGGAACTCCACGTCCTACATGGGGCTCCCTTCTTCAGGTAAGATGAACTCAAACAAAACAGGCACAGAGAGACATGGTTAGGTTCAGTAAGGGAATGGCAATCATCTTGTGAGGAGAAACTAGAAGAATGTGGCATCTTTTTAGCAAAGCAGTCTTTCAGTTCATAAAGGTGTTACAGAAAGGAAATAACTATTTAAGCTAAAAGACAGGATTGTCAGAAAAGACAGAAATAAACTGTATAAAAGTAAACTGGCCATGTGCAAATTCAGAATGGAAATTAGAAGAACTTTCTTAACCAGTATAGCAATGGGAGTAGAGGAAGTGGAAAAAAACCTGCTAAAATGGAAGTTGATAAAAAAGGATATAATACGATGTCTGCAATAACAAGAGTCTGGTTTATGTGACTCAGGAGTAGTCACTGAGCTCAAAGGCCAGTTTCTTAAATTAGATGTATTTTTATAGTTCATGAAATCAGCATACCTATGGCAGTAAAGTACTGTCTAGCTAAATGAGACTGGATTCATATGTTCAGGTGAGGAGAGAGCATTAAGATCATCTATTCTGAACTCTAATGTAATACAGCCCGTAGAAACCCACTCATTCATTTTTGCTTCAGGCTCAAAGTGTCTCTTTGATCTATAGCACATCTTTTCAGAAAGGTATTCAGATTTAATTTAAATGCTTCAAGTGAAGTAGAATCCACCACTTTTAACAGCAACATCTATTGAAACTGCAATGCAGATGGGGTTTGAGAGAACAGCTTTTGACCTTTGTGATTTTTTTTTCTTTTTTGCCATCGTTGACAGGCTTTATGAGGAAATAAATCAGACGGATCATTGTGGAAGATATTAAACTTCCTACATCTATTCTGATCTGATGAATTCCTTTTCAATAGTCTCAGGAGGAGTTAATGGCCTGTGGTATGTTCTTTCTGCTATCGGGCCCAATTTTGAACTCAGTGAAGTTATTCTCGTTTACACCAAGTAAGAATCTTATCCTTTATGCACATGATCAACAGACTTCATGGGATGAGTAAATATTTTCTAAGTAATCCAGCAGGCTGGAAAATAGCTATATATCTTACCTCTCGGTATAGGCAGCAGACTGTTTTATGGTATGCTGTGTGCAGTGCACAACATTTGATTTCTTACACAGATAGGAAGCTCTTTGAGTAATTTCTATTTCCTTTAATACTAGCTTCCTAAATCTGGCACAGAATCTGAGCTAATCCTTTAAATTCTCCCTACAGTTGGAAAATAGAGATAAATACTTGCCAACAATTAGCCATCTCATCTGTTTTATATACTTGGGATGGATCTCCTTCAGGTTAGAAAACTAACTTAAATTACAGACTTACCTTTTAAGTGACTGCAATTTAGTGAATGGAATCCTATTTATAAATTCTGGAAAAGAAATATCCTCATGATAGGGAATTCTAGGTGGCTGTCACAGAATAAATTTGGAGTAGTGCAGTGGTAGGAGTAAATAAACCAAAATAGCAGTACTCAGATGCAAACAGAGATCTGATTTGTGTGTGATGGAGAAAAAAGACAGGAGAGGAAGCCATTCAGATCTGGGAATAATTTTACTCCTCATAAAGAGCTGCAAGCTTTAGAAACCAAGTATGGAGCTGAACCCAAGCATAGCCAAATAGTGATTAGATTCATGGTTATTCTTCTCTTGCGACATTTCTGTTTGGTTGTAGTATTTCATTGGTACCCTTTCCAGAGATCTCAGGCACCCTGGAGCGCAGTCCTGTGCAACCAGCAGTGTGCATCCCGGAGGATGCTCCCACTATGTATAACATCTTTTGACAACAAGCTTATTGTTTGCAGCACTGTGGTTATGCCTTATTTTTAGGACCCAAAGACTCTTTCAAGAGCAAAGTGCAATGGTGCCAGACTTTGAACTAAATCTCAGACTAATGAAAATCCTTGCCCAAGCGACCTTTTTTATGTAAAGTCAGCACACTGTTAAGCATGTCTTTCATGAGGATAGTTTGAATATGTTTAATCTGTACTATGGTGCTACGAAAAGAAAGAGCAAACTCTGGACTTAGCTACAGCAGTCAGCACAATCATCTGAAGGTCAAGTATTTTTAGAGGTCTGACTTGGATTAGAGTATGACCCCCATGCGCATGAATCATCACAAGGATTAATGAAGTGAATAAAGTGTGTGTGCTTGTTAATCTCATCTATGGACATGACAAAGGAAGAAATTCTTCACTTTGAGATAGTAAATGGTTTAGCAAAGAGAAGACACAAAGCCTAACCATATGCTGATGGGGATCTTACAGCTTAATGGAAAAGTGTCTTTTATTATTCTACCAGTTAAGAACTACAGGGATTGTGCTCAAAGGAGGCATGACATGAAACGATCCTGTTTCACTTTTAGCCGTGAAGTTTTCACTCTTCTTCCTTTTGGCATTCCCACCTCCGTTTTAAATGTGATCTATTGTATAGATTCTATTTTAAATTAAAACTAGAATTTCATGATTTGCACTGATTTTAGTTCACACTTCCTGTAAATTCCTCTCTCTCATGCCATGGATATAAACATGGTTGCTCAAGATTTGGGTTTGGCTTGGCCAAATGCTTTCACAGGGGCAAGTATTTTTCATAGCAACTCTGATAACATAAAGTAGGAAGTTTACTAACCTAATTTTAGCTTGACATGTTGCGTTAGTTCTTTAACAGAAGTTCTTTAACAGTAGTTCTTTAACAGTAGTTTAGCAGAAGCCTCTGCCATTCCAGCTCTTCACCCAGGGCAGATATTCTAAGGCAGAGAAGTTCCATAAAGATTGTCTTCCCTGGCCTGGCAGAGGAGGTTTTTAAAGTTTCAGAGTCAGCTCTAAGATAGACTAGGTGCAGAGCTTTGAAATCCTTCATGGATGGTGGCAACCAGAGGCTCGTCCTCAGAAGCTCATCCCTTCTGGCAAGTACAGTTTGACATAGAATGAGTCAAGTGGATCAGAGGAAGCACATCATGGCCTCCAAAAGGTTGAGCTGGTCTTAGTTCTTAGAAGAACTTCTGGAAATACAAAAGCCCTGGGTTTGTTCCAGTATGCGTCTTCTTTCTTTCTATGTCAGTAAAGGAGGGTTTGGCCACTTCCTGTAGCATTGAAGAGAATCCTCTTTGTGCAATAGCCAAGAGTATCCTAGCCCCAGAAAACTTGTGAAAGCTGAAAAAAGGGGAACTAATTTTACAGTAGTGGTTAACATTTGGAGCTTAGCGCTGGATGGTACTGAGATTCCTCTGAAAGCAGTTCAGCACTCTCAACTCTGATTACAGTCTTGGGAGGCCGACAGTCCCTCAGCATGGGCTTCTTAGCTTTTCTGAGGACCGGGTTCTTTATGGCGTCTTTCTTCAATGGCTTCAGTAGGAAATTAGTTTTTAGTACAAATGTGAATTGCACATGTGCAAGTTATAAATCTGGATCATTGCCAGTAGGTAAAGCCGCTAACTCTGTTATTTGGTAGTTACTATAAAGTTTTCAGTAATACTCTTCAGTTCTCTTCCTGTCCTTTCAGCTACAGAAAAAAACATTTGGAAAGAAAAGAGCCTTTTTATGTATAGAGGGGATTAAATGAATAGCACTTGCGGGACAAAGATGAGTGGGAATGAAAATACGAGTTTTTTCAGCAAATGTTTATAGTCTGCAGATGATAGCATTTTCATATTCAAGCTTTTTAAAAAACAGCACTTGGGGGCAGAAATGAAAGGTTTGTGTGTGAGGGGATTAAACCGAAAAAGCAATACAACTATTGGAATCAGAAAAGACCCCAGTGTCCACAGAGCGCTGCAGAGCAGCAAAGTTTAATGTCAGTGGGATTGTGAAGGTCAGTGAGCAGATGAGGGTTGATGGAAACCCTCTCTGGAGTGTGAAAAGACTATACACATGGTAGAAGAGTCCCAGGGGATTTCTGAGTTTCAGGGGGCTGTGAAGCCTGTAGCTCACTTGCTGTGTAGTGTTATTTTGATGGCATCAGTTTGTCTACAGTAGCCACAGAAATATAAAGAAACTCCCATTCAACTTTCAGAGCATGGATGTTTTACCCTGAATGAGACTTAAGGAATTAATAATGTTGAAAGCTAAAACTTGCTTACTTATATTTGTTTCTTAATTGTTGTATGTGTTTACTTACTTTGCCAAGCAGAGGTATGCCTCAGTGAAAGTGGGGATTGAGTGTCATATTATCCTGAAACAGAAGAAATACGCTTGTCAAAATAAATATCAAATTTGCATTTTTTTGAGCAAAATTTCATGACAGATGTTATGTACTTCCCGTGTACTAATTCTAAACATTACTGGGGACCACATTGCCTGCCTGGCTGCCCATAGTATGTAGTTTTCAATAAGGCATTAAGAAAGCATCTTTATAGGGAATAATATAATTATAGTTACATAACTGATGTCTATAAACAACACCACAATAACCTAGTCCTCATTTTCTAACATGTAAGTATCTGATTTTTGGATCACAAAAGAACTGTATACCTGTCTGGGTCTCATATCATTAGGGACACTTCCCACCCACGGCTGGAGGGCAGCAAGGAAGATTCAGAGAGAAAGTGTCACATTTTTCTGGCAGATTTATTCTTTTTCCCTCAGAAAAATTAGGGCAGAGAGGAAGGTTAGATATATCATTTCTAATCTGTACTGACAGTGACTTGCCTTATAAACTTCTTCTGATTTACATGGGCATAAACATAATCAGAATCAAGTTCCCGGTGTTTAGACCTGAATATGAAATATGCACGTCCTTTTCCAGGAGAAAAACTCTGCATCAGCTCCCCCTTGCTTGAAAAAGAAGGTGATATTCTGAAGATGTGTCTGAAGCCTTTTGATTCATCATTGACAAAGGCTGTTCTCTATATTTTTCAGGCATCTTTCTTCACAGCCATCTGCACTTTGAAGCACAGGCAGTTTCAAGATATGCTGAAAATGCCAGGGGTCAAAAGTAGCAGCTCTTATGTTAGTAACAGCTCCCATACATTGAGCCCTGCCTATGTAATACAAACCTACAAGAATCATGGGTTCTTTAGCAAGCACTTTTTTAATGAAGTTAGGCTTAATATTATACTTACAGGCTAGATAGTGAATCCCTTACTGACACTGATTAACATGTTAATCCATGATGAATTCATTCTGAAACAAAAAAATTTTATTTTAAACCCGCAGACATGTAGTTTAAATGAATCCTAACCAGGCGCTGGGAAATAGGAAATCCCTGACATAAGCCCTGACATAAAAGCATGGCTTAGTTCATGAAGTACATAAATGAGCAAAAAGGATGCAAAACAGCCAAGAATGCTAGCAGTAAATGAAAAGGTCTGGGGAGGCAGGGAAGGTGAAAAGAGAAATACATGGACTTGGTAAGTGAGTTTACTCATACTTAAGGACTTCTTTTATTTTAATATGAGCCAAATATCAAATATGTATTTCAGAGAGTTTTCAGATGAAAGGCTTCGAAGAAACCTGGTGGTGTATGGGAAGAGGAGGCTGCATCCTTTGGGAGGGAGTGTGGATCACAGGCAGACCTGCCGCACGAGGTTTGCTTTCTGGTGGAAGAGTTGTTGCTTTAGGGGAAGTGAGAGTGTTCGAGGCACTAGACCTTGTTAAAGCAGGAACATATGAGTGATGTTGGCGCCAGGCCATGGAGTGCCTGGATAGGAGTTCAGCACAGAGCTGGCTGGGGATTTTCTGATGAAACTCTTTTGTCAGAACAGGAACCCTTTGTGGAGACATATCCCCATTTAAACTCGCTCCCTGGTGACTAGATTTCCAGTGCTAGTGTGAAAAGCGTGGTCAGAAGGAGGACATGACGCACCTCTGACCAACACCCTGATGGCCAACACACTCACCTGGGCCACAGGAGTCCCCCTCCAAGTGCCTGTTCTGGGACGAGGGGTATTATACATTCACACTGCCTTTCTCCAGGCCTCATGAAGAGGGGAGAGCACCAGGTTAATCCAGCTATACATGTCCCAGCCCAAAACTGGGACTGGCATGGGACACAGCAGGATTTGCCTACTCCTGAGTGTACAGACATGGCTGGGAAACCTAGGTTTGTTTTGATGATCAGGCCACTGCCTCTTCTGAGCTGGGATGCTCACCAACTCATGTGTTGGGCTGTATCATTTGTATAAAGAGTTTACATTTTTATTGGCTGGAGTGCAGAGGAACATAGTCATCATGAAAGAGGGTTTTACATTGTTAATGGCTACAAACACCCATTATTTCAAAGTGAAAGTAAAAGCCCTGACAGGCAAGAAATCAATTCCCAGTGACACTAACAGGAGCCCAGTTCACTCATATAGCCCAGAGGAAACTGAGAGGCTCCGGATCCTCCTCTGAAACACAGCTTTATTGACCCTCTTAATAGTTCAGGGTGTGGTAGGTGGGAGGAAAGAAAGGAGAGAAGTCAGTAGCAGTATTTGGTGCTGAGGGACCACACCAGACTGCTTTCTGGGTGGATTCTAGCTCGCTCTGAGGTGGAACTGGGGTGATGCTGGGGTCAGCGCATTGCTGAACTGCAATGAATCAGTGCTTCTCAGAGACTGGGCTTGCTGCTTAGGGCTGCACACCATGCTAAAGCAGCTACCCAGCCTTGGGTTGGGTCAGGGCAAAGCCATCTCATGGCAGGCATGCCCACAGTTTTAAATACTAAGGCCAGATCCTCATCCCACGCATGCACCCCCACCCCCCACCCCCCACCCCCTTTTGCATCACTTTAACAAAGAAATCCTAAAAGGGAAAGAAACATGCTCTTCCTTTGGAGCACTATAAGAGCAGAAAGAGTCTGCTGTGAAACAGAGATGCTGTCCCGCTGGGGATGCTCTTGTGTGAGATACATCTTGTACGACTTCAGTTTCTTGGACTCACTTTTTGGTCAGTGGAAAGGAACAAGCAGTTTAAGGGCAGAGTTCACCTGTGCTGTCTTCATGCCTATTTTAGGATAAGCTAAATCACTCCCCAGCTGTCCCCATTCCTCTGCAGAAGCTGTGAAGGCACACTAGACAGATGACTCAGCCAGCCATATACATGTCTAACACTGGTTGAAAATACTCTCATTCTTTTCATGTGGTCAGTTGCAGGATTAGCCGTGGACTCAATCTTAGCTATCTAAGCCGTGTGAGGCATAGAAGTTTCCAAAAAGTTTATCTGCTATAGTATTGTCGATCATAAGTCAGCTACCCAAAATCATGAAAATGGTGTAAGACGTTATTAAATACAATACTTCTGTCTTCTTTCTTCTACTTCAGCCTTTGGAGTTTTCAGGTATGTTTTGTGATGCTTTCCACTCTTACCCTTCATCTCCTGGCCTAGATGAAAGGATATTTTAAAATGAGGGGAAGGAGTCTTCTAATTGTTTGACTCTGGGAGCTGAGTATAAACTCAGCAGCCATGTCAGTGCCACATATATTCCAATGCAAAATAATTCTCCATAAATAAGATCTGTTAGGACACTAGTATTTTGCTAAGAGTCAGAAATGGGAGTATAGTTCAGTTTTACAATTGAAATTTTACTAGCTGTTATGGTGTTGCACTAAGATGTATTTGCTAAGGTTGAACCCAAGACATGAGGTGTAGTAGACTGACTACAATCTCAGTCAGACCCAGTGCTGCAAATACCTTCAAGGACAAAACCAGGCGCTCCCATTTCCCACTGGTTTGAAGGCGTTTGTCCTACTGTTTGGACTGCAAACATGTCTTCTTTAGGTGGCATTGCCCATTTAGATGAGTGCCAAAATGCTGTCAAGGCTGATGGCACACGGCAGCTGTTTCACTCATCATGGGTGAGCAACTTATTGTGAAATCATGAAAAAGCTCTTCTATTTTGCGCTACTGTTTAGGCAGGAGTTTAATCAGGAAATGCAGAAACTCGTATTGAGTAGAGACCTCAATGCAATAAGTGATGTTGCAAGATGTGAAGTATCCCTTTGGCTGAAGGCCAAATGGTGTGACAGCCTGAGATCTGTCTCTGCAGAACTTATATAGGCTGTGCCTCCTGATTGCCTCTTTGAGGTTGCAAGCTCAAAGCTGAATATAGTTCTTAGCCATCTTCTCTGTTCTGCGTTTATCATTGCACTGAGCATAAATTCCAATGGCAAACAAACTTTTATTATCCACTATCAACATCCCACTGTTCAAAGAGCTTGCTACCCAGGACAAACCAGTTTTTCAAGTCCAGACCTGAACTTATGACTGGCTATGCAGTGAATCATCTGATATGGCGCTTTGGTCACAGCCTGACTGTGGAGAGGAACCTCAAAAGGGGAAATGGAGGTTGTAAAAAAAGAAGAAAAAGACTCAAAGTGAAGAAACGCTCAGAGGAGAAGGAAGATAAAAACTTTATAATACCAACTGCAGCTGCTTGGGAAGTGTCAACAGAGAGATGCTTTACTCCAGGTTCTTTAAAGGTGTACTGGCTTTTTTTTTCTGCCAAAACATGCCTCTCCCTCTCCGGTTTCGTGTGTGACACAGCGGGCAAAGTCAGCATGTCGTCACAGCTGCCCTGTTGCGGTGCAGAGCTGTGTGCGCTGCGTCAGAGGCCCCCACCCCACGCTGCACCCAGGCTGTGCTCTGATAATCCTCCTCATCTGTAATGAGAAGCAGCAAGTGAATGGGGTTTTACAACTTCTGTACTGGGAAAAGCTTTTGAGCAGTTTGTGGCACAGGCATTGCTATTTGTAAGGCATAGCTGATCATCTAAACAGTTAGTGGAGGGGTAATGGGAGCAATTTCACATGCAGCCAAATAGTGACAACATTTCTCATGCCATTGCTGCCATTCATAAGCTTCTGCAATTATCTGCATAACCTTCATACTTGTAGGTACAACTGCAAACATAATCTGTGCCATAATTGTGGCTTTCCCCTTCTCCAAGACATATAGAAAAGCACTGTGTAGCCAGGAAATAAGAAATCATCAGCTCATAGAGAAGATTTAACCTGAAAATCTGTCACTTAATTGAAACTGCTTGTTTGCTTTTAATCTTAAATGACAATATTTTTACTTTGGATACCACTAAATATAGATATGAAACATGTAGGAATTGTAGTTTCTATTCAGCAGCCATATTTAACATCCATGAGGAAATGTATTTAACTTTGGCGTTATTTTCTATTTGCCATCTTAGAAAAGAAGCGTCTATCATGTCCTAGGAAAGTCTACTTTTGCTTTTTCCAAAGAGATCAGTAAACTTATAAAATGCAGGCAGATTCCTCAAGGTTTAGGAAGAACTCCGATCTTACCAGAACTTGCTTGTGGTTAATGTTCAATAGGCATATTTAAAAAAAGCTACCAAAAAGCAAAGAAAATCCCAGAAGTTCTGGCAAATTTCTTCAACATCCACAGCCATAAGTATAAAATTGTGATGAGAACAAGTTTCAGATCTAATTCACGTCTACCTTCAGCTGTTCAAATTTCCTAGACCAAATGAGAAACTCAGCTGTGCTGGTCTCACACCTCCTGAGGCTGGAGGCTGGGGAAGGGTCCAGAGATGCTGTGAAGCACTTCGCCTGCAGACAGGCCTGGGGTCCTCTGACAGCCTGGGACTGTATACCACTCCAGGAATCACTCCGGGGTGTTGCTGGCACAGACCCCACCCACCTGCCCAAAATCCAAGAGTGCTGTGAAGGAAAGTGGGGAGGCAAAGAGGGAGTGGGCCACTTGTGCGTGTGAAGGCCTTGGACACCAGCCTTTCCCGAAGGGCCAGTGTGTGAATGCTCACGCTTGCTTCCTGTAGCATCACTGCCCTACCACAGTTTCCTTCAGACATCTCTGACTGAACACCTGGGCTAAGCATCTCACAGAGAACACTGTTACAGCTTAAACCTTCTTTAATAGCTAGCTACTGCGCGTGAAGATACATAGCTGTGTAGTTTTTGGTGCAAAATGCTGTTTCCAAACCCCGCTTACAATAAACTAAGTTTACTGCAACTGCATGGTCTGATTGCAGACTTATCTCTCAAATCCTGTGTCATCTGTGATTCTCTTATTACCCTTCATGGCCCTTTTCATATAATTTTATATGGCCCTTTAAACTTTTCTCATGATTCATCTGTGGCTATGGCATCCCTCCATAAAGACACCCACATTTCTCAACTTACTTATTTGTTGAGTGCTTTAGATCTAAACCATACCACTCAGTTGTTTCTCCCAGTCCTTACAAAATCTGTATTTCATGAGCACAATTATTTTTAGGAACATTCTCAGATTCAGGGTGGATATTGCGAAATAAGCTAGTCAGACAGCCAATCTCCTAGAGTTAGAAAAAAGAGTCTTACTCCAGAAAGGAGCCCAGAAAGTTAAAGGCAGGTATAGAGCCACTCATAAAAGTGGGAATGGCTGTGTCTGTTTAAATACATTTAGTGAAAGTGAATGGAGAGATTACAACATCACACCTTCATTAAAAGCTGGCTTAGAGAGCACCCAGAGGAAGTTGTTTTCAATGTAGAGTAGATTTTATTTGTTGTAGATCCTATAAATCCAGGGTCTAAGTTGCATCTTTTTGTCACCATCTACAGGTGTGTTATATACTAACACTTTCCATTTTTTTTCAAATACATACAGCTGAATTGAAGAATGTGAACCGACAGTGACGTCTGAAAAATGGGCTTGGGACAAGAAGGCTTCATAAATCAGTTCAGTCCGGCACGTCCTTAATCTCTCTTATTTAAATCCTTTGTGCTCACCTGCAAAATAAAGCTTCTTTTTTTATAACGAGCCCAGGGGAACCTGTGTCTGACCCTCATACCTCCAAGGACTGGTATATGGGGCTTCTCTAGAAAATGGGCTGATAGAAAAACCAGAGCAATGATGCCTTTATTTTCCCCTCAGGATTCCTAGTTTGAGGAGCACAAAAGAAAACAAACAAGACATAAAACAAAACTAATGAAACAGGTTTATTGCCTTGTCTTCTGGGATGAATCTGGCTCCTGTTGCCGAGAGGTATCCTGAATCTGACGCCAGAACCGTGATTGCTGTGCTGGGGCTCACTATACTTCTGGAAACCTGCACAGCTGGACAATTTGTGCACCACAGTGCTCAGGTTCCCGGGGTCCTGATTTGGTGAGGAAGAGGAAAAGGATCTGAAGCAGACACCAAGAGAGAGAAAATGGTGGCAGATTCCTTACCCATCCTCTGCAGGGATAACAAAGACCCATCACTTTATTCCGGTAGAACGTTTGGAGTGGGAAGGTGAACACAACCGAATGAATGTTGTCAGTGTGGGTAATGAGAGAGTAAACCCTGTAACCTAAAAGCAGGTCGTGAAATGTTTTTATTCTCACTTCCCCTTCTTTTGAAACTATGACTTTTGCTGCATTATCTATTTACTTTTGAGGTGTAGGACAAGACTAACAGGATGTTAGAAAAGCACAAATCACAAGGGTTCAGTAAGAGTCCGGAGACTCCGTGATAACACCTGGTAGTGCTTCCCCAATGCTCTGGTTAATATTTACCTGTGGTATAGGAACTATTTAAGTAACTGTTGATACCTTGGTCACAATTTTTGCTTTTAGTAGCAGAGCACGGTGTATTTGACGTGGTCTGAGAGGTTTTCTGAAGACACAGGAACAACTTTTATATCAAGGTCAAACTCCTAGGAAAGCTTCTTCTGCAGTGCTCATTTTTGCCTCGGCTTGTTGAAAATGGCGGGGGTAAGCGGCTGCATGAAGTATTCCATGTTCATCTTCAACTTCTTATTTTGGGTAAGTTGGTATTTAAATTGTTATTAGTGATGTGTGAAATGTGTTTGACATTATCTGAAGGCTGTAGTTGAAGAAACTGTAAAGAAAATAGAGCATAAGTGGAAACAGAGTGTGAATCTAAATCAGGGAGGGGAGAATATGTTTAACTTTTGCCTTTCCCTTTGTCTTTTTCCTTCAAAATAGCTTTCCCTCTGCATTCAAAAGTAGACCAGCCAGGAGTCTGTGTCCCTGCCCATATTGTGCCCCTCATATAAAGGCACATCACTCATTTCAGTCAGAAGATACACTCTCCACTTACAATGAATCGTTCTCTTGCTTTTATTGTCTGCTGCTGGCACCCAAATGGCATAATCCTGAAAAAGCAGTTGCAACAGAAGATATGCAAAATTCACTCGTATTTTTAGCCTCCTAATTGATAAACGATTTTCATATCCTTCTTTGAGGTTCTTTGCTATATGTTCAGTGTCATAATTAGTTTCTGATGGTGGACAGTGAACGTTTGTAAAATAGTATGGGCTGGCAGTACTGCCAATAGCTGTATCAAGGCAGACACAGCACAGGACAGCAGGCAGGTTTCTGGATGGCGTTTGAACTGTATTTGGCTATTTATCACATCTCAGCTGGTTTGCAAGTATTTCAGGTCCTGGAAACTCAGGAAAGGTTTGAGTTAAAGAACTTTTCTCTCATGGTTCAACCTCACTGTCAGCTTTCCCGACAAGAGATTTGTCAGGTTCACCAGAGGTTCACTGAAACCAGAAGCGGAACTACAAGCCACATTATGGGCTTCGCCTCAAGGGATTTTTTTTGAGTGAAAAGGTGATACCATTCAAAAGGGACCACAAACAGTAGCCTTGGAAAATTTGTGGCTTGCCAAAATGAGAAGAATTAGCAAAACTCTTTGATCACTTTGGACCTCACAAAGAAATTCCTAACAGGGCAATGATGGTTTGGACTGCCTCCCCCCTTTTCTTCCTCCACCTCCATCAAGGCAGATTGAAGATATTTGACATCTGTGTTGAAGTTTTTCTGCAATGGTACTTAAAAGAGTCCATAAGTTTCTGACTTGGAATTCCTGCCCCTCAGCAAGTTTTTCCTGTTCACGTTCATCTGTATTTACTGTAAGCTAAAACATAGGCAAATGTCTCAGACTAGCGTTAGAAAAGTTCCAAATTACTTCTGGAGCGAATATGTGAATAATGGCCATGCCAAAGCCTCCAGTGACAGCATGGGGCTCCTAGGAGAAAACACAGGATGTGATCCTGGGGAGGGGGAGGGGCTTGAAAACTCAGGAAAGAAGCAGGTGTGGAACAAACTTCCCTAACCTGTCTTTATGCCAAGGTAGGAAAACCCATACTCTGTACTGAGAGCATTTGCTGTGCATGTGACTGCCTGGGTGGGACAGAGGAGGACAGGAATGCAGCTATAGTTACTTATTTTAAAGGAAGGGATTTAGCACTACCAAGATAGGGAAGAACAGACGTGGTGCAAACAGGAATATGTGCCAACGGAGTACAACAAAGATGAATTTTTTCCTTCACATTCCTGTCTTTAATTCCTGGAAATCATTAAATTGCTGTACTAAAGTACAGGGAACAGTGATGTCATTGCTCTCATAGCTGTTTTCCTGGTGCACAAGGCAGTTGGCAAATGGAAAATTAAACCGATAGTGGGAAATGAAGGTGACTTTAACCTTAAAGAGATGACAGCAACGGCTGCATATTTACCTGGCGTTCTTTCATTTCAAGCCCTTTACAATCTGTCTGGGAGTGTCCCTTCTTAGGGGACTTGGGAATGGCCTTTCTAGCCTTCTAGCACCTCTTCTTAAGCAGATTTTAAAGCATAGCCCAAAGCGTGTAAGCCCTGGAATGGTCTAAGCTAGCTCTGCAAAGTGGCTCTGGCTTTGCTACCCTTTGCCTCATCTCTTACGTGACATGTGCCCTTGGGGAATCTGCAGCCCTGTGCTGGACTCTAGCTTGTGCATAGAGTTTTGTATCCTCCCAGTTTGGTGAAAGAAAGCTGAGAACAGGCTTTTGAAGATCTGTGCTTTGGAGCAGAGTGCCTATGGGGAGCTTGTAATAGTCCTTAAATTCATCCTTAAGTCAGTTTTGTGCTTTAAACCTGACAGTTCAGATTTTTCCTGTTTCCCTTCTTCAGAGTTTGCAGGATATCTCACCTGCTGCCCTCATTCTGTCAGCTTCTGCTACTCCATATCATGCAAAATTGCAGAATTCCTTTTTCCTTTGCACTAAAAGTTAAAGTCTGATCCCTAGTTTGATGCAACCTGATTAGTGATGGGGTGATCTTTGATCAGCTGTTAATACCAGACTTGCAGTCCCATCTACAACCAAAGTAGCTCCTTCCCCATACCTCACATCAGGCAAGAAAGTGAACCTCTCGGTCCCCAAAAGTGGCAACACAAACTTAGCAGGTATGCTGAGCCATAGACCGTGTTCTCGTAGGACCTTCCCAGAGCTGTTTATTTGAAGTATCTGAAGGAAGTATTCTAGTCAAATATTTTTCCAAACAGGGGGAACCTTGTATAAAGCTCCTCCTGATACTTTTAAACTGGTTGCTTAAAACGTGCTCCAGTGGAGGGAATTTCAAAAAAGTATGGTATTCCCATGTCTGAGAAGTAGAACGTCTTCGTATACTGCTGGTCCAGAGTCATGTCAGGCTTATCTGAGGTGGTATTAATTTAAATACACTGTTTTCTTCATCACACCAGACTGAAGGGCTTGAAAGACCCATTGAATTTGAGGGACAACAGTCCTGTTCCTGATCAGTTTATGAGACCATGACAAGGTCACTGATTCTTAGTCAAGGGTTGAGGCGAAACTTCTATAGACATCCAGTTTAGAGAAAACAGGTGAAGACCTTTTCAAAGAAGGTCTTTTTATTCCCTTGGAAAGTACTGGTTCATTAAAAATGAAACACTTTCCTGAAATGAAAGTTTCTTTAGTCAAAACTTCATTTTAAAAAAACTTAATTAGGATGAAGTATTCCAGCAAACTTGAAATGTTCTAATTGGACTTTTTGGGAACGGACCATTTTGATTTGTTATTTCAAAACTTTTCTTTGTGCGTTCTTATATACTTTGTATATTATAAAAATAAAAGGAAACAAAACATTAAGATTTTAATGAAATGGAGCATTTTTTTTAATCAGTCTAAACCAACTCTATTTTTATCATTAAAATCTATACACCTTACTAGAAATTTTGATTCATAAATAATATTTCTTTTTTGAATGAAGGAAATGAATATTATAGCATTCCCATCTGATTAGTAAGTTCCTGTGCATTCAGCTCCATTTACTTCTACTACCGTGCTGTATTTTACAAGAGGCCCTATATAACAAATAAGGCAGTGGTCCAAATTCTGTTTAGATTTATAGCAATAGCCACTTCAGTGGAAATTTTCACATTAGTGAGCCCATGCTGTCTGGTGCATAGCCACATGGCTCACATAGTACTGCTGAACAGGACCCAAATATAGAGTCATATGATACCATCAGTTTCTAGACAGATTCAGTGGGATTCAGAAGATTTCAGTGGGGAGTTCTAGTTAAATTTGATAACATGATGTAGCTGTCATCGATCGTACAACTTTCCTTTTCATGTTTAAAATGTACTTATAGGAGCTTTACTTAGAGCAGGAAAATGTGTGGTACTCATGTTTGAGTGCTGGCTCTGTTCCATATTAAATAATCTGCTAAAGTCATTATGGTCTTTGATGCTGAATATTATACGAAACCTTTAGTGGGGAAAGCATTTTTTTAGGAAAAATTATCTAAAACATATAAAAGTAGCTCGTTCAATTTAAAAATGTTAGGAGTAGTCCCAGTCTTCCTGGGAAGCTCATAACAACATTTCAGGGCCATTTATGACTTGAGTATTAATGACTTACAGAAAGATATGTCTAAATCTGACTAGACTTTGCTCCTCAGCAAAGTCTAGTCCTCTCTTTCCTGTCAGTCCTCTCAGTAGGCAAAATTCTTACACCTGATTAGCCTCTTAACTACCTGTCTCCAACACTTAATAAAGAAAAATTCTGTGTGAGAATCATCATGGACAAGGTTGGGAATAGAGTAACTGGCGCATAGTGGAATGGTACCTCAACAATCAACAAAACAGGAGCACAACTAGTGATCAAGGAAGGTGTCTGGGATTCATCTGTCCTGACTTCAGTGTCTTAAAGCATGGCATCCTGGTCTAACTTTCACATGTACACGAATGAGTATGTTTTCTTTCTGTAAAAATGTAATGGAAATAATAACTATCACAATAGGCATTTTTATAGGAGGTATATTCTAAGGATTGGAGATGGCCAGATATTGTTGCAACAGAAACAGCAGAAAGACTTTATTTAGAACTTTTCTTGATAGTTTTACCATAGAGAATATGTCTCTAGATATGCGTCCTGAATAATTCTAGAAAGAGTATTTATACCAACATCCCTTATCAAATCTCATGTGTTTCCATTATACAAGAAACAATGTTCTTTACAGTCATGTTATATACATACTATAGCAATTTATATTCTGCTCTCATCTGACAAAACTTCTCTGTGCTTCCCAACCACATGTATAAATCATCAAGGAAATGTGGAGTCCTCTGAGGTAGAAACATCAGGGATTTGGTGCATAACTGAGGATTTAACTACCCTTATGAAGTTTCCTGGATATGAATCAATATTCTATGCTCCAGCAATTCATGTGTCTTTCACTTTGCCAAACAAATGATTTCAGAATTCTGGCCAGCATCTGGTGCAATTTGGATGCTGAACATTAATCTAAACTTGCTGATCTTTCTAAATATTCTTTATTTTCTCCTGCAGGTGTGTGGTTCCATTATTTTGGGAGTCTCTATATGGATACGTGTTAGCAAAGATGCTCAGCAGGTAAATGTGTGCAGTCATACCAGAACCATGTAAAATGTGGAAGCTACTGCATACGCTTTCATTTCCCATCTTCATTTCCACAAATTTGTTATATTTTTGTTGAGGTGGTTTGTGTGGGTAAGGATGCATGCATTTTATGATGTTTAAGATTAAACAAGATGGTGCAGGTAGTCTGATAAAGTGATTGACGTGAGCACAGACATGTGACTACAAGAAATGTCTTCTAGTGTTATTAATGTAGGTTCTTGCAGATGCACACTGATTTCTGTTGGAAAACATGACTCTCTCTTCTGATGAAAACTAATGAGGGTTTTGTTATTGATTTCAGTTTTAGAGAGAATAATGAGGAGCCGTGAGGCTCCTAG
>NW_009649036.1:1503521-1590905 GCF_000708025.1 Charadrius vociferus
GGGTTACTTCCATGTGTTTGTAGGGAATATTTGTACCTTTCTCGCTATCTTCAATAACACAATTCTTGTTTCCCCAGTAACTGCAACTTTGAAAATGAGCAAGGATTTTTCCCTTCGATTTTCAGTGGCTCCTTAAAAGCACTTTATCCTTTTCCCCTCATATTTATATAGAAAGAGTTTGAGAGACCCAAAAATCTTTACTTAGGATTAAAATGTCCCAACAGCCCTCCTGGAGGGGGGAGAAGAAAGCCCCTGAGTTGCCCTCCTGGATTTTATCTGCGTTATTAAATTACTTCAGACTTTATGAATTTCCTTTTCTGCAAAGCTAGGGAAAATACCATTTTGAGGAGCTCTTGATCTTGCAGACAGGCAGCAGAGGCTGGTCCTTTTGGTGCAAAGGTCCTTTGGCCCTGTGGGCCCTGCCAACCTTTTGCCAAGTGTGGTCCCCGTGGCCCTGGCCCTGACTCACAGCATGTTTTCCGCCAGCCGTGATTCAAGCTGATTTCACAGCTCGTAGACACTTCTCTGAAAGGCACTCTGCAATCTTTGTGTGTTGGTGCTTTGTTACACCAACAGGAAGAACAAGCTGACTGTAAGTTTTAAGCATTGTATTGCTTCTTGTGAGTTTGGGTTATAGCAATGTAAATGACTTTGAAAATTTAATTTTCATACTTCTATTTCCAAAAAGGCTTTCTGGCCATAGAAGTGAAAAAATGGCTAGGTGTGACACAGCAGCGGTTTTTTTTTCAGCTTTCAGATTGAGCCTTTATTATAGATTAAGTTGTAAATCTTCGGATCATTCCTCTGCTGCCCTACTGCAGTCCGTCAATTAAGAACAATAATTTTTGAGTCAGTATTTTCCTATCTGGAAATAAAAATATGGTGGAGATAAGAAGATAGCTTTATATATTTCCTGCCATTTGGCTGATGACACCGTTGCCCTTAGCCAGTCCCAGATGTCTCATGTCTGGCAGAGGATGGATGTAACAGAACTCAGTTCATAATGATGTCATGTCATGGGGTAAATTAGGTCATCGGGGAGAGCTCTGCCATTCTCTGCTGTGGAAGAGGAAGAATGACAACTGCCACTCCTCAATCAACATTTTACAGCAAGCTAAAATTGCCATACTTGCTGGTTGACCATCTCTAGTATGATGGCTCAGATGGTTCACGGGAGCTGGAAAAACCATGGTCACTATTATCCTTTCTTATTTTCTGATCGATTTCCTATTCAGAAAAGCATACTTAAGTGTGTCCCAAACTGGTTTCCTGAAGTGACGCTTAGTAGTACCCCAAAACTGTAAACTGAGATGAGGGACCAAAACTGAAAGCATTTTCTCACATTTCTGCCTCAAGGCAGGCAAAGTTCCCATTCAAAACCAATGTATGTTTTGCCTGAGTAATAATTGAACAGACCGTAAGGATTTGGCTGTAGATGAATAGAGCTTTCTAAGAATAAGTAACAGGAGGTTCAGTCCAACTTGGAAAGGGAAAGAACAACACATTCTTCAAATTATACATGTCTATATACCTTTGCAATTTCCATCAGAAGATAAATGTGACAACTTCCAGACATTTTTGCTAATCTTGGCACCAGCCACGCTGGAAAATATTCTTTGAACATTTTCTCTATTTTGGCCTTTGGCCTTAGTCAGTCCTGTGGGAACTGAATAATTTGATATTTAATAATATTGAGGTATACGAATTGTTTAGTTGAATGTCCCACACATCAAAATACAGTCCTCATCTCTGAGGGTAATATTAGAGATCATGCCTAAAAAGAAAAAAAAAGAAAATTGCTTTGGAAAATACATCTAACTATTTCTCTAGTATATCCAGCATCAGTCTGAGAAGTGTTCTCTCAGGAACAGCCACAGAATATGTTCCTGGCCTTCTAATGACAAACAGAGGTTTTGTTTCTTTAACATTTGGTTAATGTAGGAGAGATTTTGAGATAATCAATTTTGCTACTTCCAGTAAAAAGCAAAGATTCATCGACTGAAAACTGACTGAAAGCCACTTTAAAGACAAGAGATCTTTATTTACTCTGTAAAGTTGACTTTCATCTTGTGCAGAGACAAAGACTGAGAAAAGCCAGGTTCTACCGAGCACCCCAACAAAATGTTTAAGAAGGGGGCATTAGAGGTTTTTTTATTTATGGATGAGTGTATCTCCATGGTTGCTAATCAGTATGTTTGTCAATTATGAAAGAATTCTCTTGGTTTTGGGGATACAGATGTTTTTAGGAGAAGCTTCTGGTAGCTGAGATTTTTTTTTCCCCTTCTTTTCAGGAGCTGGAGATAGACAGCAGCCTGTTTGCAGGGGTTGATCTGCTGATAGCCGTGGGCTCCATCATTATGGTCCTTGGGTTTCTGGGCTGCTGTGGTGCCATAAAGGAGAGCCGGTGCATGCTGCTGTTGGTAGGAAAGAACATTTAGCTACCTTTGACATGCCCCAGCTACATTTGATGGATAAGGTCCTTGCAAGCACTATCAAATGAGGATGGGGCCTTTCTATTTAATGAAATTCTTGATTATGATCATGTGCTTTCATTGCTTACCTTGTGCTAATGCAGAAAAAATGATGGGTGGTCTCATCAAGAAGAAGACAGGGTCCAGAGAGCCCTGAGCATGTCACTAGCTTTTTTTTCCATCCAACCATCACTGAAATTCCCTCCACCAGTCCTCCCCCACTACCTACCACATTTAATTTCATAAATTCCCAGTTGCTCCCTTTGCTGGTCCTCCTAGAACGTCCTCTCTGTCCTCCTGCCCAACACCTCACCTATGCACTGCCTATCATGCCACTAGTCTGATGGGCACCTTGCTTTGACCATCAGCTGAACACAGTCTGTCTCAAGCACTCCCTTTTCTCATCGCCAAAGAAGGAGTAACTGGAACAGCTCTGACTGGAACTTCAGTTCATTCTACCTACATTGTTATTCAAGCACATGAAAGCTTAACATTCACTTAGAAGAAATTATATCATATTTGTCAAAAGTACTATAGTTTTCTCCCTCTTTTGTTTTTTCTTCTTAGTTTTTTATTGGACTGCTTCTGATCCTGATCCTTCAGGTCACAGGAGGTATTTTAGGAGCAGTGTACAGATCTCAGGTACAGTATTATTCTGCATTTTCATTGATGTCTTCCCAGAGTTTTGTTTCTACCCCAAAAACTAATAAAATATTTGGACTTGCAGATTGAAACATCCCTTAACAAGACGCTCCTGGAGAATGTGAATTCATTGCAAAACACTACAGAAGAAGCTAAAGTGTTTCAAGAGAAGTTCCAGAAGTTTGAGAGAATGGTAATTAAAATGTAATGAAGGGCAGGGGTTGTTCCTATCTGTTCCATCCCTAGCATTTATCTATGCTTCATTTTATGGCTACTCTGCTGCAGATTTGAATTTCATTCCCTGGGGATGGGGAAGGGTCTGACTTAAATGCAAGTGAAAACACTACACAAAGGGCTTCTGCTCCCTTGATGTGACATGGGCTTTCTGTGATGATTTCTTTGTGCAATAGTGTTTATGAGAGCAATGGAGCAAGGACACACAACGCAGAAGTGAGACTGACAGCTAAGCTCTTTCATGAGAAGGTTGCCTGCTCCTTTGTTACAGCTTTCCTTTCTGAAGGAACATTGCTCCTTCCCTGTATCCCAGCTAAGAAATATCCAGATTACCCCAGGGACAAGGAAAACTTCAGGAGTGTATTTCATTGGGAATATCCTATTGCTATGAATTCATTAAATTCCGTACTTTACTGTGTAAGAAGGGGGAAGAAAATATGCTAAAAGGGAGATTTGTTTTCACTTTACTTGTATCCATCCTGGCTTCCCCCACCTGCAGGACCCCAGAAGGTGAACACTTAGTGCCAGCTTCCTCCTTGGTATCACACCAAGAATACCGTCGAATCTCACTGGTATCATTGATGGTGTAGACTCCAGATCCTCCCACTGTGTCTATACATTGCCAGGGTGCTGCCGTTATTTTTCTTTAGTCCCTAATGGGTGATGACTTTGATGGGTAGGCTTAAAGAATTCCTATATTTTTAAAGGCTGCTGGTGCGGAAAAAAAAGGAGCAAGAAACAATATGTGGGTGGCTTATATTACTTCCGCTTCTCCTTCCCCATTCCACCTCCAGCCCTGTCCTCTGCTTCTGAGCCAGATTATTTCTTCTGATATAATAAGCAGCTCCCTGGAGAGATGATTGAAGGGTGAGCAAAATGAAAAATCCCATAATTACTGTATTAATTTTTAAATAGACCAGGATTGCTTTATTATGTCCCACGGCCTTTGCTTTTATACAAAATTACATGAACATTTCCAGCTGCTTTTTAAAAGAGGAAGGACCTCAAACCCAAGTCTGCACCCCTGAGCTTTAGTGAATAAAGTGGAACGTGAAGTGAAACTGCACCTGGTTTAGGTTTCACAAACCCCAAATGGAGCCCTGGCCTCCTCAGTCCATTTCTAATTTAAATGGCTAACCATCATCCAAGGTGGTTATTTTTCTAGATTTCAGAGTTTTAGGTGCCTGAACATTACATTTTCAGCCTGGCTTTTCAAGATGTGAAATGTTGATGTTACTGGAGCTGTTACTTACCTTCTGCAAGCATAACCTGCAGAAAGAAGACTTGATTCTCACAAAACACTGTAGCCAGTGTTGTTCAATGTTCCAGTTCTATTCTGGCACTGACAATTACTAGCTTTATAGTTCATTAATGTTTTTTGAACACTGTATACTGAAAGTCTGGTCTTCCTCCCCCCCCCCCTTATTTTTTTAAACTTCTCTTCTGCACTTCCATTCTTATAACTGGTATGGAAATGTAAAGCGTATTTGAGACATACCAATTTGGTAAAACTTTCACATGGGAAAAGATGAAATGAAATTTCTCCTTTGTTGTTCCTCTCAGCTCCCTCCCCTACTCTCCTCAAACTGCAAATCACCACTTTTTTCCTCATCTCCCCATTTCCTCCTTTTTTTGCAGCACCAGTGCTGCGGTTTGCTGAATGGACCTTCAGACTGGGGAAAAAATTTTAATACTGATTTTGGTGGCCATAAAGCCTGTGAGTGTGAACCAAAGGACCAACAATCAAACCTCTGCATGACTTTTGGAGGCAGACCTGTTTATAAAACGGTAAGAAAACCATAATGTTCCACTCTTCTTTCCAAAAAGAGGTTTTAACCCAAGGTTGTCTTTGGTGACTGACATAGTCAGCAGTTCTGTATCTTTCCAAAAAGGCAAAATTTTACCTTCTCTTCTTTAGCCAGAATTGCCCCTGTGCTATGAAATTACTGTGCATACATGAAACACGCTGCTGCTTCCTCTTCCTGGGCTGCCTCTATCTTAGCCGTGCACTGCAATACCCTTGGGACCATAGCAGTCTGCATGGCTACTGTGGGGGAAAACTATTATGGCTTTGGGGTTAGGGTATGCCTCAGAGTAAGAAGAGCATGTCAGCTACTCTTTGGCTCTCGTTCCTCCATCTGAAGGTTATGTTCCCACTCAGGCTCACTCTGGTGGTGGACATGTTGACTCAGAGGCTTTCAAAGGGCTAAGGGATATTGAAAATCGAACACACTGAATGCAAGACCTTTGGTGTTTTATAGTCCTTCAGTAAAAAATCCCACACTCATTTTGCAGGATCTGCTGGAAAGAAACCTTGCGTGTTGTAGGCTTCACGGCAGCATACTCAGAGTGTAGTTTCCTACAACTACAGCCTTCTGAGAAGCTTGTGGCAGTTAACATAATAATAAGGCAAAAATGTCTGGTGACAGGCAACAAGAGAGCACACTCAAAAACTGGTAGGTGGACAGCAGAGATCTCAATTAACTAATTTCAAGATTTATCTGTCTCTTTATATGGAAATTTGGACTCCATGCATACTAAGAAAAATATGGAAAAAAAACCAAAAACAATTTGGAAAACTAGCACAAAATAGCTGCATTTTTAGAATGCTGGTGGTACAAAGTTTGCCAGTCTGCACCTAGCACAAAGTAGATTTTAGCAAATGTCCAAATCTGGCTGTATGCTTTTCTAAATGCATAGCTCCTTAGCCAGGTCCTGCCTGAACACTAATTTCCTCCCTGTGTAGTCCCACAGAAGCAAATACTGTTTTAAAGTAAGGGAACAGTCTGGTTAAGTAGAGGATGCCAGAACCCAATCTGGAAATAAGATGTATACAAAGAGGCTGTTTTGGCCACATTTTAATGTCTTTTTGGCCTCAAGCAAACCCTCAAAGGACACATGAGAAGCGATCAGTGAAATTACTGCAGGTGCAAGATATCGTTCACATGAACACGCAGATTTCATGGTGGTGTTAGATGCTGGTAAAGACATTCGACTCTTCTGATCCAGGAAAAAAGATTTGAAATTCAGTGCAGTTCTGAGTCAGCTTTAAGCTGGTTTTTTAGAAGGACTGGAAGGAGAAGACCCATTGTGAGGGAGGAAATATGGTGAAGAAATATAACTACGCATTATATTTGGGGGGAAGGCAGTTGTAGTGTTGGAACAGTACTGTAGTTTTGATGGATTTGAGCTGTACTTGGCTTTCCCTACAGTTTGCAAAAGGAGTATTGTCAATGCTTAGAGAAGATGTAGTCATTATAAGAACAGATGTATGCATTTATTAAAAAGGAGAGTAGCTCTGCTTAGAACATCACATATGATCACTCTCTTCCTCCCAGCCCCGGCTCGAGACCACCAAACATTTGTCAAAATTAATATTTAAGCTAGGTTTTATATCCAAATATTGATAGTTGAGCCTGGTTCTAATATTAGGCTTTGAAGTTTCAAATCCAAAGATCAGATTAGTGGGAAACTGAAGTTTTCTTTCAAATCAGGTCATTGCTGCATTGGCTCTTTCCTAACAGCAAATGATTACCAAGTGAAAGTAAGCGTAAATGCTTCTTTCCTTGTCAACTGAAAATCGTGCAAACATTAGGCATTACAGCTCTATGTCTTCATTTGAAATTGTACCCTTTCATAGTCAGCTACTAAATTCATCTTCATATTTAGGAAGGTAAAATCTAGATATCTTTCTCAGAGCACAAGCTATCTATAACTGCGTTCTTTGTGTTTGTTACCAATAAAGCAGAGAAAATTCAAATAGCCTTTCTTTAACACAGAGAGAGAGAGAGAGGAGTTATTTTAGAGGATGCATTCCTAATAGCCTTAGGACAATATTGATTACCTATAATTATTCATTTTGTCTTATTTTTCAGCCTTGCAAAGAAGTGATTATGGAATTCCTTAAAGACCATCTGCTCATAATTATGGGGATTGCCTTCGGACTGGCCGTTATTGAGGTACCAGTATACACCATTAAAATGTTTAGTAGCTAAGAAGCAATATGTTCTACTTAGAAATGCACTGGGAATGGGATTAAAACACCTGGCTTGCTCAATTAATAGACAAGGGAACACCACCTCTCACCTTAGCTATAATCTTACTGTTATTTCATATAAACAGTATATGGCTGCTGAGCTGCGAACTTCAGATGGTATCGGACCACCCTGCTGCCTTGTATAAGTGTATCACATGGCACTTTTTCTGCAAAGATTTGACAGTCCTGGAGCCAGGCTGCGCCATGACAGTGAGCCCTGCGGACAGAAGGGTGTGCGGATATGCAGCCCCAGGAAAACACGGGGCAGAATAGCTGATCCTTTCCTCCTCTTTCCCTTCTTTGCTTGAGGAAAACATCACCTCATAAGAAAACTTAACTGCATATTCTTATCAATCACAGAGAAATTATGGTAAAAAATTATTATTCTGAGGCATAATTTAGCCATCAGGATGTTGCGTGAATGTACCTGAGTGCACACCTGTGCCGCTCCATATATTCCTGTGTGTAAAAAAGGCAGAGTATGTGAGCTTTTTATTTTAATTGCTTCATCATACAGTGAAGAATAACACGCAAAATTTTCTCTGAAGAAAGCAGGAAAAACAGTGAGGTTATCCAGTCAGCTACTTGATGAATGATAGCCTTTGATTAGGAGAAAATGACAAAGAAACAGGGGGTTTCATCATGTTGCTTTCTTCAGTCATTTTCTTTCTTTTCACTATTCCTCTGTGGTTTCCCTCCTCCCCTGCCCCCCACCAATGGATGTTTGAGGCAAAAGCAGAAATGACGAAGATTGCTGTGCAGAGTTCAGTCTGTTATTCCGAATGAAAACTTCTTAACATCATTGGCAGAGGATTGCTACTCGTGGTAGAAGAGTGGGCAAGAGCCCCAACTCGAAAATACATTTCCAGGAAAATAATAGTAAGCTGGGAAGAGTTACGCAGCTGCAGCACTGGGAGAGGACAGGCCACTAACTTCTCGTTTGGCACAGGCTTCATGTTATTTAAGGTGCTATATGTGGGGGGTCAGGTCTCTCGCCTATATGTAGACTTTGGGGGGGAAATAGGTGAAATACACCAATATTAAAAGGCCTTTAAAAATAAAACAGAAGTGTAAAATTGCATCTTGTGTCCCAAAGGTAAGTTATAAGTCACTTTGCTCTAGTTACTGCAGTTACGAGTTGTAGCCTTTAGTTCATTGGCCATCATTCTTCCCTGTTCTCCAGTTGGCATTTTCTGTGGTGGTTGCCTCTCCCAATCATAAAAGGATTAGAAAACAACATGAACAAACAATATGAGCCTCAGATGGTACAAATTGTCAGCTGGAAATTTATACTTGATAAACATTTAGCCTTTCCAAAGCTATTGACATATTATGACTTCTCAAGTAATTGCAGATCAAAGGCCACATGCTTAACCATCTCGCTGCTCTGGAAAACCCCAGATAAAAAGTGGACAAGGAAAAGTGTTCTTCTCTAGCGTTCCCCCCCTCTGCCTGCCGCGTTATGCCACTTGTGGGCTGTTAATGGTTTTGGCTCACCCTGTTAGTGGAAATGATACTGAGAAGAAAGGCCTAATTTCACTTGTGCACAAGTGAAAATGGGGGTATGTCAGGGAAGCCCTGTCAGCTTAATCCAGCTGTGAGTTCATCCCCTCATCTTAGCTGTATCCCTGTGTTCTGTACACTCTCCACTGTCTCTTCCTTAAATAAATGAAGCATCCTTGTGTTCATGGCTTCATAAATGTCATTTGGATACTTCCCACTTTTGTGAAACACCTTCACAGACTGGTTAATTTTAAATCCGGAAGGAAGTTTTCCAATCTTCTGATCTCACCAGCTGTCCACAGGCTGTGGAATTTCACCCAGTAATTCCCACTACAGAAGGTGACCCTACTGAATTTTATATTTAAAGCAACAGCTTCTTTAGTGGACTCAGTGTTTCTATCCCAAATCTATTAGGGATGAATATAAAATACTTTTTGCATGATCATTTGCTACTCAAAACAGTGGGGTATGTGTGTAGATGTATGCCTGTTTATACATGTATGCCTTTACACATACATTTACACAAAAGAGAGTGACAGTGGAAGAGAGATTTCAAAGGGAAACAGCCCTTAGAATAGGCAATGGAATCAGAAAGTTCCTCCAACTTTCTTAGAAAATAAAAGACTGAAGTTTTGTCCAAATTTCTTTAACTTCTCAGTGTTTGCTGCTCCATTGCAGCTAACAACTGCATTTCAAACCTCAAGAGTTACGGGGTTCCCCATCCACAGAGGCAATCCATCTTTTAAACAAATGAAAGTTTTCCACCATGTCTGCAGTCTTACCTGCAGATTTCATTAAAATGGTTATATTCTAGAGTCATGTTCTTTAAGAATTACATTGGAAAAGATCTTCTGCATAGCAGACTTAGCCTGCATGTAAATCCAAGACATTTGCAAACAAAATGTTCCCACTGTGTATCAGTTGTATCCTGGGATTTCCAGGACTGCCAAGTAATACCAGAAATGTCTTTGTTTTCCAGATTCTTGGTTTGGGGTTTTCTATGAGCCTCTACTGCCAGATCCAGAGAAAATGAAACTGTGGAAGTGTCAGAACGATGTCACCAGCCAAATCAAAACCTTTGTAGATAGAGGGATATTTGGCTTGGCACATTCAGATAAATATATGCATGTCCCAGGCAGCTGTTCTGATGAAAACGGCAGCCCTCGTGCACACGGACGCTTCACAATTTGCAAAATGACCTCCTTCATAACATTTAATGATGTGAATGTGAATTTTTATTTGCAATAAACGTCTTTGTTTGTGTTTCTGAGGAGTTTATTTTGTCTGAAGATAGCCTTCAAGACGTGTTGAGATTCCAAGTTCACCACGCAGTGTGTCCACATGGGTGTTACGCCACCCGAAGCAGAGTCACCCTAAACAGCTGCAAATGATCTTGTGGTGGCTGACTGGTCCGGGGAATCACATGCCCACAGGCAGCTTTGCTTGTGGGGCAGGTCCATTTGACACTCGATATGGTATATACGGTCAGGGTTTTTTTACTTGTGAGAAGCACAGGGACTGACTTTCATCCAAATAGGAAAGCCGCATTTCCCTTCAGGGCAGTATAAATCAATACCCTGACAGCTGAGATGGTCACTCTCAGGCCCAAACGATGCTTAGATTGCATTCGGGACTTGGATTTAGTGGCACGTGTTTTGCAAATATGCATCGAGGGTGAAATCCAAGCCCATGTGGAGGCGAGAGAGAAGTCATGGGGGTGAGGCTTCACCCAGAGCGGCGAAGGCGAGCGGTGGCCTCCCCAGCAGTGGGTGGACAGCAGAAGGCATGGCTGCGAACGGAGCGGCAGCAATATAAAGCAAATCTGCCTTTGGATTGACCAGTGCTTGCAAGTGTTGGGGCCCGGAGGCACCCCTAGCCCTGACTGTCCCTGCCCAGCCCCCCCAGGGTTCCCTGCACCCTGCCCACAGCCCAGGACTCCCTGTCAGCCCCTCAGGGCCATCAGCCCCTGTCCCAGTGATTCTGGAGCAGGGCCTGTCTCCAGCTCCCCACAGCCCTGCCTTGCCTGGTCTCAGGGGAGCTGCTGGTCCAGGTGGCTCCCCGACAGAAAGTAAATGGCAGCAGGGAGCAGATTTTTTAAAGGTATGAGGGTGTCTAACAATGCCCATAGGGATCTGTTTTCCACAGCATGCCGATGGCCTCACTGCTGTGCGCTGGGAGCTAGCAGTTTTCACCAGCCCTGCTGGGACCCCATCTTCATCTTTAGGAGCGGCTTTAAATGCCTTCAGTCAGCTGCTCTGAAGAGAAAACCACGTACAATGCTCGTCTACTTTAAGACCTCTCAAGTGCCCACGACTGTCTCAAAGCACACCCAGACTGCTCCCGTCTTGACAGAGCCGTGCAACTGTTCCTTAGAAATACATTAAAAGCTTTCCTTGAGCAGAGACCTTTGTCCTTGCCTTATGCTGACAGGATTGGGCTCAGTTAAAATTCATCTGCAGTAACCACTTTCTCTTAAAACACATCCAGAGGAAAAGTTTCTGTCCCATCTCCCACCCTTTCCTGAGCCCTCTGACGATTAACCCAAGCAGTGAGAGCTGCTTTCAGAAATTCATGTGTCTCGCAGGAAAGTCATCTCACTACCAGACAGTTCTGGCACTTGCCATTCCCTTTGCTGAACTTCAGAGACTGTGCCAGAAGAATTCAAACTTTCTTGGCCCAGAGGAAAAGCATGACTCCATAACCCAGCCGTACTCACTGGAAGGAGAAACACTGGCTTCTGGTTCCTCCTCTTCCGCAGACTGTTTTTTCCTGTGCGTATCTTACCCGTGATTTGAAATCCTGGGAGCAGAGCCTGAATCACCCAGATCATGGGATGGCAGCTGGACTCTTGGATTACCATTACAGAACAAATTGGGAGTAGAAGGGTGAAAAGCAGACAGAATTGTATCTTCCTCTTCCTTCTACTCCTTCCCGTGAGAAGGAATGTTGTCTTTGAACAAAGGACCAGAGGGTCTCCCATAGAGAGGGGGCTCAGAGCTGTGGATGCCTAATGGATAGACATGAAGGGGAAATTACAGCTCACCCTTGCAACCAGAAGTAGTTAGCTTCAGGCAGCTGTAAACTTGAGTATTACTGTTAGGGATTTGTGATGAACATTGACACGAGGTTGGCACAACGTACGCTGGCTTGGACACAAATCCAATCCTATATCTTCTCGGGAGGGGGGACAGATGTATAAAAGGAAGGTATTCCTACATGTCAATTCTGGTTGTCTACAGCCTGGTATGCTGGTTTTGGCTGGGATAGAGTTAATTTTCTTCATAGTAGCTAGTACGGGGCTATGTTTTGAATTTGTGCTGGAAACAGTATTGATAATATAGGGATGTTTCAGTTACTGCTGAGTAGTGCTTACACAGTGTCAGGGACTTTGCTGCTTCTCACATTGCCCTGCCAGGGAAAAGGCTGGGGGTACACAAGAAGTTGTGAGGGGACACAGTCAGGACAACTGACCCCAACTGACCAAATGGATATCCCATACCATACGACATCATGCTCAGCAATAAAACCAAGGGGAGGGGGGGGGAGGGCTGCTGCTTGGGCACTGCCTGGCCATCAATTGGTTGGTGGTAAGCAATTGTTTTCATATGCATCACTTGTTTTTCTTGGTTTTTATTTCTCTATCTTTGTTATTTTCCTTTTCATTACTACTACTACTACTATTACTACTACTACTACTTATTATTTCCATTATTATTTTATTTCAATTTTGTTTCAATTTCAATTTCAAATTTTATTTCAATATTCAAACATAAACTGTTTTTTATCTCAACCCATGAGTTTTCTCACTTTTACCCTTCCCATCCTGCTACGGGGGAAGTGAGCAAACCGCGGTGTGGTGCTTAGTTGCTGGCTGGGGCTAAACCACGACAGTCCTTCTTTGGTGCCCAGTGTGGGGCCTGGAGAGTACAAGATAATGAAAGATTTGATTGGAATGTGCTAGATATTGAATTTATAGCTGTTACTGCTATTTGGTTATTAACCAGCAGGCTTCTGTGCTTGCCATGGGGCTTGATTGCCTCACTGTATATTAGAGTCAAGCTCTCATTAGAGGCTGCTTTTTGCTTTTGCTGCTTGCTGTACTGCGGTATTGCGCACCCTCTTACTCTACTGTGCCTGAGAACATTTTGATAACGGCAATGGCGATGTGCCTGGGCTGGCAGATGGCCGAGGCATTGCTGCTTCTGTGCTGCCATACTGGACAGGAGGGGTTTCACACACTCCAGTGTGAACTCGAGTCAAAGGGACTGTGACCTGTGGATGAGTCCACACAGGAGCAGGACACCCTGAAGCATCTGTGGCCATGAATAAGTCCACACCAGACCATGTACATCTCAAAGCATCTGTGGCCATGGTTATGTTTGTGCTGTAGCAGGTATACCTCTGAAGGGATTGTGGCCCTTCCTACAGTCATGGTAGCATATAATCATAGTACTTGAACACTTTGGATACAGCCCTCAAAATATTCTCCTTTTGTGTTAACATAATGATGCATGACACAACAAACTTTTTGGTTAAAACTGTGATGCCATTAAATTCAACAGCAAAATGTTGTCTTCAGTGAAGAACTTTGACACAAGAGTTTCATCTGGAGCAAGGTGAATAGTTCCTCTGTTTATTTAGGCAATTTGTCTTTATTTCCTAATGCTCTAAGGAATAAAAATAAAGTACTACGACTATATGCTACCATGACTGTTTAAACGGGATTGAATCAATGAAGTCATTCAGAATATTACCAACTTGCTGCTGCAGTGGGTTTACCTCTAAAACAGGCCCACTGCCTTTGAAGTTGCAAAACTTATTTACGTGAAACGTTCTGTAGCCTCCTGAAGTTTTCTCCTCTGTTTTTCAATGGAAACAGCAAAATACCAAGCATGAAACAAAGATAAATCTATCTGGATGGGATTCACCCAGCCACATGCAGAACTCTACAGTTCTACAGTAGAAATTCATCTCATAGAATCACAGAATGGTTTGGTGTCATTGTAGAGACGGACACGACACTCAAATATCCAGTTTCAGCAATCGTCCTCCTATTTTACAAGCAGTGCTGTTTTATATCCTCTTAGCTGGTTGCTTATCTGTGCATATATTCTAACATTCTACTTTTGCCCAATCCACTCTCACATCACACACCATTCAGCCAATACAATTGTTGATCACGCACTGTTCATGCTCTGGGAAAAGCCAGGATGTTTGCCACCCCTTCACTTGTTTGCTCGGATCTTCTCAGGATTCTTTTGTCTCCTCAAGGGTACACGGGTATCTGTTCAGGGTCAGTGTTAAACTTGTATTTTGATCCCTTGGACCAGCCGAGGTCTCGCACAGTTTGGGTTGGAAGGGATCTTTAAAGATCACCTAGTCCAACGCCCTGCCATATCTGAGCTACCTGTTTGGACTCCCCTTATGATCAATGAAGAGAAATAAGCACATCTAGGATTTGAGCCATCTCGTTCTAAAATAGGTATCCAAAGAGATTAGATGAGTCATTGGCATTGCAGATAGGTGAAGTCGGAGTGAATGAATCCCACCCTGCAATACTAAACTTGTTAAAATCAACAGAAGCGGTGGTCAGTCAGGAAAGAGCGTGAGTATAATATTCCATGAGGGTGCATTGATTATTCATTGATCCATTGACGTTTTTGCTCAGCCACAACACAGCCTGCTAGGAACTGAGCCCTGCTTACTCTCTGGGCTGGTAGGATGAGATTCATCTGCTGTGCAGGAATGTCCCTTTCAGAGTCACGATGCTGTAACAGAGATCCCAGCACCACTCCTTCAGGGAGTCCTCTTGGTATTCTTATCAAAGAACATTTTGTGAGAGCAATTGACTCAAAATAACAATGGGACATTTTTCTGAGTCCACATCCACTTTTTAATAATGATGTCTGGAATCGCTGAAATGGAATTTGACAATAAATCCTCGATAGAACAATAAAAGCATAAGGGTTTTCTTTTGTGGGGTGTTGGGGAAGGTTGTTTTTGCTTTTTCACAACAACCTCATCCAAGGTTATGTTCCTCTCAATGTTACCCAATAAAATCAAGCATACAGAGGAAAGACACATGGCCAAGACCTCAGTGCTTTGGAATAGCAAAAGAAGAAAAAACATATATCATTATAATCTTAAATAGTGTAAGAAAAGAGTGGTAGGAAGAAAAACAATGCATCCCTGTCTTTGCCAGGGGACCTGAATGCCAACTTAAAACCAAGTCCATTTAACACAAACTAGTGATTTATCATGTCAAAACCAAAAAATGATTTAATGGCAAGAGACAAGACATCACACCCGGGTCAAACTATCTCCAAAGAATGATTTGTTACATCATTTAAGGGATTTTGGGGGAAAGTGTTGTTCTCAGAAGGGATTTCATGTGGAGGAAAAATACAGCATGATTAGAAAAAGAAAAAAGTTATAGTTTATGGTAAAATATGAGTCAGTAAAGCTATGCCAGGAATGCCATAAACAAGGAAGGGAGTGTTAATAAGTCTATTACTAGAAACAAAACCCAATGAAGAAAAAGACAGAGGCAGATAGACAAAGAAAGAAGGAATCTGATTTTGAAAAATGAAAGAAGAATGAAGCAAAACAGGACAGGTTAATTTGAAGGAAAAAAGAATAAAGGTTTTGAGCTTATCAAGATCCAAGGGTTTGCTGCACTCAGCTCAGCGTGGGGGGAATTTGGCCCTGATCCACCTTTGTGTCGTGGCTGTCATGTTGAATGCCAGTTCAACCTGTTCTTCATGCAACACCAAATCTGCCCCAAATTTGGCTGGCTGTCAGGGCCCCTAAGAAGCCAGTGTTGCAGCTGGGGCTCATCAGAGCAGAGCTGGTAGCCAAAGGGTGCCCCAAGAGACAGCTCTGTTAGCTGTGTGGCCCCCATGTGTGCCTGGAGAATGAGCCTGAGGAGCTAGAACTGCTGACTTTCCCTCTGGGAAGGACACCAGGGCACTGCAGATCTCACCCAAGTATGTTTAGAGACATGATTGAGGCAGCAGGATTTGTTTTTCAGTTAAGATAGAGGACTATCAGTTTAAATTCTGAAATAGGATTGAAACCACAAAATTAAAAGCCGGCCCTTTGGCTCTGCTGTAAGATCTGTCCTAATCGCTTAGCCAAAGGCTTTCTGGCATGGGAGAAAACTCAGCTGATTTAGGCTGGATTCAACTCTCCTCAACTGAGGGGATATTTGACATTGGGTCAGCCAGTTATAGAGCAAATACCTAATGCTGCTCCAGGCCAGAACCAAAACCTACCCCCGCAAAGGTTGAGGCTGGGGAAGCTGCCTGGACACCGCTCTCCAGCAAGGAACCAGGCTGTGTCGATCTGGGGAAACGTTACATTAGGACCTCGTTCAGGGACCAAAGGGAGGCTTGGATCTCTTCTGGCGTTAGCCATGGCAATTTGATTATTCTTGATAATTATATATCAAGAAAACTGGCAGGTTTTCTCCCCACCCCTGTCAATAGCAATATTCTCATCCTTTCACTGAAGGGCTCTCTTTTTGTGCAGTGGTTTGGATTAAATTGCTTTTTGTTCTTTTCAAGTCTTTCTTTTTTGAACTGTAAGCTGACCCTCGGTGTATTTTGCAAAATGCTGAGCCTGCTTGGGTTTCCTGGGGAGGTAGAGGGGTGATGTCATTCACCACTTGATAGGGTTGAATCCTTTATCTATCTGAACTTGGACACTGGGGAGGAATGGGAAAATCGTGCCTCTCCCTTTCTGTCTCAAATCCACTTATGAATTCTTTCTCCTTGTAGAGACTAACAAGTCTCCACAGCAATATCCCCTTACCCCTAGATTTTATAAAATTTGCCTGAGCAGTCCAGAATTCTTTAAAAGACAGGAACCAGAGAAGTGGGAAAGGCATGAAGGAATAAGAGGCAAGAGAGGTCCTTGAGCAGTAAGAGGGATAAGAGACATATAATATTCTTCCTTCCCAAATCTGTGAGGAGCTCAAATTCAGCTAGTATAATTCATCAGAGAGACTCCAATTTCTTCATCTCCTTTAAACTGTGCAAGATTGGAAAAAACTGTTGGGCCCATTTTTTTTTTTTCATGAAAACGGAACTAAGCTGTGCTAATGGACTAGCACACACAAGGCTGTGGAGGAAACTGGTGAGAAAACCAGGCACTGAATATGGACAAACCCAAGTGCTCTCTCAGGCAGCTTCATAAAACAGTCTCAAGGCATTTCAGCGTACCAGCTCTTTACACCGAAAGTTTGTGATCTTGCTAACGTACAGAGGTTAATTAGTGGAGTGGATTCCAGGGATTGTATTAAAAGTCCCAAAGTGTCAGTAGTTTCACATCTGCTATTAAATGAACATAATGTGTTTCTGAGCTGTTTCAAACTCTGCTTTTGTGGTGTTTGTTATCGAAAAGATTTGCCAGATCAGCCAGACCCAGGTTGATACATGAATAACGACTATTTTGTAGCGGTAATGCATTTTCTTGCTAAAGTTTCAGCTGAACATATTACTTCCCTGTGACACAAATGTTTCCTAAACTACATTTTACTATATTCATGCATTAAAGCAGCAGCTACACTCTGAACCATTAAATCTATCATTACTCGACTCGACATTAAGTTCTTTATTCTTACAGTTAATTCAGACCAGGAAAGATCTTTCGTAAATTTGATTCTGTTGGGGATGAGAAAGAAATTGAATGTACTTACTACTGTCTCTGTTAAAAAAAATATCTTTTAGAGTGCATTGGGTTTTGTTCAAAACTGTTTGTTGAAACCATAATGACTAAAGCTTAATATCTGTATCATTGATTATTAAGAGTAACAAATATTGGGAAGTGGAGCCATGGAAATGAATGTTGGCTGTTCATTTCTGTTCTCTGCCTGGACAAGTGTCTACTGCTGTGAATACTATTGAGATCCTCTGGCACAGGATTAAAATAGACTCTTTCAAAAAAAGCAGTGACTGAGGAAATTGTTTAATCAAAAGTGTATAATAATAGTGTGAATAGGAATAGGAATGAATATACCAAAGAAATATACCAGCACTGCCTTACTGCGTAGGAAGCTAATTGTAATCACTGCTCCCATGGCTGCAGCAAAGGAGTTGGGAGCATGCTGCCTCGATACCCGGGCTCTTGCTGTGCCATAGATGTTTATAGGCAGGCAAACAGATGGGGTGGGGAGTAAGGATCATGTGGCAACAAGGCTCAGAACACCAGAAAAGGAAGTGAATGAGAATGTCCTAAATTATACCTAATTGCAATGGGGAGAGGAATCCAGGGAGCCAGAGCGTGAATTGCACGAACTTGAACGTGATTGGAGCGACAAGACAGAGCTTTACAACCCAACCTGATGGGAAGCATGATGGATCCCTGGAGCTTCTTGCAAACTGATCAAGGATGGGACTGTTTGTCAGCACAAATGAGAAATTACAGACTACTGAACACAATAGAGTGTGCTGAAATGGGAAGGAAATGAGGGCTTGTTTTATGGTGGTTGGATTTCAAAAATGTCCTCTGCTCTAAGAAACACTCAAGATTCTGAAAGAGTTCATCACCTTAAGTACAGGAAATTGTCTGTCACATACAGTTTTGGGTACTGTGATCGTGGTACAAAGGATCCAGATGTGCTATCTCTGACATGCTTAATACCATAGCACAAACAATTACGATGAATTACCTTCTCCCCATGATTTAAGATTCTGCTCTCATTCTACGCATGGACTCTTACGGTGACATGGGGAACTTCCTGCTATTACCTTTTTTGCATTATTATTTCTCAGTCTTTCAGCCAGCGGGAAAAGGATTTGAATCAATAGAATAAAGAGGCCATTCTGGAGTACAGTGTGGCTAACTTGTTTAAACATAATTTTTAAAACATATATACAAAGAAATATACAAACCATCTGAGAAAAAAAAAAGCCTGCCTGTGGCTTTAGAATAGGAGATGTGCTACAGATGCAAACAGTTGTGGACAAAAGACTTCAAGAGCAGTTTTTCAGAGCTGAAATTGGCTCTGCTTCAAATATTCTCGAAAGACTAATTTTTTTGGGATGGCAGTGACCATAAGTTGATGTTAATAATGCAAGTCAATTTTAATAATGCGTGGCTCTAACTGCAATAACCACAACAATGTTATGTTAAAGGAATGACTGCCATGGATTTCATGCTGGTGTGGAGAATTTTGTGAGCAGGTGGAGCAGGTTTTATATCTTCCAAGAGGGACACTTGATGTATTTCTGGTCATATGGCAGCCATTCCTGAAGCTTGAAACGATAGGTGATATAGTTGGTATAAACTTTCTGTGCTTGCAGATCCACGGTTTGAATTTATGCCTATTGTCTGATGGCTATCACTTTAACTTATATTGGAATAGAAATGTATTAGAGAGCCTGGAACTATGTAGGCATAAAAAATATGTACAAAGAGATGAAAACAGAAATGAATATTGACACTTACTCAAGAAATGCAAGCCACTAGACTGAATATTTAGAGAATATTTCATAGGGGAACACGGTTTATATTCTACCGCATATTACAGACCACAACCATCGCATCACAAACGTGCTAATGTCTCCAAATGGAGAAAATACAAAGGTTCCCTGATCTATTCTGGACTTCAGTGGGTCTATTTATCAAATTAAGATTGGATAAATTAAGTGGCATTCGGTCACCTAATGAAGCATTTAGTGCCCTTTAGACTGCTGAGGTCTTCTGCCTGGGCTCCAGCTGCTGCTCTGTATCCCTTGGGTCCTGTGTCACACCTGGCAGTCCTGCACAGATTTCTTCCTCACCTCAGCAGAGCTAAAGTGAGACGATTTACTTTAAGGCTCTTGATTCACTCTCTTGGTCCCCAGAAAAGGATTTGTTATCACTTGACTACCAGTTACCTGGCAGCTTAGATAGACAGAAAAATTAAAAGTCTAGAAAAGTTTGGTTAATGCTGACAACAGAACAATTGTGTCAAAACCCTGCTATGAGTTAGATATCTAGGTAGTACACTGTTAGGAATCCTAATGGAGCTACACTGACTTCACACCACACTGGAAACAAGAGCACAGTATATAGCCTGTGGTCTGAAGGAGTTGACTCAACTGTGAGACTGAGAAACAGACACAAATGCTCTTGTGGACTTAAGTGACTTGTCCACATGAAGATGTGACGGGGAATCAGCAAAGCCAGAGGCGTTATGACTAAATTAATTTCGTAGGCAGCAGAAAGGGAGAGAAGGCTGCAAGGAAGGGAATAACTAAAATATTTTAAGGCTGCAAAGTGTAGTTCAGCTACACTTTCTAATTTGGGACTTTGTCAAGCACTTGGGAGCAAAATTATGTTGACATGGAAAATGCTGGGCAGTTTGAAATCCAGGTGACAGAAGAAAGCAAGGCAGCAAGAGCTACCTGAGTTAATGTTTATGGGTTGTCCTGAGGCATGTCCATAGGCGCAGGACAGTTTTCTGCAGCAATAGAGCCGTAAAAAGAAAATTTGTGACCCCAGGCTTTTACTTTCCATTTGTTCTCCAGGGTATATGTCTTGCATATAACTTGTATGCGCTATGTGTCTTGTTACTGTAATCAATGTAATGGTGTTGCTCCACATTTTGCAGAGCTTGAGAGGTCACCTGTAGCCTAGCGTGTGACAAATTCTAACAAGGATATACAATTATTAGGGCCCAGATGCACTGACGAGTGTGCAAGTCGTCACTAGAGATATGGGTTACAGTGGCCTCCATGCCAGCAGCCTGCTGTCAAGCACAAGATACAGCTCAGCACTTGAGCAACACTTCAGAGTGTAGCATCTGCCTGCAGCCAAGAAACGTCCACCCCACTGGAATATGGATTAGCACTGTACATGGAAAATAAGCTTTCACAGTCACCTTATAATCTGTTATTTTGACTTTTCTGTATATTTTTGCAAATGTTAGAGAGCAGAACTAAGTGTTAAGGACTCTGGGGGGCAGGTGAGGTAGTAGCAGATGAGATGGGTTTGCAGAACAACAGTGAACTAATAAGATACCGGCATCATTTCACAGAGTTTTAAACCATGTGTTGTTATTCTTTTCTGAAGCTGCAGAATTCTGCGGAGGATGGTACTTGTTAATTGTAAACACTTAAACTGCTAAAACGGCAAGTGTTAGTTTCTTAGGAATGTATCTATTTTTTCTAACAAAAATTGAAGAGTATCAGTCTGGTGGCCAGACAACTTTCCCAGGCAGCAGTCCATGTTCAAGCAGTTACAGCGAACTCGTGCAACCTCGGAGTAGCAACAAAGAGCGCCACATCACGATCTTAGGAAACGGAAACCTGCTTTGTCCTATTTACCCTGATTTAGCCTAAGGAATCTTTGGGAATCAACAGTTTTAAAAAGTGAGTTAGTGTTTAGGGCGACAGTGCTGTGCCATTTGTGGAATAATAGTGTTCTCTTTAACACAGAAAATCTCATTCACCCCGGAGACGAAATGGGGCCAAATCCTCATCTGATGTCAATCAGTGTGATTCCTTTGCCATTAGCACGGCTCCAATGTGTTCGGTGGAGCAATACCAATTTACTTCTGCTGAGGGCTTTGGCCTTCTGTCTCATAGCTCAAAGAAATTAAGCTGCCTTCCAAGTCTTCTGACTGAAGCCGCGTGCAGTTTAAATCTTGCTGCAAAAAAAAACCTGTTCAGATATGTTTTTCCTTTCTGTTTCAAATGACTTTGCACATTCATCATATGAGTTTAATGGAATATGTCTAATTTTCATCAAACTATGGAAAACCAAAAAATGTTCACAGGTTCTCGCCAATGACCTATTTTGCTAAAAAAATATAATAATGCACTTAAGCTAAATTTACTTTGCAGAAATGGTTTCTCTTTATTTTCTCTCTTTTTTTTTAATTTATAATGAAATGTGAAGAAAGTTAACATATGAGCCATTTTACACCTTATTAATAACATTTTGACAGCCCCGCTTTGAAGGCCTTTTCAAAATAATGTGAAAATCCAAGAAAACTATGTCAATATTATTTTAAGTTAGAAAGGCACCCTTTTCTCATATTTATTTTTTCCTTCATCATGTTTAAAATGGCCTGTCTTAAATTCGCAGTTAAGGATAGAATTCTGTCCTTATTGAAACTAACACTTTCCTATATTACTTTAATCTAAGACCTCAGCTCATTATCTCATCTCACAAATCAGGTAAACTACGATGCCCCTACAAAACAGGAAAATTATAGGAATTAACATTTTCCATGTTCTGTAGTGAGAACATCCTACGCACATGTTAATAGGAGCTGATATCAGGAGTTTCGTACACTTCCTCCTGCTAAGATTAGGTTTTGCAGTTATTTTGCATATCTCTGCCATCACTAGAGTTCACTTTTTTATTAAGTGAGGTATTGGGTAGGTTTATGCATTCATTTAATTTTATATTAGTTATTCATTTAATTTTATATTAGTTATGGTAGGCCTAAAAACCCCAGAGTCACCCCATGCGTGGGTCTCGCAACTGGCTGCTCCTTAGGTGGGGAATTGTGAGACCAATAGGCAAGATCTGTGGGGAGTTTATGGGATAAAGAAAGGGCCTGAGAGGGGCTGGTCATCCCCTGCGATGAGGAGGATCTGCCCATGATGAGGCTGAAAGCCCCAATGGCAGGAGGCTTTGAGGGGACTGACTCAGGTCCCTGTTGGTGATACTGAACTGGGACTCTGAACGCCAAAGGTCTCCCTAGGAGGAAGGAAGCAAGAAATAGTACCAGTAGTTTGGAGACAGTGACATACTGGCACGCAAAGTGGTGTGCTGATTTATTTGAGAGAGAGGAACAGGAGGGAGAATAGCACATCTTGGAGCAGGTCCACCTAAAGCTTCCCCTTTTTGTTTTAAATTTCCCTGCACCTTCATCACCTCTCCTTGCTGACCTTGTCGTCATGGCAGGAAACCTCCTCGTAACTTGGGTTCAGTGTGGCCCTGCAATTGTAAGAAGTGACACCATGCATCCCACCACATCACTTGTGATTGCCACCATGGACATGAAGAGGGGAAAAGTCACAGTGGGTGAGGACATGGTGAACTGTAGTGCTGGCTGGGCTGGGAAGGATCTGACGGCACGTCTAAAGGAATAAGCCTCTTTAAAGAGAAAAGCAGACAGCATTCCCCAAAGGAACTACGCAAGATGACCGAAAGAAGCCGTTTCCCAGCAGATCCTGTCTATGTTAGGGCTCTGCTGGCATGACTGTGTCAGCAAGTCTGGAAACTCCTAATTGAAGCACAGCTCCAGCGGCCAAACTTTAGTGCAGATCAGGCCTCAGAAAGGGCCAGGACGCTCTGATGCATTATTTCCAGTGCAGGTCCCGCTAGATTAGGATGTGTTTTTCATTTGAAGTTGAGCTACTCTAACCCAGTTCCCTCCAAACAAACAAACAACCGAACGAGCGAGCAAACGACCCCGTGGGAGGGATGGCTTATTCGTCCGCAGCGGGGAGCGGAGCGGGGTGGGGACCGACTGGCTCCGAGTGCCGGCGCTGGGGTTGTTTTCCCCTATGACTTTCATCCTGTTTGTCACTGTTACCAGGGGTTTACAAACTCAAAGCAAACATCTGGTCCGGTTTAATACCAACAAGAAAGAAAACTGGATATTAATTTTGATATGACAGTAAAGCAGTTTGATAGCGCTCCCGCTGACAGAGCCGCCACACCATTTACGATCTCTAAAACTAAATTGATTTTCATAAAACCCTCACAAGATCCTATTAGGGCTGACAATTAAGATTATAATGCGGCCTAGCCTGCTAAGGAGCAGTAAATTTTCCTGGAATCTGGTCAGTTGGTTACACTGATTTTATATTAAGTTAGAGAAAATTTTGGTCATGTGAAGGCAAAAGCAGTTTAAATCTGTTTCATACATTGCAGCATGGTCTCACTGATTAAAAATACCTGGGCCTCTTCCAAACTTGTCGTCATATTGGCTACATGACTGTTATAAGCAAACCCCCGCAAACAGAAAGATCTGAAAGTTCAAAGCTTATTTAACTTGAGAGTGCTTGTAAAAGGGGAAAAATGCCATTTCTGCATGGAATAATGGCTTGTAACTTTTCCAGCATTATTTTTTCATTAATATCACCTGAATCTGATATGCATGTTTCACAGCAGACTCTAAATAAGAAATCTGGTACCTTTTGGCCTGTTATTCCTGTACCATCTGGCTAACAGGTACTGTACTGTTCCTGCAGCGTGACGCACCAAATAAAAAAGTCAGATCTTTTTAAAGCCACAATAAATTTCCCAAATGAGTTTGTGTGAAATGTTAAAAAGCAGAAGATAGAGGTTTTGGGTTACATTGCCTCTAATTTGAAAGGGGGATAAGTGGAGCCAGGTGGGCTACTTAGCCAATACCTGCCTGTTCCAGCTTTTTGAATCTGTGAACATTACACCCGGATACAGATGGAAATTGGAAACAATAAATGATTATTACAGAGACTTTATCATCCTGTAACTTGTGCACAAAAGATGAGCCACTCTCAAGGACACTTTGAAAGTGCGCTGCTTATGCTTGTATCCGGACAGATGTACGGGAGTAGGAATGTGCCATATATCAAGTGAGAGGAATAAGATTTCTTAATTCCACTGTGACAAGCACAAGTATCTTTTAAAAAATGAGCCTCCCCTTCTCAGCATTAATCCAGTTTCTTTCTGATGTCTCTTTTTTTGTTGAGATGAGCATCCACCCATTTCCAGCAATCTGCTAGTCCACAGCTGGAAATGGGGGATGGTATAAGCAGACAGATATTAAGAAAAGGGGGTCATGATATCTTACTTGAGTTTCAAGTACAAGAAATAAAGGTAAGCTCAGACAGTTAACTTCTCCTCTCCCACTAGCCACTTCTGACTCATAAGTCTGTATTTTCATCAATGTTCAGAAAGCTGCGTTTCAGGACAACAACTGCAAATAAATCCAGATTAGAAATTACTCAATGGCATATTTCTTCGTTGACTATCACAATCAAAACTTTCCACATGGATAGCCTGACTTTTCTGGGGGATGGATGGGAAGCAGAAAAATTTCCATCACAAAATGTCTAGCTCGCTTTCAACTTTCTCAGCAGAGACCAATTACCCTGTGGCCTGGGGTCCCCCTGCTCCCCATCCTCTCCCAGCTGTTGGGAGCAGTGGCTGAAGGAAAACTGGGGCTCTGGGAACCTTGGCAGCATCTCAGTCCAGTTCCATCTCACATGAGACAAATCCCTCTGCAGAAGTGTGCGTCTTTCCCGTTAATGAGGAAGGCAGCCTGGACAGACGCAGGCACTGAGCAGAGCCGGGCAGCTGGGCTGCTGTGGAGTTCAGGGCTTTCCTTTGAGTTGGTGACAAAACGAATGCTGAGACACGAAAATCCTCAGCAGGATGGGATGAGCTTCTCTGCACAGCTCTATAACCAGCTGTCAGGCTCTCCCTTGGAATCGGAGACCACCGCAGCCACCACAAGTCCTGATAAACCTTGTAAGGACTGGGTAGGTCTTCCTGCATTTGATTTCTATTTCCATTCGATTTAAGACAATTATGCCAAGGGGCTGAGCATGGTGATGCTCAGCACTGCCGTATTAGAGGCTGGGGTGAAGTGGAATTCATAAACCCCAGGCAGGGGTCCAGGTAAGCTGTCCTCCATGTGGAGTGAGGGGGCTACAAGGGCAGGGATGGCCACAGCCCGTGCCCCGTGGGCAGGCAGGTGAGCAACCTGCCAGGGCAGGGGTGGGTGCAGCATCCACCTCACTCCTGCGTGGGATTCACAGCCCAAGAGCTCTCCGCAGCAGCATAAGTCTCTTCTCTGTCATAAGAGTCAGATTTTACTCTCTTACAGTACTGCAAGGCTTCATTAAGGTTCACTAAGCAAAGTGCATACACTTTGGGATGGACAGGAGAGGGCAGAGGACTCACCATGCTGGACTTTGCTGATTAAATTTGCTTGTGGCTTTTTTCTGCCTCTCACCCTCATGCTTTACCACCGTGCCACTGTTTTGTGTTGTCAGCCTTTTTTCTTCACAATGGTTTGCTCACTTCAGCTCCTTGTAAAATGTCACCAAACTTTGCAACACGTTTATTAATTAAAGAGCAGAAAGAAAGTGTAGGGATGGTAATAATGCAATTATTACCCATTTTCTAGTAATTTTTCATTTCTCTTAGGGAAAACAAACATGAGCTGGAACAGCAGGACTGCATTTAAAACCAAAACAAAACCCTCTTCCAAAATACCTCCATATATAAGAATGGGAAATTATTCCTTGCAATTAGATCAAATCAGGGTGTTCCACAAGATGTGAGACTCAGCTCAAGAGGAACAGCTGGAATGAAATGCAGTGGAAAGCTTAACACCATCTCTATTTAAAAAGGAAAAAAAAAAAAAAGAAACTTTGCAGATCTGATCTGCATTGTATGAGAAATCAAATAATATTTTCAACATTTATATTCGGTCTGAATTAGTGGAAATCCACAACAATGATCATTTTTTGGCCTAGCACAGAAAATGCCAGTTTCATAACAGCTGTACATGTTAACATACTTGTTCCCTTTGGGGTATTTGTATGTCTTACCAGCTTAAATAGCTCCACTACTTATAAACTTGTACACAAACGTCTAACAGATGTACAAGTTCACATGAGAAGGAATAAAAAATGCACAAACCCCATCACTCTTTCACAACTAATCTGCTTTAATGTAGGAAACACAGCCCACTTGCGCTTCCTTCACTGCGAATGCTTTCGTACTCTGTGAGATCCCTGAATCCCAGCCTACTCTTTGTTCTTTCGTATTTGAAATAGCTGTTGGACTTTTAGAAATGCTCCGTCAGTCTTTTTTAATTGTCTCATGAGACCCAGTATTCTGAACAAGCATAAGTAAATGCCTTTAAAAGCTCTGAGATGGATTTACTGGGAGGACTGAGGTGGGTACATTCCCCTTTATTTAACAGCAGAGGAGCTGTGACCCTGAGTCGTCATTTCGTTGCCTTACCCACAACCATGCAGCATACATCTCTGAACAGTCTGATTTTAATTTACTTGGCACTTTAACCTGCATCTAAACAGTTTTGAGCTCCTGGTTCTCTTTCTTCCTCCTTCAGCTTCTTTTGTGATTTTGGGCCAGAGCTGTGTGGAGCTGATGTTTCTCCTTTCTCCCATCTCCTGTTCACAGTGTCCCTTCTCCAGGGAAGGAACTGGTCTTACGTGCACTTTTAGGATATGGTTATGTCCCACAGTGTGGTCCTGCAAAGAGGTGGCCTAAACAAGCTTCATGCTAACAAGCACAGGCAAAGTAGCACAGAGATGTTTCCAAAATAAATGAGTCTGCAGTTTTACCTGAAGATAAATTTATCCTCAGAAGTACAATAAAATAGTCTCCCTGGACTGCCACATGAATTGAGCTTTACTGCTTCTACTGTCCAAGCTAGCTTGCTTATAGTTGAGGCAGATTGTTTGTATGGCAGTGGTTTGTCTACATAACTTGAACCCGGCTCAGCAGTAGAGAACGCCTGGGCTGATCAGTCACTCAAGTGAGTTTCTCCCTCCAACTATTGCACAGAGCATACACTCTTGCGTGCTGTATGACACCGAAATCATGCTTGATCAAGCAACCATGTATTTTCTGAAAGAAAAGAGAGGCAAATACTTCTAGACCAATTATTAGTTCATGCTTGCAGGACGGTAAATGAACAACGCATTCCTGTCACTTCAGGAGACACCTGAGCATCCATTACCTTTACCATCATCAAGCTTAACTAGAAGTCAGTTAGAAGATGATTGCAAATGCCGTATCCTTGACAGCGCTGCGGATCTTGCCAGTTTACTGGCACCAGTGAGACCTAGATTGACTGGGATTTCCGCCCATGTTCTTTGCTGTAGATCCTGCCTATGGCTTTTGGGTTAGCCCTTCTCCTTCGTCAAGAGAAGCAGTAAACAAGCTGGTAAATCTGTCCTCTGCATTGTCAAAGTGTAAAGTTACACCATATCTGTACTTTCTTCTTCGTTTTGTTTTTTAATAATCTATTGGGTTTGTTTGTTCAAGTTAATGAATATAGTATGTTATTGTTATGTAGTTATGCCAAAACACTTCACCAGAAATTTCATAAATGTTTTCTGGTGCGTTGCCCAGTTTCATGTGGTTTCACTTTTTCCCTTCATATAGAACAAAAGCACATGGAAGATAAAGATCTTGGGGTTAATACAACTAGAAAAAGCCCTGGGAAGATTCCCTTAAACAGCAAAAAAGGAGTTAATGAAAAATCAAGTACAAATGAATTATTGTCTGGCTGGCTAACAGTAAAGCTTTAAGGTCTCGATAGCAGCTTTTATTTGCAATGGTAAGCATTTATTCTCAGCAGGAGTCCAGCCAACTTTTTGGGGGACAATCTGTGTGAGAAAGCACACATCACCACAGGGAAAGGTCTCACCACCTAACATTTGCAGCTTCACAAAGTTTCAAAATTGTCCTTTGCTCATAGTAGCATTCCTCTTGGGCTGAGGAGTTTCCATACAATTAAAAGGAGAGGGTCTCTGCCTCCAGGGAGTTCACAGCTGAAGGTCAAAAAAACCCAAGGGGAATCAACAAAGGGGTTTTTGTGCAAATCAGCAGGATGCTACGAAACAGCATTGCACTAGGCTTTTAGGATGTCTCTGACTTGCTCTGTTAGTACAAAGAGGCTATTTTCCCAGAACACCTCTATTATCTGTGCAAAAATACTGCTTTTGGAGGTGGCACCTGAGAAGGCCTGGAACTGTGAGAAAGCAAACTCTAAGAACGCAAACAAAACCAAACTGTTGTTTGTCCATATAGATAGTGCAGAATTTGAGTGCAATAGACTTGCAAGGAGCAGTATGGGTGTAAGGGTAGAATTTGTGCTTCTGATGGTAAATGTATCTGGTAATTTAATTTTAAAGGCTGAATTCTGATAAATCAGCTTTATGTCCCATCTTTCCATCCTGGCACTATACATCTACTGAAATTCAGGGCTGTGGAACTTCCTGGATATTTTTAAGCACTAAAATATTCCTCATTTCTGATTTCTCTGCTGCTCATGTTAAAGTTAATGGAAAGCTCTCTTTGATTTTATTCAAGTGGGATCAAGCTCTCAAATATAATTTAAGACCTCAGCCAGTTCCCATTGCAGCGACCAGGCCCAACAGCTAACAGCTAGAGTTGCACATGCAGATTGCCAAATGGAAAGAAAACAGGCTGAAAGAAGCATAAATATAAGGGGTACTGAAAATAAATTTATTGGAAATGAACATTGAATCAGAATGAAAATCTGAACTGCTTCCAAATCAGTTTCAAAGAACTGATACAGCAGAAAAAGACCTTCTTAGCCAGTATTATGTCTCTTACCTTAGATAAACTAACCTATTAGTGATGTATAGCGGAGTCACATATTTTTCTCTGACGCATCTGCCAAACATCTATACGTGCAAGTGAATTCACAGATCCTGGATTGTTTTCAGAGGCAGGGATGTAGACATCTAAGCTCTGAAGTCAAAGTAATGTGACCCTCTTTGTAGCTGGATCCTTTTTTTTCCCTCTAGTTTCACATGCACTATTGCAAATTTCCCCAAGATCGGCCACAGCTGCGTGGAGTTTTGTGATGAGGCACATCTGCCTTGACGAGCCACATAGTGGGGGGCACAATGCCAGCCTTGGAGCACAGTTTCTGAATACAGGGTCCAGGTTACAGTTTTGGGCCACAGCCTCTCCCCTGCTCTAGGACACCTCAGGCCTGATCAGCCAGTTTGGCAGATTTAAGGTGAAGCAGACCAGCTGGATTTGGCATTCAATTACAAAAAAATTAAGCACAGTAAAAGAATGAAGAGTCTTATGTGGTGAGATGGTGGGTCATGATTAACTGCCCCATGTTATCTCTCAGTCCTGCCCACCACAAGCTCCCATCCTCTTCCCACCCAATGCTCTTCTGCTCACCTTATCAACCCCACACCTCCAGCATTTCTGAATCGGCAGGTCTCCAGTCTCCTTCTTGCTCCAGCCCACTCCACTCTTCCCCATCCGCAAATGCTCCTGATCCATATTTCCAGACCTCCTTGCGCCTGGTCCTCCACTGCCCATGCATGTCACCTGGCTAAAGCCCAGTTGTGTTCAGGATAATGCTGATAATGTCCCATCCCTCCTCCTAGGCTTTTTCTGTCTGCCTCGCTGTCCACATCCATCACTGCTGTCCCATCCTGGCCTTGTCAGCTCCCTGCCCTGATTGTCCCTGAAGAAACAATGAAGTTTTAAGAACCTGGGCACAGGCTGCAGTTCTGAAAAGCCTTCCAGAGCTGCACTGTGAGGGTGCAAACTGGGCGAAAGACAGATGGTTTTGCCTGGGATCGCAAACTGGGAAGACATCATGATGTTGCTCTCCCAACAGGCAAGGAAGTAGTTTCATGGGGGAAGAATGTGAGGTAGGAGCCAGTTGCAAGAGTGTTCAGTACTTGTGACTTGACCAACCCACCAGCAAAGAGCTAGCAGTCGTTCACCAAACTTACAATAAATATAACAAAGCCTAGGACACTTGGAGTTGGGAGAACCAAATATGGAGCTATGAGTCCTTTGGGGGGCTGCAGAATAAATTCATTTCTGTGAATTTCCTCTCACGCACACAGACACATTATTTAAATGAACATGTGTCTGTCTTGTCCTCTTCCTCCTACGTTTCCCCCCTTTTCCTCCACTAGCAGAGGTGCAACAATAAAACAGATTTGCTTCTTTTGCTCTTGGAAAGCTGGGCTGCACATTAGTAACTTCCCTTTTGAAACCTAAACTCAAAAATTATGTGCACTAGCAGGCCATATTGTGTTCTTATTCTTGAAGCCAAGCTCCCCTCGGGTACCTATACAGCTTAAAAAAGCAGCGACAGGATAAACAGCTGGACAGAGTGTTTCCAGTGGAGACACTTTCCACTGGACAGTGACATTTTGGTGGAATGTGTTGATTCTGTCAGAATTTGCGCTAGGAGCCAGTCTGGTTAGCAGGTGGGTGGCCAGAACCACAAAAAGCAATTTTTTAACAAAATTCCATTATAAATTTCTTTTGTCTTTCTGACTTTTCCTTCCAATTTGAAATAAAAAATAAATAAATCTGGAAATGGTAATTTTTCTGTGGAGCAGGAATTCCTAAGCCTTAACCAAAAAAAGAAACTATTTGTTTATTTTTCCATTTGGCTCTTCCTCTCTGTTTCTCTGGCTTCTCTCACTCAGCTGCCCTTCCCACTCCCCCTTTTTTGTTCTTTCTGCTCATTTTTCCTCTTTCACCTATTCATTTCTCAGCTGAATCGTTCTCTCCCTCCTGGCTTTGCAATCTATTTCACAGCTGATCCTTCGCCGAGCATGAACTCAATAACACTGGAGGTGAACTTTCACACTCGTGTCAGTTCAGAGGATTAGGGTGGACAGGTTTGCCCCTCTCTGTGTAGTAAGGAAGGTTAATGTATAAACTTCCTCTCTCTCTGCTTTATATTCTCGGCGTTTTTATTATCTTAACTTACTGTTTAGTTTTAAAACCCTGATCCATATCTAAACATAACCTCATGTGAACTGCCTGGCCACCACCACCACCACCGCTTCACCCTAGCCCAGTTCCCCTGTTCAAGTTGCCGAGTTGCTGTTTGAAACAAGACTTTGAATTGGAAAAGACTTCAGCGTTCAGCACAGTACTTTCAGTAATGGAGTTCGGTAATGGAGTTCCTGCTATAGGCACCTTTTTCCTCTCAGCCTGAGAAAAGTTCTACCTCCCTTATTAGTTTCACAAGCAGTAGCACAGGTTGTTTTAATATTGTATGCTGCCTGTAACATATTGCAGATGTACCTGTGTGAAATGGTCTCTCGTTATTGGAATGCAATAAAAAGAAAACAAGCTTCTCAAGAGGAAAGACGGTAAAAGAAAAAAGTTAACTCAGTTTGGGCCTGAAATTCCCCAGATTTTTATACTAACATTAACATTTTATAATACAGCTATTAAATTACCCATAGAAGTGCATTTAAAAGGGTTCTGGGCCAAATTCCATATTCCTTCCGTTACTCAGTCCCTATATCTGTAGCTGAAGCAGTAATAGGGCTTGCCTGATTAAGGCAGAAGTGTAACATTTGCAGAAGCATGGCAGTGTTTCTAGGACATCTCTGAAAGTCCGAAGCCTAGGGATACACTTATGTCACACCATGGAGAATGAGGAGGAGACACCAGAAGCAGCAGACACCACGCTAGTTCCAGCAGCGGCAGGAGTCTGGGCATCTCGTCTGTGCTGTATCACAGCTCGGGGCACAGCATTTCAGCTCAGCTGTACTTTGGTGACCTGGCTGCAACATGCTGGAGACTGGGGCTGATGTTCGCATGCATTTCTGCCCTGTAGCTTGAGAGCACTAGTCGTGTTATCTGTGCGCTGTGTTTCCTTGCGTGGTGTAAATCTGCTGTGAGTCAGTTTTTCAAAGGGGACTTAGGCTCCTAAGTTAACTGCAGACTTGCAAAATTTCCAAGGAAAACATGAGGGCCGAATGCTATCCCCTGAAGGAAAGCCCTCATCTGGTAGAGATCTGACACACCGTGCCTCTTCTCGTTAAGCACACGATGTATTAGGATACTTGAAATGAGGCGAGATATCTCCATGCATTGGTTGTCCCTAGAGGGAAAGGGCCAAGCAGTCCAACAGAATAGCATCTGTGCTGATCCGAAGTATGTTAGATGCAGCACAGAAGTAGCAACAGGATCAAATGATGTGTCTGTGCACTTGTTCTGTGCACCCATTGCCATCTCTGAAGGGCTTTTGGTTCAACTGAGCTGGCAGATGAACTCATTCTCAAATTCTAAAAGCACCTTCAAATTGCTTGCGTAGAGGTCTCCAGCTTGTAACTTGAAGCCAGTGCAAGTATTTTAATTTGTTTTAATTCACTGCCTCTGTGAAATGAGACCAAGGCAGAATGTCCCTCTCTCCCTTAGAAGAGCACAGGACTGTGCCAGTGCATTTCTCAAAGCAAGCTGCATTATTTCACACCAATTTACTCCAAGTTCTGCAACAGTTTCTTGCAAACACTGATTTTTTCCTCAGGGGTTGTGTTTTCAAGTGTAGTGTGTATAGCTGATCTCTTCCAGTTTGAATGCTTTATTACCCATTGACAGTGAAGCTAGAAATAGGAATGGTTTCTTAGCATGAGAACATCATCTATGATCTGAATGGACTTAGTGTACTAAAATGTAAGGGTTGAATACAAATGTGGGGTTGTTGGTCCCACGCCAAAACAGAGGTCACTAAAAAATGAGTTCAGGTCAGCATAGCCTGGGATTCTGACTTGTGTTTGCACAAATCCATGAGTTAGGTGATCTAAACCTAAGGGAAAAACCTATGTTTGGCTGTCTGCACCTTGAGAGACGAACAGGGAGAAAGAAACTGGATTATTATAGTGGAAAGGAAAAAAAAAAGCCATTGTGCAGCAGTTGTTTGCAATGGGCTAGATCATCAACCAGGTGTAATTTGGCAAAGCTCTGCTGCCTTCAGTGAAGCTACCCCAATTTACACCAGCAGATGACCTGGCTTGCTGTAATTTATCATTACTGTCAGCAGTCCCTGTAATTTTAATCTTACAGCATCTATGAAGACCAATGTGTTACGCACAGCTTCTCTTCTGGAATCATAAGGAAATCATAAGCCTTCTGGTAATCTTGGATAATCCCTGAAGCTATGAGTCACTAGAAGCAGAGGCCCTTCATGCATCGTTTGAACCCCTAATTATCCAACACATGCGGGTGAAAAGTGAGAGGCAAGAGCGGGGCCAGCAGCAGACAGAAAACACTGGACAAGCGATTTTGAAGGGGACTTCCCATTAATATAAACAACCTTCTTTCCTTCCTAATAATGCACCTGTTAGCAAATATATTCCTGGAGAGCTGCTCTCATGCATCTGCTTACAACTTAGCAGAGGAAGTAGCTAATTGACATTAGGGGACTTTGAGGTGTTTCCTGACTATAACTGTGCAGTATTTAACACTGCTTTATAGAGCACAATGCCCAAAACACTGCCAAAAACTCCAGAGCCCTGCTGAAAATGTGGAAGAAGCAAAAGGTTTCCATGTCCAGAATGGTGACCTAGAATTTAATCTGTTTCCAGGTAGAATTAATAGCACTCTGGCGTGGAGCCCGGTCTTTTTCTCTGCACAGACTGAGTCCCGATGAGAGCTTTTTTCCTCTCTGAGTGACTAATCGTATCTGTTTTCAAAGAGATGCGATTCCCTTGATCATTCTCTGTTCCCCAGAGTGGAAAAATCGAAGCTATTGAAGAGAAATGTGAGAAACTGCAAGAACATTTTAGAAGCAGGTTACAGGCAGTGGCGGCAGCAGGTCTCACATTGTGCCAGGCTCAGGACATGCTGCGCAGGAGGAAGGAGGCGTTCAGCCCCTTGGTTGCATACCGCTTTGAAATCACTTGTTGCAGTAGCCTGTTGTGTACACTACCCAGGCACGGTTCACCCTCTAATCTACAGCCTACTGACAATACAAATGAAGTGAGGGTGACATTAAGAACACAAGTTCTTCTCTGAGCATTGTATCTCTCAATTCAGTCAAAGGGAAAAATTTTAGGCAAGTTTCTGGAACGAAGAAGTAAGCTTGCTCATTGTGCCTTGTTTGTTCCCTGTCTTGAACATTTTGGTTGATGTCAATGATATTGAGCGCTTACATATCTTGGAGAATTCACCAAAGAGAGACACAGAGATTTATGACTGCCCCAAGTGAGTGAAAAGCTGCAGTAGAACCCACATCTTTGTAGACACAGGAGTCAACCGATCCTGAGACGCAAGCAAAAGGAGGCTCCATCAGTTCAGATGCTCTTTTAATTTAAATATCGCTTTTGCTTCATTTCCAGTCAACAACATGACAGAACTGAAGGAATTTCTCATGGGATGCGTGAGGCTTTTAATAGTAGTAATGGATAGGGCCTTTTTCAATCAGTGGTGTTAACTTCTGGTCATCGCTCAAGATGAAACTGGGCATTTGTGCTTTAAGCATGGAGTTCCAGAGGGGAAAGGGCTGGTCAAAGTTCAGCTAGAAAGAAGGGAGACAGGACTGGGACTCTGTACTCATGTGCTACAAAACTGTTGTTGGTTTTAAGGCATCTGTACATTAGGCCTGTCTATTTGGTATCTCAGATTAGCTGGAATTATTTGGGCTGTTGCTGAAGCATTGCCTCGCTAAATCTTTAGCAGACCCACACTGGCCAACAGGGATGGACTGCCAGAGTACGCTTTTGGGGGAAAGGTGGAATATAGGAACTACTCCGTCTCTCAAAGGTATGTTCAAATTTGCCCCGATGGCTGCAGAGCACAGCTGGATGGTGAAAATCCTGTGGATTTGGCTGTGGGCTTGTTACAGAAATTATTGCAGCAGAGCACTCTCAAGCAACAATCTATTATATTTCCGGGAATATTTTTTTCTTCTCGCTATAGCTGGAGGTTTTGCTCTTTTTTTTTGCTTTTAGTTTAGCTTGCCTAATCTGTTCCCCTCTCTCTTTTTTCTCCTTTTAGGAAATTCGTTTGTGAGCAACTTCAAAAATGGAAAATATTTTTTAAACTATAAACAATTTCCTTTGTTTTCTTGCAGGGGTCCGTTAGCTGGCACTGGTCTAAAGAAGAAATCCCATAGATCTTGCAGTCAATTTGTTTTGGTTTTCTCCTTTGGTTTATTTTAGAGTTACACAGGCCGGATGGGTGGAGATCAGATTGGTATTGTTGCGATGCCTGTTATATCTGTCATCCCACAAGGCTGTTTGCTTTCCTGAAATGATTGGTGTTGATTTCAGCAGCTCTGTCAGCTAGGCTGTCGTGCTATCTGGTGCTTCCCTTGCTAAAACACACCTACTGTATCCAAATGCAGGAAGAAGAAGGTTACTCATCCATGGCCTGTGTGTACATCAAGAAAGGTCTAGCGTATCTCTGAATGTTGTGAAACAGCTTCTCCTTTGCCGTGCATAAATTTTGCATTTACTAAACAGCTCTGACTTCTTTCTCACCTGCTGGTACAACCGTCTCTGTGCAGAAGAAGCAGCTAAAATTCCACTTTTATTATTAGAAAAATCTCACAAACCCTAAATCCTTTGTTCTGCTGGAACACTGGAAGCAGCTCTGGGCTAACGGAAATCAGCAGCAATGTTGACATATACTTCACAGGCTCTAAGCTTTCATTCAGTAATATTATACCACAGTGTAGATCTTCAAAGAATTTTCTCACTAGAGAATTTCTCAACCTCTGCTTTCTTACACAGCGTCAAGCTGGGAATAGATGCTTCCCCATTAATTTAGAATGGGGCTTGTCTAGATGCCATATCCTTAAATCAAGACAGTATTACTCTTGTCACTGGATGATTTTGCATATGTGAAACCCCAGAAGATGCAGACACTGGCACCACACAAAATAGGTAACAGAGGAGATTAAGATAGTTTATGTGTCTTGCAGCCAAGAAACCAGACCAGCTGCCTTGATCTCTGCCAAATGGGAAAAAGCGTTAATCATAACGAAAAAAAAGAAACCTCAGTCATCTTCATGTGCTCATTCCACTACTCGGCTTTTAAGCAGAGGTAGGTAAAACACTTCTGGGCATATTTAAATTATTCTGTTTTTCCAGGATTTAATTTATACCCAGTTTTCTTGAGAGAGAAAACTTGAGGACATCAACAATATGCAGTAGCTCAGGACAGGGGATAAAAGATAAATGCAGTGGGAATCTGCACTAGGAGAATGATGGTGCTCAAGACTAAAAAGCCAGTGGCCAACCGCAGAAGACTCAGGGCCAAATTTAATATTAACCTAAACAGTATATCAGTTCCAGGCAGGTGTGAATCTGAAACTCTGCGGAACTGGGTATTATAGAAAACTCATGGAGTTTCGATCTTTAGTAACTGTGAATAAATATAAAAATAAAAACCAAGAGAATGGCAGAAAGGGGGCTATAAAAACCAATAAAGATGATCAAAAGTAACATGAGCAAGAAATATCACCTAACATATCACTAGCATTGCAGGTTCATTCTACCATGTACCATAGCACATCTGAGAGCTGCATCGGAGAGCAAGACATGAGTCTTACAGAGGAATAAGGCTGATGTTAAGGCCATTTGCATATGCACACATCTTTGGCAAAAGCTGAATTCATCATATACTGTGTTCAAGACTGTTGTTTGAATCAAAGCTGTAGGTATAAAATGAAAATCGCTGTTCACCTGAGTTTGTTGGTTTAGTATTTGACCAGAGGAAATAAAGTTGTTGATCTTCTGTTATTTTTCAGTTGCACTGCATTAAAGTGCATTCAGGAGGCTTGATAAAGCATTTTTCATAGAACCATTATTGTGTGGCTGATTTATGTGGCTACTTTGATGGTAAGGAAGTTTAATTAGTAATAGCTGCAGTTCTTGAAGAGAATTTTAACAAGGTGCCTCACATATGAAAAGCACAGAAGTCTCTTTGTTCTGAACAACCTCTAACCGAGTGTAGAAGGAGACTTTTGCTCACCCCACTCATTCTGATAAATTAGTAGGTTGCTTTGAGCAAGTAAGCGGAACAAGATCACAATACCACTGAGCATCAAGTCTTGGCCCACTGAGGGAACAGTTGCACCATTGCTAAATTGCTGCAGAAGATTTATACCATCACAACACCAACGGTGGGATTTCCTTCCTTGCTTCATCGAAACAGAGCTTCAAACACCAGAGGCCTTTCTCAAGCTGTGTCTAGCTAGATGTCCAAAATCTAAGCTATTCCCCCTGTGCATGGAGAGGAATTGGTACAGCTAGGGAGTGAGTCACCTCATCCAAACACAGGAGTTTAGGATAAGCCAATTCAATTGCTGTAATCAAATCTGCTGGAAACAACCTTCCACGCTTTCTGTTACGAAAAAATAGGTGGGGCTGGTATTGCAAGGTCCCACTAATTCAGGATGTGTACCCATCTGGAGAACATAATGCATTCTCATCTTTACGGCTATTAGGTTTTGGAAAGAAAACGGATAAACAAGTTGTTTGAATCCATAAATCTGATATAAATTTTAATAAATATTTTGGTGTTGTCTGAAAGGCAGTGCGTACACCACCAACTAAAGAAGGCCAGGGATCATTCTCTGTAGTAAAGGCCAGCTGGCATGGCATCGATCCTCTTCACAGACCCAAATTCAACTGCCCTCTCAAAACAGCAATGTCAGGCTGCTTTGCGGGAAGGGTCCCTGGCAGACACTGGGCTTGAGCACGGCCTGTGGAAGAACTAACAGGCACTGGCCAGAAGTGAGCAAGAGCGTGCTCATCGTTTCATCGCAGTTGTGAACCAGGGTGTGAGCTGTGCCCTGCCTGTTTCTTATTTACTAGAATAGACATAGTCAGGAGACTTTATCCTACAAAAATATAGTTACTACTGAAAACACTTTTTTTAGCAGCAAAAGACTGGAGGCTCAAATGGCACACATAACAAGGTTATGGTTCCAGGTTGGAAGGAATTCCCAGATAGTTGGTTATAATTTCATATATTCTTTACAGAAAGGTCCCCAAAAGGTCAGTTACATTACCTGTATGGTCTCTAAGTGAATCCTGACCAAATGATTTTTTATTATTTTAGCTATAGCAGATAAGTTACCTGATAGCGTCTTGAATCCTTCTCTAGATGTAGAGATGGAAGCTCTCACACATTTTGTAAATGCTCTGGAAGCTTACAACAGTCTGGCAAGAGAGTGATAGAATAGACCAATCATTTACTTCTGGTCTCTTAAATATGTGGTACATAAAAGAAAAGGAGTAGGTTGAGCATTCATCGGACGTCAGGATTTAGGAGAAGACTAAGAGTGGTCAAGAATACTATCTTCAATTCTTTCTTTTTAATGAAGTGCTTCAAAATTCTAAGGTCTAAGACAGGTCTGAGGTCACAGAATTCACAGAATTCACAGAATTCACAGAATGGTTAGGGTTGGAAGGGACCTTTGGAGATCATCTAGTCCAACCCCCCTGCCAGAGCAGGGTCACCTACAGCACGTTGCACAGGTCCTCAGTTTTGAGACGAGGAATTACAGTGAACAAAACCTCTCTCTGCAACATCGTGAAAGAACTGCCTCTCTAGCTCTGAGAAATCCGAGGGGAATTGCGCCGGGGAGTTAACTCAGTCTCACAAGGATTGATAAAGAGATGGACGGACCAAGATGGGGGGCTAAAACCAGAAACTATAAATCACTTCCACTGTGTCTACAGCTAAACTGAATTTCCAAATGCTAGTGAGATGGTTTAAAAGTTAGATTTTGTGAATGTCTCCTACTTGCCATAGGGATCTACTTTGAAGCTTATGTACACAGAATATATTTCGTGAAATTTTATCTTCATCTTTAATCTCCAGGACATGAAGTCCTGTGACTCCATACAAGTCCTGTGACTCTAACATTTGACTCAAATCAAGAAGTTATTAATAATAAGGATGATTGTCAGCAATGGGGACAAATGGGTGAGTTCCTAGGTTTACTTATAGTAGATATTGTCATATACAACCAAATCTGTAACAACTGCAAATGGGTTAAGAAATATGCAAAAGGACCGATTACAGAATAAGACTACTCATATCTATGCATGCACACCCAATGATTACACAAGCACAAGCTTTAAGGCAAAGAGGTATTTCTCACTGTGGGCATCTGTGCACTCTGGAGAAAGCCAGTACATAGACCTAAGCAGATTTTTTTTTGATCTTCGGTATATATTTTACTGCAAAGACAATGGGATTCAGATGTGCCATAAAAAAAACGAAAACCAAAACAAACCACATGTATTTCTTAGGTGGCGTGAGATAAAGAGCTGTATATAGCCCCTTATATTCAAAGTGTCTCAAAACCAGACATGGGGATTTTTAGTCCCACAGTGCTGCTAATGTCTAACAACTTTCTAAGAGTAAGGAAGCAGGCAGTGTCTCCTGTTCCTCAGCCACGCTGTTGCAATATCAGCGCAGTTGCCCGTTGTGATAAAGGTTTCTCGTAATGAAAGCAGTTATCGGCTCGTCCACTAAGAAACCCTGAGCCAGACTCTCCGGCACACTGCAGGGGCTGTGCGTTGAGCCAGCTCCTGTGCTGCTACCTCTCCTCCCAGGGTGGCAGGTGCACGGCCAGACCCCCACCGTGATCCCCCTTGCCTCAGCCAGCCACGGGGAGCCCCTGCCAGCTGGATGCACTGCTGTGCTTGGTGCTGAGCCTGCCCGAGAAGCTCCCTTCTACCTAAATTCAACAGAAAGCTGGAAAATATCACCGGCAAAGAAGGAAGGATTAAAAACATAAGCAGAGCACGTAGGACGGTCTCCATCGCAGTGGACAGCACTGCAGCCTGGGTCTGTAATGAGCGATACGGACCTCTTGTGGTGGTCAAACCTCAGTATGTTCCTGCTAGTGAACTAGTGTGTATTTTGTAAAAATTAGCTGGTATGTTACTCTTAAAATTTTATTTAGAAATCAAAAATTCTCTGTGGTTTGTTGTTCTTTCTCAAATATCTCTGTGTTGTTTTTTTTTAAAAATAGTCTCATACACAGACTCTTATTTACGTGTTTTATAAACCCCATAAATGCCTACAAAATTTTCCTTCAAAATGTAATAAATTAATCAGAGACCTGTAATTCTATTAATATAGGTCTTTGTACTGCCTTTCCTGTCATTCACACTTCCTAGTATCCCAGGGAAATCTGCTAATTGAGAAAAGTCAACAGCAATCAGAATGGTTACAAGACAATCTGGGAAAAGCAACAGTAATTATGTGACAAATTAATGAATATATTAAAGTAAATGGAATTATTTTTTATTGCAGAAAAAGTAGACGTAATTAAAAGTAGGCACCAATTAGTGTTCTTCGGTGTGACAAGGAGAATTGTTAAGGTAAAGGGCAGATGGAATGATTAAATTATGCAGACAAATCAATCTGGGAGGTAGAAAAAACCAAATGAGTAACTGATCTAACTCACCAGATGACTACAGCGTGAGAATTAAACAGCAGCATGTGCACAGTTACCAGCAAAAATATCTGGTGTTACTTCAATTTCACAAAAAAAGTGATATTTTATATTCACATAGATATATAGAGAGATATATAGATACATATTACACCTTTTGTTGTGCAAGGAATCTTGCAGACTTGGCCTTATTTCAAAGAACGGTGGCTTTGAGCCATATCAGCATGTTATCAGCAAGTATTCTGTTAGTTCATTCATGAAGGCTTCTGCAGTGAGGATCTCCCATTGGCATCTGCACTTCAGATCTTGGTGATACCTTCAGAGCGTCTCAGGTAGATTCAGCCTGGACACAGTAACTTGTATGACGTGGATCCCATGGCACTCACAGTACTCTGAAATGGTCTTTTTAGTGCTTTCCTCACCTATTTAAAACATGCTGCCTATACTGTCTGCTGGCACTGCCCAGAAGCCAAACATTTGTCGTGAGCAGCCTTCCACGTGTAACACCGTTGTCCACCTGGACCTGGACCCGGACCTGTCAGGCCATGTTGTATCCCTACAGGTAGCTCTCTACCCTTTGTTGAACATAGTTTTTCTTCAATGAGGTCATGATATGAGACCCTCTTGTGAGGCAGGTGCTCCTGATGGCAATGCTTTTGGCCTCATAAGCAAGGTGGCTGCATATTTCACGTGTACTACCAACTCTTTGAAAAAAAGGCTCACCAAATGCCTTGGGCTCTGAGGTGAACACAGCCATATTCAAATCATCCTTGTGCAGGTGCTAATGGTGGGGTCACCTGGACAGTGTAAGGGAGCACATCAGAAGGTGATGTATTGAGTATCTGAACCAGAGGTTTTCCCTCCCAGCAACCTCATTTTATTATGAACTCCCCAGTGTATTGTCCAAGACTAAGACATTTGCCCTCAAAGGCCTTGGCATCACAAGAGCATGTGGACACTGCCAACACCTTTAGAGTAGGATGGCTTCTTTTTGTATCTGTTTTCTTCTTGTTTTTCCTCTGAAGTATGTACTGGGAGGCAATATACAACACCCCCCCAAATCTGCATCTACATTGCTGGACACCTTGCCCTCTGCAGCTTTGAGCATTTACATCAGGACCAGGTGTTCAGCAAATTCACTGGAGCCAGAATTAACCCTTAGAAGCTTTTTCTCTATAACATGAGTGCCTTTTAGCAAAACTAAAGGCAACCAACTCATATGGCATAGGCCATCAAAGTACAGTAAGAAGGCAAATTTTTAACTGGTGACTGGTAGATGTATTCTCTATTTTCGACTGCTGACATTTGGAGATCTCCAGTGTTCCGGGATAGATTTTACTGATGTATAGAAAGGAAGACAGTGACAAAACCAAAAGATTTAGTCATACAAAATGCGTTGGTGCAGTTTGCGTTTCCTTTTTTGCTTTTCCTTCAGTCTTGCTGTGATTTTTACCCGATCTTCACCACTTTTGTCAAATGTTGTTCAGCTTTTGCTTGCTGAGAGCTGACAAGTGGTTAGTTTTATGATGAGTAGTCAACAGCTTTTGCAGGAGAAAGTGAACATTTTGAAATTAGTTTTCTTTCATAAGAACATAACTTTGTTAGAATCAGATGGCATCACCAAATTCTGCTTAGACTGGTAGTGATGAGTTTATTGCCACTGCTCCATGTCTCGTACAGATTCTTCCTTTATTGCAGGGACCAGAATGCACATTGCTTCCACTGCAATGAGAAGGTACTCAGATGGCTCATGCATGTCCATCTTCTGTAACCATCAGGAAACATGATCAGGTCTGAGACTCCAAATCTGTGTTTAAATTGCATGGTAATACTATTTTCAAAGACAGGGACATTTTTATGTGTCCTGGGAAATAGACACATAGTTTGATGTCTTCTTTCTGGTAGAAAACAACAGTGCCTGCAGCCCAGACATTACTTTTGAACAACTGTAACAAAAAAGAAAAACTACGGGGAATAAAAGGAAACTCCACACAAAAGAAAATCCTTTACAGAGAAATGGTAGACTTTGCATGATATTATTCCAGTTTTTCTTAACAAAGAGTATACACCAAGGTTAAGAGTTACATTTTATGGGAAGACACTGTCTGTGGATTTTCAAGCTGAACTCAGAACATAAACTGGATGATTGCACTTGGTTATCTGCATGCCTGTAATTATTCTAACTCTCCACTGGATGTCAATACTGCTTAATACAAATGTTGGCTCAGAATTCACTGCTTAGAGCAGAGCAAGCCCTGCTTTTAGCAATTAGTGTTGAAGAACATAATTGGGTAAGGAATGTAACTATGGTAGGTGAAACCTCACCCATTTGGAGGAAGGCAGAGGATAGAAAGGTACTTCTTCCTCCATTCTCTGAAAAGTTGTTACAGTTGAGTTTCCATTATATAGCTGATGTGCATCTCTCTGCAGAAATTTCTGCCCTGAACAGTTCAGCAGAATCAGAAACCCAGTGTGAAAAATTTCTACTGCAGATGAAGTACTCTACAATAAAATCACCCTAAAGCCGTAGCAAGGCTACCTTCTGCTTTTTACAGAGACGGGAGGCTTCCAGAACTCGGGCACTTGAAACCTGGTGCACAAAAGAAAAACACGCAGAGTAAGTTTTCATTAAAAAAAAGTTGTGAAAACCACATGGCTGGTATTAAAGCCAAAATTACCGATTGGTTTGAACAAGCTTTAGTTAAGCTCTAAACTTCCAGGAGCTTCCACCCCTTTTGCTCCTACCTAAACCTGATCCCCTGGTGCAGAGTTTTCTTCTGCAGAGCAAAGGGATGGTGGAGGTGCTGAAGGAAGAGCTGACAGCAGCAGGACTGCAGAAGCAGAAGAGGCAAAGGCATGAAGGTAAGGAGAGAGGACAAATAAAACTTCCCTGTCCTGCAGATATAGGGATTTGGAGGATATCCTGTTTTTTCTCTGAAATCCCAGAGAACTCTCCCTGGTAAAAACTCCATTAAATGAGTAATTCTGTGGTGCAAGTGCAGTAGAGTTTAGTGATTCTCTATTATCCTCCTGCTGCTGTCAGCACAGGTGAGAACATGATTGCTCTCCCTTGAAGAGGAGAGGGAAACTGTGCTGGTCACAAAATCAGAATTAGCAGAGTACAATTTTTAAATGAACAACATTTTAAAAAGCTTTTTTTTTTTTTTGGCAGGTGACTCTGAAAGACCACCAGTTTAACATGGTACTTTTGTCAAAGTAGGGGGTTTGGGGTTTGGGTGGGGTTTCTTTCACTACCATATGTAGCAAATGAGCTGAAACAAAATGAGGAAAACAAAACGAACAGAAATGGTGTTTCAGTGATTGAGCTCCCAAAGTTGAGCTGATGCCAGTAGCACCCCATGCTTCTGTGATTCCGCCTAACGATGCCTGTGGTATTTAACTTTCATAAGGATTTAATATTTGACACTGTGACAAGATTTTTTCCAAGCATGCATGGAGTGGTTTTTATACTCTTTTTTGGCATATTTATTCAAAATGTACTATATTTAAGATTGCTGTAATCACATACATACATTGGCTACTGGCCACAACATTCGAGCTATTAATCATACCCCGGAATCCATGGCAGATGTAAAAATTAAGTTTTATTTATCAAACTTACTCATTGGAAATGGCAGCCCAAGAAATTTACTCCTTAGGATTTTGACTTTTCTTACATACTTCTGGCAAAGGGTTCAAGGTTTTAGAAAGGTGTAAATCATATTTTTGCTCAGTCCAGACAGCGTTGGCACAAAACTAAAATTATTTTTCCAGAAATGCAAACCCTTTTGTTTGGATGGCCTTTATTTTTCTGCCAAATTATACCACCAGTGCTATTTCTTTAGCCTAACACTATTTTCCATTATAATCCCATCTTTCAAGAAACAAACCAAAGCCTTCTATGCTTGCAGAAATTTCAGACCCACAGATATGACTACCTTTCAACTGAGTTGGGAATGTGGTCTCCAGTGACAGGCTTGGAGGATTCTGGTTACTTTTTCCATAAATAGCTAGATGAAATGCCAATAACCTGATAGGGAAAACCAGGTTCAGAAGGAAGGTTGTTTCTGTGGTATGACCCACAAAAGCTCCAACTCCGAAAACCTTAGTATATGGGTTTCTTTACTACAGATAGTGCTTTTGAAAATAATTAGCATGAGTACTGTTTAAGCTGAAGGGGCCCCAAATGATTGTGATGCTATTTCTGGTGTTTGCTAGCATAGGAAAAGCTCCTACAACCCAAACTTTCTCAAGTTTTCTATTCAAAAGAATAAATTAGGTACAATAATACAGAAAAGAAGGAAGAAACTCCCAACTAACAAGGCTAGCATTATGGGACAAAAATACACCCACCACGTGACTGTACAGAGTGCCACAGATTTGTTCCTGGGGTTTTTTTGCTTGCAAATTGTTTTTGATTTACAAGCATTCCTTTTATATACATATATGACATATTAAAGTGTAAGAACTAAATTAATTCCAATTGTCTTCTGTTTGGACTAAATATATGTTAATGTCTGGACTTTATTTTATTTGCCTTCGCATTCCCAACATTGTCATAATACATCATTTGTATTTGTACCAGAGATCTATATAGCACATTATTATTCAAAAATCAGTTGCTTTCCTGAGCAGCTTATAAACTAGCCCAAATGAAGAAGGTACATGAATGACAGTACATAAGAGAGTGTATGGACACTGGTGGAGAGCAGGTCAGCATAAAAAGGACTCCTCTACTAAGACGCAGCAAAGGAAGTGTTTGGGGTTTGTCCCCCCAGCCCTACCTGCTGCTTAGCTGGTGTTCCATGTTAGAAGCTTGGTTACGATGTTCTTCCCTTCTAAACATTGGAGAGAGGGTGATTCAGACATTAGGTGAGCTAACTCATTAGGTGCCTAATGCTAAAAGGGGTGAATACTCGGTGTCCAGGGAACAGAAGACTGTCCCAAGTACAGCAGGTTGAAAAAGAAGTTATCCAGTTTGCAGGAAAAGCTGTTTAAAAAATATACTGGTGGTCTAATCCAGCCTGTTTTGGTTGGTGACCCCAGTGTTTCCCAGGTGGGCAGATATCCCTGTCACCAAAACCGGCATTTCCCCCTCCCATGTGAAGGCATGACCACCAGCCAGCATAGCCCTCACCCTGGACGTGGCAGAGCTGTTCCGGCACGGCACGTTAGTGAGACGTGGGCTTATGGGGCAGAGACGGGACAAGGAGGGGAGAAGTCAAGCAGAAGGATTAAAGCGCTGCAGTCTGCACTGCGTGTCCTGTGGGAGGGGGATGTCCTCACTCTGTCCCACCCAAGAGCCACAGACAGTTGGGGAGTGCTGGCCAGGTGGCTGCGTCACCTACCTGCAGCGAGGGACAAGCTGGCTCCAAACTGAAAAGGTGGTGGTTCCTTCAGCAGCATCAGGGGTCCTACCCTTCATTTCATTTGCCTGTTTTATTTTCTGTAAAGCAGAACTTTTCTGGTTTCTCACTTTGGTGAAGAAAGTACAACAAAGAAAATCTAAACTCAGTTCAGTCTGAACCAAATCGATGTATAACTTGGCCTCCAAACAGAAATATCAACTATGTGCAAAGCCCTAAAGGAAACTGTCATGCTGATTTGAGGTAAATGGGTATAAATCCAACAGTTTCAATAAGCTACTTCAAGCATTAGTGTTAATATCTGTGCAGTTGTTATGAGGGGAAAGATAAGCAGCATCTACCAGGTTCTGTCCATGAATTGAGATGTGCTGATATTCATTAGCCATGGCGCTGCTCAACACAGTCATCATTTATTTGTTCCTAAATAGTCCTCTCAGGTTTTGTTTTGTAAGTTTTCCTACATTCCTCCTGCTTCAATGTCACATTGTTTGCCAGCATCCTACTTGTACTCAAAAATGGGTAAGATTTGTTTTCCAAAATGTCAGCATTTCCAGGTGTCAATTTTCTTCTCTTTTCAGGCGCAGAAGTGCCAGTGGAAGGTTGGCTTTCTTTTTCTGGCTCGACTGTGAATTAAGTTCAACCTTTCCTTAAAAAGGTTTGTGTTTCAGAACAGCTCATTTAAAAAACAAAACAAAAAAAACCCCAAAATCCTGACCCAAGCCTCCAAACAAGACAGTTAATAGAAGAAAAAGCTCTCAGCTTCGGTTTGAAAGTTCTTCAAGAGGAGGAGGAATGCATGGGGACTAGCAAACACAAACATCCATGCCCCTTCTAGATGCCAACATATTTCTTCCTTCCAACTTCTGATCACAAATTAGTAGTTTAGTAACTGACCCTGTAGTGTTTTGGTCTATTATTCTATTTGGGTCTGCTTTCACCTAAATAACAACCATCTGGTGGTGTCTCAAATCAGATTCGTGTGATGGACTGTATATAATAACCAGTTCAAGGATTGTCAGGGGAAGGGTTAACATTCTTGCCCTGAGCAGAAGGACCACAGCTGCATGCCGTAAACTTTGCACAAAGATTGTCAGGGTGGAAGGGCTGGGTCAGCTGTAAAGAATTAAGCGAATCCCCCTACTACAAGAAGAGGGAAGAAGAAGAGTGGAATTAAGAAGTCCTTTTCTGTTCTTGTGTTTGGTTCGCAGTATAATAGATAACTGAGAACATTTGAGGCATACCTCGACCCTTACCCTCTACATAATTTTTCCTCATGGAGGGCCTTGCTCCTTGATCTCACAGAACCTGAGTAATTCATCTTCCGTTGCAGTAACGTCTGAGGTTTGCAGAAGGTGTGTGGAAAAGAAACCACGTGAACCTGCAAATTCATTTGCTCTTTCTCTGGAAATCTGTATCCCCGCTGTCAATCCAACATTATGTTCCTAAAGGAAAGGTGGAAGATTTACTCTACACTGAAATGTTCCCCACACAGATGCTTCTTCGAGGGCAAGATTGAGTTAAAGTAGCATGGACGTGTCTTGTTTTCTCCAAAATGTTAAAATCCTACTTCAGCACAAACAGCATTTCCAAAATGCACAGTTCCCTGAAAGGTTTATCACAGGGATATGGGGAAATGGCAGATCTTCCTGCTACAATAAGTCATGGGGCAGCTGGAAACAAAAGTATGTGTCACAGGATGTTAGAAATAATAATAATAAAAAAAAATAAGGTCTGGTTGACTTTGCGTATCCAAAGGTTCTTTTGTGGAGAGGAGGAATGTGAAATGCTGGAGCATGTTGCAGAAAGGAGGCTTTCAGAAAAAGACGTGGCTGAAGATGCTATTACAGCCTGGGACCATGGTAAGGGTATAGCCCGGGCTTCTCGTGATGGGTGGGGAAAGCCACATTCTTCTGTCTTGTTTCTTTCTGCTGTCGTGGGTTCTTTGAATTTGTTGGGGTCCCAAGGGTTATCAGGCTTTGGGTTTTTGATTTGTTCCTTTTCAGCTGGGTTGGGAAATAATTTTCCTCTATGTATTTACGTGTATGTAAGTTATGTATGCATACACACAACCTAAGTATGTATAAATCTAAATATATGCATGTGTATACATACAAAAACTTCTTTAAGAATGTAATATATACCAAATTGTGCAAAAGCACAGCCACACACTTATCTTTGTAACCATAAAGAATCCTACTGAAATCAATAAGACTTCTTCAGGCAATAGCGAATGTATGGGGTACGTTTTGACAGTTCAGAGTACAGGTTGGCTTTTTTGTTCTAAGCCCAAATCCATGCATTTGCTGTTTTTCACAAAGCTGCTGCTGCATCTCTGGTACCTTTGGAGGAACTGCCAAAGGGAGCAGCAACCTACCCGAACCTTTGCTCCTGCTTTTGCTGACTTGTGTGAGAGGATGCTTTATGAGCTTACTTGTTTTCTGCGTAGCTGTTGCTGCACTGCATATCACTGTAGCTGCTGTCCATCTGCAAGATTTAAAGCAAGACTCTTGACGGTATCTGCTCTTGACAATGGAAAAAGCAGATTTGTTCTGGCTTTCTATTTTTTTGTGGTGTAAGGCTATACTTGAGATATGAAAACATTTTTCAAAATGATTAGATCAATCCCTCTGTAATTTGATTTGTTGGGTGGGAGGAGGGGAGGTGGAGGAAAAAAATCTATTGTAGAATGTTTTTCAATAAAACTGCAACAACTAAGACTCCAGACCAACAAACACTTACACATGTGCTTATCTTTAAATCTGAGTTAGACCCATGGGGCCTATATTTGTGTTTGATTAATGACAATTATTTGAAGAAAGATGGACTGGGTGGAATCAACTGGAAAAAATATGTAGCTATAAAAATGTATGCTTACTGTAACCTATTTTTATACTGTTTCAGTTCTGTTATATTCTTTTATCTTGCATATTTGGCACACAGCTGTACGCTTCTAGCATAAGGAAAAGGTTGCACTGTCAAATTCTGTTTAGTTTCAATAAGAAGTGTGTAACTAAGTCCCCATTTGCCAACATGAGCCCAAGCAAAAACCCTATTAACATTAGGGAACCTGGTTGCAGAACTGGGATCTTAATTTGACTGAGCTCCAGGGGCTGAGCTCCCTTTCTTCTTCATTCCTCTGGTGAGTTCTGTAGCCCTGCTTGTACGGTTACAAGATTGACCTTACAAAACAATAGCAGGATCGCTTTATTAATAATCCCCTTAACCCTCACACGTGTTCCATCTTGTCTGTACACAAACTTGACTGTTTGCAACCAGGCCTTTGTGAACAAAGTTAGGTGGAGCCAGCGTCTTTCAGATAAGAGCTTGTCACAGGATCCCCACACTACTGCAAGAAGTATTTTTAATAATATGGGAAGTGGTAGAGTGCTGGGACAGGTCCTACTATGATGGCAGTATCAGAGCACAGCCAAGCTCCTAGGCTCTGGGTGTGCAGACTGTGCTTATGTGGGTGGTTGTCACATTTGTCAAGTTTGCTGCTGGCATGGGTTCCTGCCTTGATCCACAGAGCGGCTCTGGGAAAGCCAGCAGCCCCGACGCTCCTACCCCAGCCTGGGTGCTCCTGTCCCAGCATCAGTGCTCCTGCCTCAGCCTGGATACCTCCCTTAGACCAGCTTTGGGAGGAGGAGGAGCTGTCAGGATTGCAGGACAGGGCACTCAACCACCTAACTACTCTTTTCCTGCTGGAGAGAGGTCCTTGTTCATGCTGCCCAACACCTTCTGCTGTGGCAGACAGAAGGAGGAGGAATAGAGCACCCAGATTTGGCATGGAACATGCTCAGTCTCAGCTCAGGTTAGCAGGTTGGAAAAGGCACTGCTTTGAGAGAACAGCTCAGATGAGGAGAGCAGGAGCATGTCCACCCCTGAGCTACTCACACTCCCTTTGTAGCAAGCAGTGAGAAACAGCCCATAATTCACCTCAGCCTGAGGGTAGGGGTAGGATTCAGCTTGACCGACAGCTGAATCCAGGATCTACATGTAGGTGTCTAAATGTGAGTCATGTTTTCAAATGTTCTGCTATGGTCAGTGGAGATATAATCTATACAGAGAAGGGAAACCACAGGGCAGTTCGGCCTGCTACAGGGAACGGTATTGTAGAGTGAATTGAGTTGCTTACTGGTCTCCACTGACTGTGTTGACCGGATCTCCATGACTGTTCTGAAAGCTTAGACATATCGCTCCCACTTAGGTACCTACTTCTGGAATCGATTCCTTAAACTGTATCCTGCTGCAGGTGTCTATGTTTGGTCAGAAGAACCAAGTCCTCTAAGTGCCCGTTTCCCTCCACTGTCTTCCAAAGTAGGCAGAGGATGGCTGCTAGGTGTCACAAACCATAACACACCTTCCCTGCTCTGGAAGGAGAAGCAGAGCACTGACAGCTCCTGGGAAAGGTCTGGCTGGGGCTGAGGGTGCCAGCTGTATTTGAATGAGGGAGTAGCAGTCTTCTCTGGACTGTTTTTGGCTCTGGCTTCTAGTTCCTACGAAATGGCTTCTAGCTCCCTCTGGAGTTTAAGTGTATGGGTTCTCCTTATGCAAGTTGGAAAGCTACATTGTTTTAGTTCACTATGAATTCTCGTCTAGAGTTAGATTCCCAACTCACACAAGAATTCAAAGAGAAATGTAGACAGGCTTGAGATGTCTAAATCCAAATTGCAGTTCTGCACATGTTAAGTGGTGCCTAAGCTCTTGAGAAGGCCAGACCAGAAGCCCAGGATAAGACCTGACCCTGTTGCTTTACAAATAGTTGACTCTGATAAAAATTGCTTTGGTACTTTAGCTGCAGGAGCTAGGTTAAGACCATGAATAGTGAGAGAAGGTAGGCGTTGCCGTCAGCACAGGGAAGGCATGCTTGACCGCTAACTTTCAGGCTAGTGAGCTTCTGTTTAGAGAACATAGTTTAGCAGGATTGAAGGTGGCCCTCTCTGTATTTCCTAGATTAAACACTTGGAGCAGAAAGCCATTTTACCATGTGAAATCTGCTCTGAGGAGCCTAACTCTCCCAAGTCATCTGTAAGCATTACCTTACTGTATTTCAGAGCCAGGACATAGAAAGGTCAAGTGAGATGATAAAGGTGCCATCACGCAAGTTCCTTTGTGAAGCTGGCATTTGCCTATACCTCTGCAGCCAAACACTCAACGAGGGTTTACATAGCTTGAGTCTAAACTGTTACTCCAACTTCTGCCTGAAATGTCTTGCTCTGACCTGCTGCGTACTGTTGTGCATTGTTTAAACAGCTGCAGAGCACCACTCCTGAGGGACTTGCAGGCTTGCACTGGGTGAAGTCTTGTATACACAAACACAGTTTTGCATAGGTCTTTGGAATCTGCCTGGATAAAAGGTAGAATATAAACAGAAGATCATCATTGCTGTACAGTGAGGATTACATGCCTAAGCCTCATTAGCTCTATACCTGAGATAGATTTTACCTTTTTTTTGTAGCACTGCCTAAATGGAAACTACCAAGACTGAGGCAAAACATCTACACAAGACTCAGCCATTTAGACTGCCCCGTTCTGATCAAAGGTTAGGATTCTGCAAATGTGTCCAGGTGAGGTCCAACCTATATCAGGTTGGGTAAGGCCCACTGGCAAACACAAGTTAACAGAAATGACATTGCATCTAGCTCTAGTGCACGAGGTTGTTAAACACATAAGAAAATTTTTCCACAACTCAGTACTGTGAAATCAGTGGATATAATGATAGATGCAACAACATCCATTCTTGCAGTAACAAGCCTTTGCAGGCTGCCCTTTGGGACTTCAGGTCACATTCCCAGTCTCTCTTCCTTCTGGTCCCATTGTAGAATAATTCCTACTGCAGGAGTACAGGGCTGCAGCGCTGCTGCTGGGGTGACGCACCAAGAGGGAGTTTTGCCTTCCCAGAGCCTGTAACTCTGGGCTATAATCACACACAAATGTCCTGTAGAGACTATTTGACAAACTGCTGGGAAGGTGCGGGAGCCATGGAGTCATTTAGCAAAAATTGCTATGTTTGACATGTCAGGGGGATTACTGAAGTACAGTAGGGGTTTCAGATTTTATTTTCTATCAAAGTGTGTTTTGCATTTCTTTGAAGACTCTAAAGTAAATAAACTGAACAGTGCTTGAGCAGCCTAATGTAGTTGTTATTATGCCAGTTATTTAGAAATAGTCTCGTATTTAGCAATGCGTTCCAGAGCCAGGCAGGGAAGCCTGCTGTAGCAGGGTATATTATATACCCTGCTATAGCAGGGTATATAATTTTAATATATAAACTGCTAATGCAACAGGACCAAGTGTCTGTGTAGTAATGGCAAATTAAATTCTACATACGTTATCATGTGAAAATAATCATTGGGCCCTATTGAGTACAAATTTCTGCAGTTGCCTATGATTACAAGCAATAGAAAATGAGAGGTTTGCTCCCAGACATCATCTCATCATTTTACAGCTGTTGGACCTGCGAATCTCTGTGGTCGGTGAGCAGAACCTGGGCTGGAGCAAGGGTTTGAACCCCAGACCTTCCTTGTCTTAGGAGACTACTCCAAGAGCTAAGTTTTTGGCTATCCAGTGGTGGTCCCCTGTCTGTAGTTTTGAGCAGAAATTCCATCCTCAAGCAGAGAACACTTTCCCAATCACTGTTTCATTGAAGCTGACACACGCTGTGAAAAGCTTTATTTTCAGTGAGTCAGCACTTCCCAAGTAAAATCCATTTTGTCAGAAAATTGCCTACTAACTTTCACCCTGTGCTAGCTGCACACATCCCCTGTAAGGAAAAAAACCCAGCTGAGAAGGATGTTCCAGGTGCGGTAGGTGAAGTCTGACAGGTGATATACACCTGGTCTTTTGCATTCCCTCTCCTGGAAGCACGCGACCGAGTACTCTGGCTTTCCTCTGCTTTCCCAGCCAGCAGCCTGATCCCTGCTTCATTATGGTGTGTAGCTGAGAAAAGAGGCCTCCGACAGCACCGATGCTTGGTGCAGAACACACGAGGGTGTGCTGAGAGGGGTAAAACAAGGAATAATCCTACACAGCAAATTAGGCATGAACTTAATACGTGTGCTGCTCTTAGAGCAATGATTTCTGTGCAGTAAGGAGTGTCAGAGGTGAGATTAGGGTTTTATCATTCTTTACCAAATAGCCTCCGTTGTTCTCCAGTGTACGTGTTCCATTTTTACGTTTGTGGGGTTTTTAAATGAAATAAAATAAACACGTGTATATATCTCAATGCAAATGGGAACAAAAGTGAATGCAAAATAATCATTAATAGGACAATTGCATGTGACCAACTGAAACAGGTTAATAGATATTAATATACACACCTTAGGAAAGGCATTTATGGAAGAACAAGGGAGGAAAAATATTTAAAGATGTGAATAGTGAAGTAATGCTATCAGAGAGGAGTAACTACTTCAGCGGGTTGTGAGTGGGGAATAATAAGGTGAAATAGCTTCAAATTAGAGAAGATAAAATTCACACCAGGAAATATCAGAAACATGACAGAACTGAAGAACTTGCCTCATACATATGAAAATCAGGCAAAATGAGATTAGATAAACTCAGAGAAGCCCAGGTCTTGGTGTTTGTTGTTTGCTTGATTGGGTTTTTTTTCTCTGAAGATGATGACAAAATTCTCAGTAGTTTCAGTAGGAGCTGGTTTGTGCTGTCCCAAAGGGTTAACCATAGTTCAGCTCTGGGGGTGGAAAGTATCTCCCAGAAGTGGAGCTGAAAGAGACAAGGGAAAGGCCTGAGTGGCAGAAAGGTGGTGCTGTATCATCCTCCCTCTTCCTCCTCTCCCCTCCCTCAAAAGGAGGATTTAACACCAAAAACCCCATTGCAATATTAACAATCTTTTTCTTAATTTAAAGGCTGTTCACACACAACCTAAAGATTGGGTTGAATTAGGTCACAGTCCACAAGCTACTCTGCCTTATTCTGAGTGGTATGAAACACGAGGAGCAGGAATTGGTATTTATAACCGTAAATAAATTATTCTGATCAAGGACAGCCTGATCACAAAGCATGTATATTCATTTCTTATAATCTGTCTTGAAGGCCATTTACATAATCAGTTAACTGAGAAATGCAATGTGGTTATATTATCCTACTGCCCTCATTCAGAAGTATTTTGCCTTAATCAGGGTGGAAAGTTCAACTGACACCACATTTCCAACAATAATCATACCTTCTCCTCATCTCACAAGGCCCTTTTGACTTTCACCAGAGAAGAGTGCTAAATACATTGGCATTCTTCATACATGGCACTAGTTTCCCTAGTTTCCGGGATATAAAATCTCAGATCTTGAATGTTTCATAGTTTTGCTTAAACATGTCTCCTAAATTCAGTTTGAGAGAGAATGAAAATTACTGAACTCTGTAAAAAGAAAAAAAAAAAAAAAAAGAAAGTTTTGAGCTAGAAGAGATAGAAATATTTTTATAGTAGATAAGTCTGAGTTTTCATGGAATCTCATGGCAGGGATATTTCAGCAGAATGCCTCTGCTCTGCACATTCAGTTAACGTGTACTGGCATACCCCATAAATGAGTGGAAAAACTCATCACAGCAATTTGAGAGGGAAATAATTGCATTTTATTACCCATTTGGACAGCACGAAACAACACCACTTCTAGTTTGACCCTTTACTATTGCTAACAAGTGCTGTTTAGTTTAATAAAAATATCATTATCTTTTACTTAAACTACAACTCTAAGTCATTATTAGAGCTGGGCAGAAGAAGGAAATTCCATTTCATGTAGTACTTTGCTGTTTCAAATTAGATTTTACCCTGATTTGGCAATGAAAAGAAAATAAATGTGAACTTTGTCCAAGAGAAGGAATTGAGGGTTGGCCAGAAGGTCTTGGAGCTATTGTTGGACCTACCTGGTTGGAGGTTGAGGAGCCAAAGTAGAAGGCGGTAGAAAACATACAGTTCTTCTCCCGTAACCATTTTTGTTTTGCAAACCCATGCTTAGCTTTCCGTATGTGTTTAAGTACCACTGACTTTACTGGGATTAAGCTCATGTTTAAGTTTGAATGGGGATGAATCCAAGAGAGTTCATAAATCCTCTCTTGTGAACTAGGAGGTTGATGGCTGGAAGCCAGCACAGCTGTAGTGGTGGTGCTCCCCAAGTACGCATAAGGACATGCTATGCCTGCCAACAGAGAAAAACACAGGTTTCTTCTGCTTGAAAAGGCTCAACTAGAGTTTGGAAACTCCACCTCACTGTTGTACACTCCTACAAAACAGAACTGATGCAGTGATACCATGTGCTAGGCATGGGAGCTACTTCTAAATGTAGAAGAAGTTTGCACATAACCCAATTTTGGATAATTAAGTTTGTTTAGGAGGGAGCTAAGAGTTTGTGACGTACTGCCTCTGTATTTCTCTATATTTCAAGACCTATCAATTGCATATGCGGTGCTAACATGAAAAAGGGGAAAAAGAAAGACATACTGTCTTAGTATGACCTTTTCCCATCTTTTATCAACACTGAGCAAGTTACCTCTTTAATCTGCTTAGGCTGTGTTGGCTGGAGGCCTGGGAACCAAAGTCTTCACTGGCAGTCCAACAGCCACTACTTCACTACCATCTTGGCTGAGTCAAACTCATTTTTATTAGCAATTAATTTATTGTATAACATAGGCAGCAGGAGGACATTTCAAAAACAATAAAAGTTTTCAGAGATTTATGAACTACTAAAGACAGCAAAATATGCTTTATACATAAACTATGATTACAAAGAGATTTGAATTGTCTTGAGGTTGAGGCATAACACGCTTGGTCCTGCATAGCAGCTACTTCTTTATCTGAGTTTACTAAGGTGACTGAGAAGCAACTGGGTTTCTGTTTATGTATTATTAAAATCAAGATCACAATATGCATCAGTTCATGAGAATTCTGTGATAACAGTGTTTGCAACTATAACGGTCAGGAATTTCCTTTGATTTAATGTTAATATGTGATATGCTTAAAACCTGTTGCAAGAATGTTATTACATTAAAAGATGGAAAAGTAAAGGGTGAATATTATATAAAACTTAAATGTGAAGAAATTGTCAGTCTTTCTGAATATGCAACATACAAAGCCTTATGAGCCTCCTAAGAAGAGATGGAAAATATTTCCTACCCTTACTTCCTTACTTATAAAAGCAGAAGGTATTCAGCAGACCAATTAAAAATACAGTTTGAAGTTAACTAAATCTATTCACAGGTTTCTGCTGACAAATATTGTTGTTCAAAACTATGAATAAACAAAACTAAGTATTTTTAAAAGATGGTATACTGCATTATCTATTTCTTATTATTGCCACCTGCATTTCAAAAACTGTTCCTCAAAATACTGAAACACAATTTTTTCTTCATTTCAGTGAGCAAACTAAGGAACCTGATTTACATTACAGCTTTTAGGTTTGCTGCTGGAATTAGAATTTTTTAGATGAAAAGCTGGACTTTCTGTTATATTCTTCACGAACAATGCAAGGGAAAAATGTGAACTGTTCCTTGATAAAACATGTCCAAACTGAATTGTTTGGGGAGTGTTGATCAAAACCAGAACACTTCAGTTAAAATAAGCTAAGACAGTGGATTAGGAGAGAAGTAGTGTGAATACCTCCTACTTCTCCTCCCTGTGGCTGGCTTCCCCAGCTGAGCCATGTTCCTGCCTTGCACTGCAGCCAGAAGGACTTGCAAGATACAGCCCAGCTGGACAATGGTGGGACCATCCTGCATGCTGGGACATGTAGTCTCATGGAGGAGGAGAAAAATACAAGAATCTTTTTGCCTATATCTGACAGCATATTTTCAGATCTTTTGAAACCTTTATCTTAATATCAGATTAGGCTAAAACTGGTCTGAACATTATAAGAAAGGAAACGAAGAGGACTGACTGAGCACATGAACCTTGCCTCCTTCAGAAATCAGTTAAAATGGCTCCATGCCCTTATCAGAGGGATAGGTAAATTTAATACTTAGATTAACATGATTGATAGAGCTTTTCTGGTGCAGTAATTTAATTCTCATAGCCTTGTAATTTTTTTCACCTTGCAAAATATTCAGTTGTCATTCCATTTTACTGGAACTTTTTGAAAGGAATAAAAGGAGATATGCAATATTAAAATACTGAGTCTGCCTTTGTCAGAAGTGCCAATGATTTGTAGTGCTGGGAAGTCCTGTGCGGCTGAGTTGTAGAGTGAATTAAACCCTGGAAGTATGGCTGTATTTTAGTGCTGAGCCATCAGGTGTGAATATTTGCCTGGCTGAAGGGGCCCTCATTTGTTACTACTGGCTAGATGTGCTGACCATAAATCTGAAGTAAGGAAAGGCACCGAGCTGAACTGGCATCCCAGCATACTTAGGCTTGCAAAACCCCCAAGTATTCTGTTATGTGGGCCCTGAAATATTGACGCCCGTCTGACTGGAACCAATAACCTTGTATGACTGCTTTTTGACATGGGCAATTGCGTACAGAATAGGAGGCCAAACATCTGAGGGGGCAGCTCATTCGACTCTCTGCAGCTATAGTTGCTTCAAGGCTTGAATTAACTCTTTTCTTCTATGACGGCTATTTTGTTAAAATCAAAACGTTTTGTAAAACATACTGTATTCTCTGAAAATGTGACTAATGAGGTTCTTGGGTTCGGGAGTGTATCAGGGAGAGAAAAGCATTTACCTGGAAGAAGAAAAGCTCAAATTCAACTTCTTGACTGCCTGGTTCCTTGTGGGGAGCTGAGCTTGGCTCTTTTTTTGTCCAAAGTGAGTAACTAATATGTAGGTTATAGACAATATCTCATCTGGTCTCCTGGAATAGGTTTCTTTTCTTCTTCCTAGTTTAAAAGGAGGTATTGGTTTTGTTCACTTAGAACAGACTTTGAAACCTCAGCACATTTCATGAGCTGGAATTACTGCTTTTCAGCCAGCCCTAATATGACCTTTGGTTTTTACCATACCCAAGGGTCGTTATGTGATACTGTTTGATTGGTTTCTGGTAAATGCCCAGAAGATCTAATGGTGACGAGATAAAAGTAGCTGCAGAGATAGTAATGCTCTCCTTGTTCTAATATCTTGTTCAGAGCTAGAAGATCAAGATTGCAGCTATGGTGCTTATTCTGACCATAGGAAATAGAGAAAAATGTAAACTTAAACTTTGTTCAATATATTCATTAATGACCTGGATGAGGGGACAGAGTGTATCCTCAGCAAGTTTGCTGATGATACCAAACTGGGAGGGGTGGCTGACACTCCAGAGGGATGCGCTGCCATCCAGTGTGACCTGGACAGGCTGTAGAGCTGGGCAGAGAGGAACCTAATGAGGTTCAACATAAGCAAGTGCAGGGTCCTGCACCTGGGGAGGAAGAATGCTAGGCACCAGTATAGGTTAGGGGTGGACCTGCTGGGAAACAGTTCTGAGGAGAAGGATCTGGGGGTCCAGGTAGACAGTAAATTATCCATGAGCCAGCAATGTGCCCTTTTCACCAGGAAGGCCAATGGAATCCTGGGCTGCATAGGGAAGAATGTTGTGGGAGGTCATTCTGCCCCTCTAATCGGCACTGGTGAGGCCACAACTGGAATACTGTGTCCAGTTTTGCGCTCCCCAGTTCAAGAGGGACAGGGAACTGCTGGAGCGAGTCCAGCGAAGGGCAACTAAGATGATTGAGGGATTGGAGCATCTCCCTTGTGGGGAAAGGCTGAGAGCTGCAACTCTTTAGCCTGGAGAAGACAAGGCTGAGGGGAGACCTTATTATGGCACACAAGTATCTAAAGGGTAGGTGGAAGGAGGATGGAGCCAGACTCTTTTCAGTGGTTCCCAGTGACAGGATGAGGGGCAATGGGCACAAGTTGGAACATAGGAGGTTCCATTCAAATACATGCAAAAACTTCTTTACGGTTCGGGTGACAGAGTACTGGCACAGGCTGCCCAGGGAGGTGGTGGAGTCCCCTTCTCTGGAGATTTTCAAGACCTGCCTGGATGCAGTCCTGAGTAATGTGCTCTGGGCAATCCTGCTTTAGCAGGGGAGTTGGACTAGATGATCTCTAGAGGTCCCTTCCAACTCTGAAGATTCCATGATTCTGTGATTCCATGATTAACTACCCCAGGAAAACAGAAAATATCTATTTATCTAGTAATGAAAATAAAGGGATACAACAATATAATATTTTGAGGTTTTTCAATGTCAGTGGGTGGTCAGCAGGGCTGGATGATAAACCTTTAGTGCTACTACACAGGCCAAATGAATTGAAGAGGCCTAAAACAAAGGTGAAGAGTTCACCGAAAGACCTGACTGAACCAAGAGCTCAACATCAACCTGCCAAACCCCAGTGACTTGGATACTACCGCTGTGTACTCAGCTGCTTAAGGAGAGGCTCAAGGCTGTTGACATCTGTCTACAAAGTAGTTTTTCATATACCACAGACATTTCTGCATCCTGTGGTCAGTGACTGAGCTTGTCACACAATATATAGGAAACTGCTCACCACAAATAAGCATCCAAAACTCTATATCCATTTAAAATGACTGCATGGAAAAAATGTTTTAGTCTGTTGCTTATACTACTGAGTATTAGATCTTTATGGCTTGTGATAGGGATGCTACTTCATGTCCTGTTTCCATCAACAATCATTAGTACATCTGTTAGGACATCCAAGCTAAAAACTGCCAGCCAAGACCTGGGTCACAGGCAGTCTATTCTTCTACATTAGCTGGAAAAAAGTAGTGCTCTATTGGCAGAAGGATTATTTAAGAATAATTTCAAACCTTTTAATGATGCTTGACCTAGTTGTCTTCATTTTATGTGAACAAACATCAGGCATAAAGGGAAAGGAATGGTAAACAGGACTGCAGCCATAAAAGATAGGATTTTGTGGGCTTCTTCCTTGAAACAGAATTATCAGTTAGACACTGTGCAGTGTTTTGAGTCTACAACAAAGGTGGCACAGCCATGTTGCTGTTGTTTGTTTTACCAGCGTCTGTTTTGAAGCTATCGCAAGCCTCTCCGCTCCCCACCCTCCGCCCTCTCCCACCTCCCTCCCTTGAAGTCATGAACTGGTCCTGTCTCATTTAAACTAAAAGAAAATATTTTGCATTATCTGTACTAAATGAGACAGAGGCTGAAAATAGCAGTGGCAGCATGCAGTCACGGGGCAGTTTAGATAAATAGAAGGGCAACTCTTTCACACAAAAAAAAGTCATAAATTGCCTTTTTGCTTAGTGACCCTTTTAAAAAATCTTCACTAACTGTATTAAATATATTTTCTTTAACTAGATTATTCCCAGTTGAGTGACTAAAGCTGCTAGGAAAGCATTGGCTTTGTCTTATTGGATTATTAAATGTTAAAAAGCTAAATTATATTTTATTCTAGACATAACTATGGATCTCAGCATGCATTGCTTATGTTTCATTGCATGCTGGATTCTTTTTGCTACACAGTCTATGCACTGTGTAGCACTATGAAATTTAATTCCTTAAGAAATTTGTGGAACTCCCTAAATAGTTACAGAGAAATGCTGTTTATGCCTTTGGTATTTTTGCTGCAAATGGAAAAAGTAGAAAATATAAATTAAACCTTGAGGCATTTCATTTCTATTATCAAGTCTCCTGTGATCTCTTTAAAGAGAGAGATTTTTGGAAAATGATGGTCTGAGCAGTATTTTAGCACAAGATTCCTTTCTGCCAATGCAAAGTGTTGTTAAAATGCTATACTTTTTAATGATATGATCACCAAACTTTGTAATGTTTGTTATATAATATATACATATATATGCATGGAACAGAAGTTATTATTCCTAACTTTCTGACTATTTGATTCAAAAAATACCCAAATATCTGAAATCTGGAATGTAGACCTATAGTCTAAATTGTTCATCTACTCTCCCACATAGCTGATAAAAGGAGCATATCTCCTGAGGGCAGCTCATTCCACCTCACAGACATCTGTCTTACGATGGGATGAATTACTGTTTGGAAATATTTCCTCACTGATTGAGGAGGGAGCCTGTGCGATGATCTTAGACTCAACACCTGAACATTTAAATATCTAAAATTCGGAGACCTAAGTCTCACTCACAGACTTGGCTAACTGGGATAGGCTTTGTCCTGCCAAAACTTAGGTGTCAGCCACTGATATCTGACAAAATCCCTGGAGGCTGCCCAGACTGAGGAGCAGTTCCTTTGTTCTGCAGTGGCCGTGTAAAAGAAATTGGAGGAGTTGTCTAATTCCACACTTCCACACAGATGGCATTTTCTGGAGACTACTGTACAAACTTCCCAGAAAGGCCATAAAATCTCCATCCTTGGACATTTTCAAGACAAAGCCAGTGCTGATCTGATCTAGCGCTGCTGATGATAGTCTTGAACTAGAAGACCCCCTGTAGATCCCTTCCAGCCTACACCTCTGCATTTTTATCTTTTTTTTTCCCTACTGGTGACAACGTAAGTCCAGATAATGAGCTTCTACACAAGCATTGACAATTAGGTGAGATGAATGGTCTTAGGCTGCTTCTGTACATAGTTTGCTCAAATTTGATTACAGAGAAGTATTCCTGTTGGTCTATGCTAACCAGAAACAAAGTCTTCAGTAGCAATAAATATTCATTCATGGTTAAGTGTGTTAATACCTAAATGTAGAAATGTTAAGGGGTATCTCTAGGTGGACTAATTTAGGGCAATCTGAGAAAAGCATTTAAGTTGGATGGCATAAATTCTTCAAAGTAAATATCTACCTCTTTTGATTACTGTGGCAGGAGCTTAGACAAGTAGCTTAAACTAGTTATCTAACACGTAAATAGCTAAATATTAGTGATGGATGCATCATAGCTGGGAAGTCAGCTTTTTTCTAAAGAATTTTCTGCCTCCTTTTCTAGCCTTTTTTACTTACTAGGGAAGCAGAGATTGTATTGCAGATACAGCTGCTTGAAAGAAAAAAATCTTAAGAAGAACAGTTTTATCTGCTCTTTTTACTAAAAAAAAAAGTGGGGTTTACTTTTTTTTTCATTATTATTTTAGGCCTTTCACTATATACTGGTTTCTTAAATCTTATTTGTTTCACAGTAAATTAAAGTATTTAAATCCTCATTGGAAACAGGAACATTTCAGACAAACTAAATCTTTCTTTCCCTCCAACACTTTTCATAGTAAGTAGAACACTGTATGTTGTCTTACTGAATAGGAAGAAGGGTTTGGGATATGTTCTTGGATAATGAAAGCGTCCAAAAGATGGAGACCAATAACTTTTTAAGCAGTAGGGTGGTGGTAGAACCCTAAGCTGCAGCAGAGGAGAGCATCAATGACAGTGAAGAGACTGCTGCGGATAACTGCAGTAATGCTGTTACTATTTTTGGAGCATTACACATCAGCTATCTAACAGAGATATCAGCATCTGTTCTTCGAAGATTTGATCAATTTAACAGTTCAAGTACCTATAATTATTTGACGAAGAGGGTTGTTCTTTTGTTGTTTTTAAATTTGTGGGTTTAGCACTTCTGTTATCTCTCACTCTTTCTGTCTCCTTTCCTGTACTGAGGTATAGCAAAGATCTTATTTTAGGGACTTGTGCTGTCAGCCACCATATTATCTGAACCCTTTCCATGTAACGTAGAGGGTGGTAGTGAACTCCCTGATAGACCTTATGGAGGTTCTGGCTCTTCTTTTTCTGTTCTAGAAAGCTCTGTTTGCCATGGGGTGTTCTTTGAGGGAAGAATGAGAGATGTTCTGGTTATGATAAAATGTACTCTATCAAATAAATGGGGCTGGCAAAATTTCTGAAGTGTGGTTAGACTCTGGATTCATTTAATCTCCTCTGAAACTTTGTTCCATATTTTCTTTCTGCAATTGCACATGGAGGACTAGATCCCCAGCTGTTTTAAGTCAATACAGCATCACTGACATCAGCTGTCTGTTACCCAGGATAATCTGGGTGTTACAATGCTCTGGCACACAGAAACCTAGGCAGTGTTATAGTTTCCAACCCTGAACTGGCTCATACAGAACCAGCTTGAGTCCCTGCACCGGACTCGCCTGTGCATCCAGTATTACTTCACGTGCTGAGCCATGTCAACAAGTGAGACTTGCAAGAGTTGAAACAGTCTGGTCATCACTGTGCCCAAGTTACCAAAGCTTTCCAGACAAGGATGTGCTAAAGACAGCACAGACATTGGGGGAGCAACCCAGTGGAGTCCAGCAAGGACAATACTGGACATAAATTGGAGGTGTGAGCAGAGTCAGCTTTCTTTCTAGAAGTGGGGAGTCTCTTCAACAGTCAGATCAGTGATACAGGTTCAACATTCAGCTGTGTTCCTTGGCTGCCAAAACCCTGTCAGGCACTAGATTTCTTCCGTGGAACAAGTTCAAAAGTGTCTTTTCATAAGGACAGTATATGCCAAAGCCTATCTACCTGTCTAGACTATCTATGCAATCTATTCATATATAATGGAGATGTATATACATTGATTTGTAAGAGCCAGAGATCCAGTCCAAAGACTTTGGCTAAAGTTATGTTCACCTTCTTCTCTGGTGTCTGAGTTAATGTCATCTTTCCTTTCATCAGTAGAACCTAGATATTTAACACCCTTAAGAAAATACTTTTCAAATTTCTTACTGAAGCCTTTGCAGAAGAGAAGAGAACAGACATTTAAAGAATCAGTTGCCTCATCATAGTTGTCTCTTGCTCATTTAGTTCCATGAGAGCATCCCGTTCAGCCTAGAGGTGAGAATGGATCTCCTACGGGGTACTGACAGCCCCAGGTGGTTGTGTGACAGCAATTCAGACAGCACTGTGGCTTTTCTAAGTCAACTGAATTAAGTCCTGAGACTATCTGTATTTGACTTGCTGGGCTAGAGTTTCTGCAAGCAGTGGTCAAACAAGGCAATCCGTCAGAGAGTCCAGTGATTCCTGCACAGGACTGGCAGCCACTTCATGTCAGCTATGTTTGGAGAGGCCCAAGCATTTAGGAAGAAGTTGATTATGAGCTGTGAACAACACAGACAAACTGAAGAATATGACTATGGCTGATGCTAGCTCTTAAACTGAATGTAGGGAATCACAGAATCACAGAATTTTCAGAGTTGGAAGGGACCTCTAGAGATCATCTAGTCCAACTCCCCTGCTAAAGCAGGATTGCCCAGAGCACATTACTCAGGACTGCATCCAGGTGGGGTTTGAAAAACTCCAGAGAAGGGGACTCCACCACCTCCCTGGGCAGCCTGTGCCAGTGCTCTGTCACCCAAACCATAAAGAAGTATTTCCGTGTATTTGAACGGAACTTCCTATGTTCCAACTTGTGCCCGTTGCCCCTCATCCTGTCACTGGGAACCACTGAAAGTTGTTTATGAAAACACCAGGTAATGTCAAAACAAAAGGTCCCTGACCTTTTTTCTTCTTTTTCTTCTTGACTCTTTCGGGAAAACAGATTAGTCTATACTATTGTGCAGGCCAACTTCCTGGACGTCTCCCTCTCATACTGCTTTATAAACATAACCACTATTTATCAAAAATCTGTGGTTCACTGTTTTTGAGGTGGCACACAGAGTCTCTGAAAAGGGAATAATAAGAGGCTAAAAGGGATCATGCAGATCCAAAAAGGTGCTATAACTCTCAGCTTTAATTTGAGAGAAAATCATATTTGTTTCCAAGTTTATAGTACTTTTGACATGCTAGCAAGTACTTGAATAAATGTAGCACTTTACATATAAAAATTGCAATGCAAAGGGAGGCAGCAATAATTTAGCCCAAAAAACCCATAGAGCTCTCTATTTCTTTTAGTTGGCAGAGAAGCCCTCCCATGTCCTCAGAAAAAATGAAAACAGATGAAGAAGTCCTGCATAGTCCATTCTCTAGTAGGAAGCAGATCATATTTCTCACATCTGTTACCAACATGGCTGCTCTGCTCTGTTCCCAGCAAAGGGATAGTCAGGATATCAATGATTTGAGGTTTTGCCTTTTTAGGAGATAAATTTCTCATCTTGTTATGTCTTTTGTTAATTTTACAGCAGTTTGATGTTATGAAGGAGCTCCTCCTTTTCTGTCAATAGTACAAGGTCACCCTATCAGAGTAACATAATACATCACCAGCTTGCCTGCTTCAGGCATTTGAATAGATTAATTTTGTTCTGGTAAAATTTAGCAATGCATCTTTACTTCCTGCTTTTCTGTGCACAGTCAGTCCAATGTTAATATCAAAAGTAACCACATGTTATGGTGATATATTAGGCTTAAAAAAAATCAGATATTGTAAAGATCTGAAAGTACAATGTCGTAATGTTCTGGGAAAGTTTTTTAATTTTATGAGTTATAAATAAATTGAACAATGGAAACCACTTAAACTTTTTATCCGTTTGCCAACTTGCCAGTATGCAGCAAGGAGAGAGACAAACAGGTTGACAAACCTCCATGTCTGAATGCCATACAGAAAGAAATTCAAGGATGAAACTGAAGGACCACAGCACACCTGTAGCTTCCACAAATTATAATAAACTGTAGAAACTGCAGCCTGAAACACTTCTGAAATGTAAAAGGTCTATCTCTTTGGAGTGAAAGCTTTGGAAGCATTAAGTATATTGAGTGTCCCAAATTTTAGAGATGGAAATTGCCAGAATAAGTCTATACGGTTTATGTTCTTGTGAATCTCATATTCTAATAAAATGTCATTATTTGCTCCTACTCCAATCAAAGGTTTAGAGCACAGAATAATATTTAATCATAATATTTAAGGTAGTGATTAGAAAAGACCTTGACAGGCTTGTATAATAAAGTAGGCAATAGTGAAATCTAATCACTTCTAGAAATGACTTCAGAAAAGAAAGAGGTTGCATAAAATAGATGCTGGAAAACTGGTAGATCACTAAAAAGTAGCTACAACGTAGTTTTTCTTGTTTGTATGTTACATGGATGAAGACTGAGGGAGCACTAGTGGAGAAACACAGAGAAGTAATAAGCAAGCTCATTACATCAGCTGTCAGTTAAATCCTGAAATATTTATAATGCACACCTAAACAGAAAAATATACAGTGGTGAAAAGTCTGGGATATACCTGATAATCTTACATTCACCTGAGAAATTGCAAACAATGAGATCGATCAAACACACTAGAGTTTAAAAGGTAAAATTCTGCCATTTTCTGCTCCATAGAAATACTTGCTAAATATTTCAGGATGAATTGTCAGTTAAAGGTTAAATTTACCAGAGGATAGGAAATCCAAATCCAAAGATTGGAAAGCATGTTTCTGGTGGATCACTGAGAACAGCAGAGGAGATTTCTTCTTCTCAAACAGGTGTCACAGAAATACACATCATGGAACAATATACATTATTTAATACACTTACAAGCAGCAATTTGGACAGTTGGTAAGAAAATTACACCTTGTCTATGGAAAAAAAAAAAAAAAAAAAGAAAGTGGTGGCAACTGCCACTGCACAGTGATTTTCGTGTAATTTATTAGGTTAATACACATAATAAATACACCTAGGTTGATGTTTTTATTGGGAAAAAAACCCATGTGTGTCCATTTCAAGGTAAAGAATCACTGGGGCTTTTGGTTCTGAATCAGGACATCACGTAAGGAATAAAACACTTTATTCTTCCAAGTGATTCAAAAAAAGCTGAGATCCTTACTTTGTGTCTTAACTTTTGGATGTCAAATGCATTTTTAATTATGATGTTCCTTCTACTATGATTAGCATTGTTAGCAGATGTTTTTGCTCAAGAATCAAGACTATTGGAAACCAGTATGTTCCTTAAACTAGCTATGTTTTTCCTCAAAGAGAATTCTGATCTAATTGGCATGTGTATTAAAGGGATTTCCTGTTCTAAATATACTGATTTCCTCAACTGTTGTGACTATGTGTAACATATGTCTCCAAAAGCAGAATATCCACAATTACCAATGCTCCAGAGTTTATGCTGTGAAAGCTCAAAGATCTCATACAGTTTTTAAATTTCATTCTTAACTTCTGAGTTCAGTGGGATTTAGGGGCATTTATGACCTTTCATGACATACTCAATATGTTGCAGGATCAGGCCCTTAAGTCTTGCCACAAGAAAGTATTCAGAATATGACTTTCTGGATTTTGTCATTCCGAATGTCATAGAATTGGCTCGACAATCACAACAAATTCCAAAACGTCTGGAAGGCATCACATTTCATACTGATGGTACCTACTAGGTTTAGGTAGAAAAGCTCCAGACAGTATATCCTTGTTATTTTATTTTTCCTTTTAATGCTAGACCTGTTGGAAAGAAGTTGATATGCACATAGCTAAGTTCTTAAAAATGTAGAAAATCTCACCAGATCTGAATAAGGATTTAACAGAAGGATTTAGAAGAGACTATTATGACAGCCTTGGGCATGTCATAAGTGGGTCAGATTGGATATAGCAGAACAGATAGAAGGTGAAAGAACCAAGATTTGCAGGAGAACTGGAGTTTTAAAAAGAAGTATTAAATGGAATATGAAATATTACATCCATATGCTAGAGAAACCACATGTCGAACAGAAGGAATGGTAGACTATCAAAGCAGTGACTTAAAATTTGTTAGGTTTGGCAAAGCAAGTCATAATCAGTACAATAAACAGAACACTCGAATACTTAAATAACCTTGAAGAAATGTTGTAACTGCAAACACTATTTTCCTCTTGATTAAAAAAAAATAAAGTGGGACCAACTCTGTTAGGCAGTAATATGTTTTTAGGTTTTTAAAAATCTGAGGGTACCCAGCATTACTACATTTTGTTTTTATAGAAAATACTACTGTCTCATGAAAACACTACCACTTGTGAAATATTGCATGAAAAATATCTACACTTTGTGGGCAGTAAGTAGAAACAAGTACAGCATATACAGCAGCAAACTGCTGATGAATGGAAGTGCTATGTATGTTACCTTATTTCATAAAAAATATCACGTTATTTACAGAATTGCCTCACTGTGCAATGCTGAAAGCTTTATCCATTCTTTTAGAACTTCTGAGGACACCATATCATCTTCAAAACGCTTTTTTCTTTCAGATATTACAGTATGTCACACTAATCAACATGTTACCTGGAGTCGGAAGTTTAAATTGATTCTCTTGTTTTTGCTTTAATGTAAACTGAAGCAAATGTCATTCACAGATTTCAGACAGATGCTAAAAAAAAAAACAAACAAACCCCCCCAAAAAAGAGAGAAAAAAAGCTGACTTTAAAAGTTTCCACAATATCTCATCATTTACACTAACAGCTCATGACTCTAGGAATTATTACTACTATTTAGAAGCAGATATTAGCTCTGATCCATAGGATGGCAGTCCTGCAAGGTACAGCATTTAGGATGTATTATACATCTCTAAAGTCAATAACTTCTTGAGAAATTATACAGTGGAGATGTTCTTTTTTTTTTGGCTTGTGGGGTATCTAATGTTCAGGCTGCAGCAATTTATGTTTGCTGAACTTTACATGTGTTTTAGCTACCTTTCTGTGTGCTAAGATAACAAATCACACATGAAGCAGTCAACATGAACACATCTATAAACAAATGATCTCCAGCAAACAGTTTTTCATCAATCATTCCCTGTATATCACAGTGGCAGTCTGAAAAAAGGAGATGGTGATAGAAATGCAACGTTTCTTCCAGTTTCATGGACGTGAGAACACTGGGTCTCAACACCAAAGGCCCACAACATCCCTGTTATACCACATCGCACAACAAGGTGTCCCAACAGGAAGGTGTTGACTGTGATTGAGCCTTTGTTTTCAGCTAGAATATACACGGACACACATCGTGAGTGATTTTATTTGGAAGGGTCAGAATGCATGGACTCCCTCCCTCACTTCGAAGGGGTATGTCCCTCGAGGAAGGGGTATGTGATCTCTGTTGTAATGTCCTACCAAGAAGCCTAATTAATCTCTGAACATTAAATTTCATGAAAGACTGAAGATCAAATGCCTGAAAAGCATTTGATGGGATTTATAAGAAACTTGGACATTAAAATATATTGTTTCTGTTTGTCAGACACTGTTTGGAGCCATTTTTTTATTAAGTAGTCCCATCACGCACAGCAACCTTCTGCAGCATGGAAGAAAACCACTGTGTTTGTGCACTTGTTCTTTAGTCTGGGTTATCAGTGAATTAACAGTATTATCCATGCAGTTATATTTGAAAGGAGAGGGGGCAGGTACAGGGTGGATTCTCAAGGCAGGATTCCATTGTGAAAATAGGGCTCTGTTCAAGGGGCAGGCTTTTTTGTAGCCATTCAGATGTGATCTGCAGGACTAATCATACTTGTAGGGAGGCTGGGTGCAGATGACAAACAGTGTACTAGGGTGCTTGCACCTCCTCCTGCTTTAACTGAACAGTTACCATCCATAATTCTGGTGCCTTTTGTGTTGGTTGCCCCAGTCACCTAAGCTGTGCAATTAAAGAATGACATTTTTGTGCAATTTTCTACTGAACTACATACGCAATCCTTTCAAAAAACTTAGATGTTTTACTGTTCCCTTTTCCCCATCGACTTCCAGGCAGAAACTGCAATGGTACCCTCTGCCAGGGCTTCATCTGTATTTCCAACCCACACAGGTGCATCAGCAAATGTTCAGTGGAGAAGAGCTCTGCTCTGCCCCCTTCCTCCCTCCAGGGGTGGAGGGCATCCCTCCTCCCTCCTGAGGAAAAGGCACAGAAAGAGGGAGAGGTATCCATTAAGATATAGGGGAGTGGGAAGGAAGTCAAGAGGCAGAAGAAAGAGTGTCATCCCTAAGCCTAAGGCATTTCAAATGAGATTAAGGCCTCAGTTCAATAACTGGAGCACAGCTTTTCCTTCCCAAATTAAAATTGGCAAGTATGTAATGAAGAATAATTGCATATTTTGCATATTAAAAATATTCAGTTTTCCTTACACCCGAGAATCAAGATGGTTTTGATACTGATTTGGGGATATTTAAGAGTGATGCCTGTTTAATAGGGGTCATTTTTAATGGATGCAAAGTGCCGATCAGTGGCTGCAAAGAAATTCCCTCAGCCTCCTTGGTTCATTTTCTTCTTTGCAACAGTGAAATAGTCTTGGCTTACTTCAGCTGTCATTAATGGCAGTACCATTGCTAGAAGAGGATGGTTAAGAACTGCTTAAAAGAAAGAAAACTCCTGCAATCCCATTGCTTACTATAATTTACATTACTGGACAGTTTAAGCCTGTAAAACTACTTTAAAGATTATGAAGTTGGTTTGGGGGGTTGCACATCCCAAAAGTTAGATCCTTTTTTATCCAGGCTGCCCTGAAAACCTCTTCAGTTTCCTGATCCCGAGAACAAAGGCCAAATGACAGCATAACTTGTAGCAGGCTGAGAAGGCACAAGCTCATTCCTGCCTCCTGCTTCATTGTGGAATAGTCCATTTCTGGGGTCCAAAGGTACAGATGGTATAGACATAAACAAATAAATTTCATGGTATCCAGTATCATGCCCAGCTCTCCATCACCTTATCACTTTTTATCAATGCAAGGAAGACTGAAACCAAAGCCAAAATCAGGCTTGAAATGACTGGTTAATTTTTGTTGGGCTGTAGAGACCCACAAAATTCATCTGGAAATTCATATGCAAGTTTGAGCCAGACAATGAAGCCAAGACTAAAGTAACATTCAGCATGGTGAATTGCTACGGGTATTCAAAGAGAAGCTCTTCCTCAGTTTATCCATTCTGGGGTCACTTATATTTTCTGTAGGGCTTTAAATGCCAGTCTGTTGCTGGCTTTTAGCCAGGCCTATTGCTGGCGCCAGAGAGACTCATTATTTTATCAGGCTTGCCTCTGTTACACGAACATTTAATTGTTTGTGGGATATTCTTAGAACACAGAAATGATAGATCTTTCTGGCATTCAAATGAATTCATTCATTTGATTTATTTGTTTTCCCTAATAGCACAAGAGGTTTCGGCTGAATATTTATTTGGAAGGGCTTGGTGTATCGAGAAATGTGAAGAAAAACAAATGTTTTTGTTCCATTCAGATTAGCTGGCTGTACTGCACATGGAGAATACACAGCCCATGTAGATGCAGAAGAAAAGCCAGTATAAATGTTTGCTTTACAGTATTCAATAAGAACTGCTAGAGGCATAACATGTTCCTGGGGATAACTGCTTGAGCTCTGTCTTCAGTGTTAGCCACACAGCCTTCTGTTTTCCAGACTGGGTGTCTTCCTTTGACATTAGTATCTAGAGGCTCTGACTGAGGCTGGGGTACCACTCCAACACATGCAGAATATAGACAGAGCAAGTGTACTGATGCATGTTCACTCTTAAGAAAGCATAGGAATATCATTTCCATTTTTTTTTTGAGAGAACGAAGGCTCAGCAGTCTGTATGCCAATGCCCCACATGCCTGACTTAGGGACTACAGTACCATGGTGCTTATACTAAAGAGGGCAATGACTAACCCAAACTTTCTGCTCTCCAGGGCATCACATTTGGATCCCTATGCAGGTGGGGAGAGACCCATAAGAGAGAAGTAACACAGCAAGGTAAAATAATACAATTCCTGTAATTCAGTACATCTAATTTAGATGTTGGGATTTCTCTCCATTGGCTACATAGGCAGCACTGATTGACAACCTTGATGAGAAGACAGTTTCATACACTTGCTGCTGTCCTGAAAGAAGATGTCATCCTGGTAGTGGTAACAACTAAAGGATGACCTGTGCTCATTAAGGTGGCTGTTGTAGAGGCAGTGCAGCGAATTGCCCAATGTCATGCAGTCGAGCCAGTGACCTGATAGAAAATCATCCTGTGATCTCCTAAATCTGGCTGTGTAATTGTCACATGAAAAACCAGCACAGATCTAAATGACAGGTGCTGCACAGCCTGTGGACATATGCTGTGATGTGAGACACTGTGCCACATTGCTGGTGTAAATGATGGAGATAGGAAAGGAAAGAGGATGATATATCCCCCTTCTCTATTGTATAGCTGCACCTGACCCTATGGTAATATTCATAGCAGCATAATGTTGAAGTGCGGTAATGGAGCATATGAAGGCTCACCAATGCTACAGATTTCTTCAGTATATAAAGTTGTTCTGGTTTAGTTCCTGTTTTATTTTTAGAGTTCAGGCACAGACCGCTATCATGAAAGTGAAAATGTCAGTTTTACTTTTAAAAATCAACTTCTAAATCTCACGTGTGTAGATAGAAGAATATTTACCAGTAAGGTTTGTACCTGGAAAATATAGCATCATCAAGGTTTAATGATTTTTTTATCAGAGAAAGTAATTTCAATCTTCCCATATTAATAAAGCTGAAAAAGTTCATCTGGACTTAAAATTAATGGTACTTCAACATTATCAGAATGAAATATGCCTATGTTTTCATACTTAATTTTTTTTAGAAATTATATTCCACAACATTTTTTAACAATGTAATGGTTTTGCCTGTTGAAGACAGAAATTCCATTTATGAATAGCTCTAGTTGTTGAGGAAAGCTGGAAAAAATGATCATGGCAGGCTCAAAAACCAGAAGACCAATAAAAAGAAACAAAAAATGTAGTATTTCTTAATATTTGGATTTTATACCAATGCCATGAATGTTGGTGGCCTGACACTGTGGTTTGGCACTCCTGCATTCATTCAAATCCTAAATATTTTTCAGCTCAGTTGTGCACTCAGACATTTGTGCGTATGAACAATTTGCATATGAACAAGGCATCTGTGCAGAGATGAGCCCATTTGTTCTTAGCCATAGTTATTCATTATTGATTATTTATTATTCAGTCACATGTGAATAGCACCACATTGTGGAAATTGCATTGTTTCCGAAAGGCTATACAAACAGGACTTAACCAGTCCCCAAAGTAAATCTCAAATATTTGTTGTGATAAAAACTATAACTCTTCTATTGCTTTTTAACCACAGGTCTTGAAGAGCATCACAGTGAAAAAGCATGATGATTACAGAAACGGGGAAGTGAGGCACAACGCAGTGAAGTGACTCTTCAGAGGTACTGCAATAGGTTAGTGACAGACTCCTGCACCCCTTCAGATAGACACCTCTGCCTTTCTTGGCTTCTTAAGGATGCTCTGTTCTTGTGGTAGTGTTAAAGCACTGAAATGCTTTAATGGACAAATTGTTCTATGTGTGCTTGTCCAAAATGGGTAACTATTCACTTACACTGCTAGACTCATATGGGATAGGTTAATTTCTAAGCTGCAATTTTTCACAACCAAAATGTTCTTTGAGTAGTAGAGTAGTAGAAATAGCTGTTAATACAGTGCATATGCTAAAGGGAAAAATTTAATTTACTTAAGACTTTCTTGCAATATATACATAACTCTTCTTATTCTGCCCTATATACTGAAACTTGTTATCGTTTCCCTATTTTGACTCCTGTATTTTCTGACTCCTATTTCTTCTGTACTGCCCTGGTTGACACCAGAAGATTCAAGTTATACCAAACTTTCATTTAATCTAAAATTTGAGATTATGTCCCTATGGGCCAATGACAATTAAAATAGTTACTATTTATAGCCTACAATTATACATATGTGTGATCAGGCTAAAAAGGATATGTCCCATCTGTGACTTAAAATGTTTTCTCCATATATACTCTTAACTTCTAAGACATGATAGTCAAGACATGTCTTACTGAATAATGTGGAAGGAACTATTATAATTGGCTTTCATAGATACTGGTTTTAAAAGTTCTTATATACATTTCTAGGCAAGTATTGGGATAAAGCAATATAAAATTAATGCTAAATTTTGCTAACCTTATTCACTGAATAAGAAGTGAAATTACCCCTGCACATCAGACCTGCTACATCAATGCACTTTTGATGAGATGACAGCTGAAAGAGATTTGAGAAGGGTTCTGTCTCCTGTCACTTAGATATTAGGGCTAATCTTTTCAGACTATTGGCAAAATGACTTGGCCACAATCAGGTTGAGGTTGAAAATTTACATAATTCATTATACAGTTGTCTTATGGTTTGGATTTGGTTGAGAAGAGCAAGTAGGCACCACTGAAAAAAATTGCTATCTTTCATTTCGGTCTGCCAGGGGACCCTTAAGATCAAAATCTGGCTTTCCAAGTGATAGAATTCATATGGTATCTGGTGAGGGTTTACAATTTTCACATCAGCAATAGTCAGTTTGTTTCCATCAGAGAGGTTAGAAGCTGTCATTTTAATTTTTTTCTGCCTGCTGGTATGTTACAGCATTCACACCTGCCAGAAAATGTCAGATTGTTTATTCCAAGAATAAAAATGTGGGCACACGTCCGCCTCCCAAAATAAATAGTACAGCAGATATATTCTGTAGCGCCTCCAATACTCACAGGTTGGAGTTAGTCATTCTTCCTGTGAGAGGGTGGCCATCAATCACTGTCAAAGGGAGCCTTGAGTTGGGAGTCAAGAACAGGGGTACTTGGATCAATGGACAGGGAGCACAAAGAGCCTGTTGGGAGAAGATATGCTTTTTCATATGTGTAAATGGCAGCACTGTAAAGTCCCAAAAGCATCTGGGGTTGAGGAAGGAAAAATTGCAGTATGGAGAGTTTGCTGGTTTGCCAAGCAAATCATCTTTCAGTCACAACCTTCTCCTCCCACAAGACCAAAGGGTGAATATTTTCATAATAAAAAGGAATCATTAAAATTTTGTCCCTGCCAGTGGAACATGTTCAGCAATCATCTGCATTGATTTACTGGAAACAAGGAAATCTTTGTTCTATTGTGAAGTGGTACCACAATCTGAAGATGGCAAATGCGTAAGAAACACCAATAGTGATATTCAGAAACTAATTTAGTCTGTCAAACTTACTCTTTTCAAATAAGTTCTAATAAACCAGTCTACTTTCAAAATCTTTTATTTGAGTGATCTGAAACTAAAACAGAACAAGAACAAGTCATGAAAGCTTTACAGGGAATGGTAATATTGCCTTGTATTTAACATGCTGGAATAGGAATTACCTAAATTTCTGGCTTAGTCACAGACTCCTTGGGTGACTCTGGATGAGTTATTTAATCTCTCTTTGCCTCAATACTTACAGAGAAGAAAATAATCCCTTTGAACTTGTAGCTTTACAAGGGGGGGTAACATGGCTTGAATTCATCTGACGTAGAGAATCCAACAGAGCTTCATTAGTGAGGAACATGCCAGTTTCAGACTCCTTCTATAGTCAGAGCAGGGGGATAAGAAGCTCCTTTGACCCTTAATGTAGTCCAGCTATGGTTGCAAAGGATCTTTGACAGCACCTCTTTTTATGCATTCACAGCAGAAGAAACTTAGGGTGACCACACTCCTCATCTGGCATTTGGCTTAGCTGTTTGGCCAAAAAATGATTATTCTTTTTTTTTGCCATGCTTATATGACCTCGTCCAGAAGAGCTGGTAACTTCTTTCTCTTTGTGTTTCATAGGTCAAGCTCCATAGTTAGACTGTTTCCCAAGAGCCACTGCAGGAAAAATCACCTCTCGTGCACGACCTCCTCTAAATACAAGACGACAATGAGGCCTTAATGGCTCTGCATCTGCAGTTTTCTCAAATTCAGTTTTTTTCTGAAATTTATTTTATGAGATTTCTAAAGCAACGTTTTGGTCAAAGTTCTGCTGGTAACAACCTCTCAACTTTCTGAATCACACCTTAGATGATGACTTGAAAACAAGCAGGAACCCTTTGACTGTCAAACAGCTACTTATTCACACAGCATCTAAGTCCATGGTTTTCCTACCAAAAAAAAAAAATAATCCTTTTGAAACAAGAAAGCTTACAAGGGGCTGAAATATTGTGACCAAAGCATAATGGCAATCTAAGAACAGATGGGAAGCTGTGGCATAGAACATAATTGCAATACTCACACTACTTATGTATTTTATTAAGGTAGACTAAAGAGAATGGAAAAAAAAAATCAAATATTCTGTTTGCAAATGAGGACCCCGGGGATGTGCGCCCATGAAACATGTAGTGTTTTTACAATAGTTTACAAAATAACCTATTTCAGCAAAAGAGATGGAAGTTACCTAGTACACTTGGTCAGAGAACTGTCTGGAGAAGTAGGAGAATTTGGATCAAATCCCTGATGGGGCTGCAAACCAGATGGATTTAGACTATGACCCTCACATCCCAGTCAACATTCCAAGACCATCCTCTTTTCTGTCTTGCTTTCCTTGTCTTTTGTTTTTCTGCTCCAGTCCCATTAACCTTGGTGAATCTTGACCCAAATTTGTATTTCTATCAATTTCCTGCTCTCTCCACCCCTCTGGATGCCCCATGAATATGAGAAATCATCAGACTCTCTAAGAACAAATAAAAGGAGGATAACAAAGCAGAATTGTCCATTTCCTTGCAATGTGAACCACAGTCAGAAAATGCATTGTCTTCCACTCCTCCTCATGCCTACTTATTGAGTGCCTTCCATTTTGTTAGATATAGTTTTATGTATATACAGTTGTATCTGAGCAGGGAAACCACAAATGGCTTACTTGGAAAAAAGCCCCAGTGTTTATTTGATTTTTAGCCTTCTTAAACGCAGGTGAGGAAAAATACCTGCATCACAAACCACAGAGTTTTCCAAGTCTCAGGCAAATGCTTGATGGCCTTAAAAATCTCTGAATTTAGTATTTATTTCTCAGCAATGAAGTGTAACCAAGGAAACACATATTCCCAGACAGAATATCTTTAAGTAGCATAGGCTCCCAGACATGGATAAGAAGAGTAGAGAATTGCTTGTTTGAATTAATCAATGTTACTGTGAATATGTGCTCCTAGAAACAAACATCCTGCAGACAAAACCTAAAAGTGGCTGGCAAAGGCACCCATCAGTCCGAATCTTACAACTATCTGCTCATATATTTAAAGACAGTCTTATTAGCTTCATCGTAAGAAAGTTCAATGAAATCTTTGAATTTCTTTGAGAAATTCCACATGACAGGAATTTCAACTCACATAAGGCTCTTGACACTACGGGCTAGTTAAAAGGCTTTGATTTTTGTCTTTCTCCTAGTTGCTTGCAGCAAAATACAGAATCAATCTACCATAGTTCTTGGCACTTTGTAGTGCAAAAGACCATCCATGAAATGTTCTGATATAGTGTCAAGGATGATGTGAAGTTTCTGGACAAAATGAGAGCAGATGACAAGCTGAGGTAAGCAGCAATGACTCCTGAGTTTAGCTGATATATACACTTGGCAGCCACATATGGGTTTGAAGTTTTTGTGCTTTTTTTTTTTTTTTTAACTTCAGTCATCTACCAGGGAAACAGCTTGATCCTTTGAAATTAAATTAGACAAGCTGTTAATGAAGACTAATTGCTTTGCATAATTTAAAATATGTAGAGAGAGCTCCCTTGATCTGTGCAAGCTGTACTTGGGTTAGCACTGGGGCTGAAGACAAAAGATATCTCCAAGCCATTCGTCATCCTCCTCAACTGTAACCAGACTGAGAGCCAAGATGCCCCTGAGAAAGTTATAGCAACCCAGAAATATGCATCACTGCTCTTTTATTCTGCCCTGTCATATAACTTATCTGTGCTTTCATGTTTTACTCACCAGGGAATGGGACTGTCCTCTCCATTCAATGTAAGGTTCTCACTTCATTGACAGAGACCCTTTCCATGCTGTGCTGGAGAAAATAACGTTACCTCACGTGAGCCAGGAACCAGAATCTGCCCTGGAAGTTTTACACTTCAGGAGGTGTGTTTCAGGGAATGGAGGCAAAGACTGCAGGGAGAGGAGGCAGGGTGGAGCTCGCATTGCCCAGCGCAGGCTACACTAGACACCTACTTAAAGGAGTGGGTCCCCAGTAGCATGAGCAAACAGGGTGACTGGGGTCTTGCCTTCTATCATCCTAGTGGCACATTCCCACATTCCTCCCCTGCACTAACCCTGTGGCCAAACATCAAGTCTCTTCAGGGAGCTTATCCAAAATATAAAACTAATCTGATATTTCCCTCTGGATGAATTTTTGGCGGAACCAGCTCACCACCTACCAGACATGAGGGAGAAAGAACAGGAATGTACAGCTGGAGGTGGAGGTGGGACTTGCCACACCACTGACTTAGATCAGCTTAAAATGCTGTTGAACTGCACTCCTGAGGGCGATTCACAGCCTAGTTTCTCGATATAAAAGTAAAGGAGTCACTAGAGAGCAGTAGATCCTGCATAAGGCGAATAAGAGCACCAAGCTAACTGCCTCAAGTCAGCAGTGGGACCCCCCATGTCGAAACATGCTGTTATGCACTAATGATGCTCTGGACACACTTGGGTGACTGGTGGGTTGGATTTTTTCCCCAATGTTTATTGATTTAGCAAACGCAAAGAAAGGAGTACCAAATCTGGCAGTTATTAGCGACTACATGCTGTAGCCTGCTTGTGAACATACAAAGTTCTGAAATATTTTCTAAAGAGTCTAGCTTAACACAGCCTGATTTAACTCAGTTATCCTCTTCACAGATACCTCACTAGCAACTCCTCTGCCTCTTCTTCCAGTCTGTTATCTTGCTGGAAGCATAATGTCTAAATTAAAATACATGGATACAACCCAGTCCCAATCTCTGGGAGCACTCACACTGCCAAATTTTAATCAAATAACTATGTGTTCAGGTAAGGAAAGCCATGTCTCCCTGAGCTACTCACTGGAAGAAGAGAAACTTTTTCAGAAGCACATGAATTGTGCTTCCTTTCTGAATCACTGTGGGAGACCCAGTTGCTCTCTAGTGATCATATAGGGAGCCTAAGGAAATGAACTTCTAATTTAGCCATATGAAGTAAGTGGCCAAAATTAAGCACTCAGACAAAGGTGTCATCAAAATATTTTCCATTTTCTTTATCTGCACAGTGAAAAAATGTTAAATACACATGCAGCCAGGCCGTGTAAACTGCTGCATAGTTTATTTTGAGATCACCTCATCTCTAAAGTACATATCTAAAGCACAGTCAAGTAAAAGATTGAAAAAAGGCAGGATTCCTCAATGGCCATGAACCAGGACCACTATTCAATTTTGAGAGAAGTTTTTCTTGGTTTACGTTGAGGCAAGTGAGAGGAAGATCAGACAGTGCAAGCGAAGTACGGCATTTGGAGAAAACCTTTTGCTGAACTATGGAAGTTTTGTAGATGAGCTCAGTTTCTGAAAACACGAGTTGCTGCACTACTTGGTTAAAGATCCGCTATATTTACAGCCAGAAAAAAGTGCTCACATATTTATTTCTGGAGAACAGTGACATCTAGTGAGCGTCCTGACCAATACTGAGCATTCCCCTGGGTCTTCTTTAAGACTGAGCTTGCTACTTGGGCTTAGTTTGTTTTCCTGCTATTTGAACTTTACAGTTCCTTGAATCTCAACTGCATATGCTGCTCATTTCTGACAGGGTCTAATGAATACAAATGGCAAAGTAGCTGTGAGCCAGAATAGGGAGGGAGTGTGGTGACTTCGAAAAGGGAACTTAAGCACGATAAATAAAATGTAGGTATGTGCCCTGGGACAGATTTGCTGTAGCAGAGGAATTATGGTGGTAGCAGTGTTGCCTAGGAGACAAACATCAAGCTGTCAAATGGTCAGGAGCTGCATCAGCCAGGAAACCACAAAGTCTAAGTGGTTCATCAGTTCAGCACTTTTCTGGTAGACTTTCTGTTCCTGGGCTCCTGGGAAGCTCCCAGCAGAATTCACAGCTGCCTTCTCCTGCCGGAGATCCCAGGGCATGTAGCCATACTCACTTCCACTTGCAGCCACAGGAACTTCCCCAGATACTGGTCTGAATTCATCCATCAGGTAAAGTCTGCACTTACCTTCCCTACTGGGGTTCAGCCCAGGACTGTGAAACTGTGTGGACACATCCGTGTAGGAGTAAAGATGTTAGAGCTTTAAAATAAAATGCTTTTAGAACTAAAAATACTATTCATTTTACATTGCAGCTCTGTGAATAAGTGACGACTGGGATGATCCTCCAAGGACCCCTAGGCGGGGGATGGGGTGTGAAAAAGATCTGGAAATTTGCTGTAAAGGAATAATTCTCAAAGATTGCAGTGAATCACACAATGAACTTGGGGATTACAAACAGTTTTGAGGTACGAATACACCAAACTAGAAGTCTTCAGCTCTCCATCAGCATCCACAGCTGGACACTTCATCAGCACTTGGTCTTTAAAAAACTGGAGAGGTGATCTTTCAGCTGTGTCATAAATTACCATTATATCCAATCCCATCTGTCCAGGCCGTAATCATATATTCTATTATATAAATTGCATATATTTTACTAGTATTCTGAGAGATAATGGGCCAGATTCAGCAGTGGTTTTTTAAGGCATTTAAATCTAAGGAAAGAGTTCTTCTACATCTATGCCAGTTTTAAAAGGCAGAATCCTTTTACACCTTTTACATGATATCACTTTCATCTGCCAGCATTTGAAGAAACTCAATAATAATGATGAGAAGGCTTGGACTGGTGGAAAATTAAAGGTAATTAAATCTTTACATTATGTGCTGTGTAGTTCCTGAAACTGGAGGATAAGAAGTTTATTTTACATAAATGTCTTACGATGAGCTACTTGAATGGATGAAATCCCCACTGTAATGTGAGTTTTTTATCATTTCCTGTGTCGTGGCATTTACACTGTTGGTGTTTTTTCTTTTCCTCACTGCAAATGCTGGAATCGTGCACACATTTGAAGAAAACTTGTGCAAACATCTCAAATGGCAGGAATAGAATCTGAAGACTATCCTATTGTATTACGCTTCTTCTTGTTTTATCTTAGGGAAAGTGTGGCCATCTCATGGAAGCTGCTTTTTAATGGGTAGGCACAACAGAACCAAAACAAATTTTTCTGGGCAAACTTAAATCTTGATGCTTTCCACCTTCTGCACATTTGACTTTGCTACCATAACAGTTCTGTAACATTGTGACAGAATCAAATGTGCCTCTAGAATTTTTTCTAATGTTTACAAGGCAGATAGATACATTTATTTTCGTGGATACATTTATTTTCGTGGAAGATAGTTGTTGTGTCCAGAAAAGGAGCTTGACTTCTTAGAAAGGACTGCTGACTGTAATAACCACGCTGCCACCAACACAGGCTGTCTCTCAAGTCTTGTCTTATCCCCCTTGCAACAAAGGCTTTTCTGCAGAGATCTATTAAAGAGTTTGCTGTAATGAGGGAAAAGCCGCAACGTATCAGTGGAAACATGACACAGGAGCCAGACTGTGTGGCAGCTGGGTTATGGGGGTGAGCCACAGCCATGTGATAGACAGTGTTTGTAGGACAGAGGGAGCAAAATCGATTTTCCCCTTTACATCACCAACAATCTGATAAAAGCACGGCAGAAGGACTGAGATCAGGTGCTGAGAAAATTTATCTTATGGTGAGGTCTTTGAAAACCTGAGTGCTTTAAGAATAAATCTTCAGCAGTTAAGAAATTTTGTCAATAGACATGTGCTTCGCTATTTCCTTCCTTGCTCCTAGGACATATAGTTTAAGGTCTCCTCAGAGATCATATTTTAGATGAAGCAATGGATGGAAATTGTTTAATCTTAATGCTAAATGTCCAAGAGAGGGCTCTTTGGTACTAATTTGGGACTCCAATGCAGGTTCCTGTCAGATTAAAAAGTCAGATGAGTAGTCTGACATAGGACTGTATCCAAAGAAGACAGAGTTATAACAGCGAGCCTCTATTTAGCCATTCTCAGCTGGTTTAAAAGTATGTAAGATTTAGCAATAGAGACTAAACAACGAGGTGTTTGGCTTGGCTGTGTAAGTGTAAACATCATGTTTCAATTGAAACTTTCCATATCGGGTGAGTTTTCTCTTCAGTTTGCATTTTGTAAATAACTTGGAACTGTACAGATTCCCAAGAGTCAGCAACAAGTTGAAATCATTACATGGACAATGTCCTCTATGACCTGAGCCACTTGGAACATTGCAGGCTATTTTCCCTCTCAGGGTACCAGCTGCTGGAGAATGAGTGATGCACTTTGCCTATGGCTTAGTAGCTATTTTCTGGTAACAAAGTGTACAAAGCAACAATATTGATTCAAAGATGGTTATTAGTAAAACTGCAATGTTAAATCATTCCAATCTTGTCAGAGTCTTTTTCTCAATTTGAAAATGTATTTGTGATTATTTTTACACCAGTGATGACTGGAGAACATAAAAATATGTATTTATGAGTTAGGTTTTGGGGGAATTACTTTCTGCTAGGAAATGCTCTAGATAAATAAAGGAATTCTTCATTCTTTGTTAGCTAAGGATCAGTTTCAAGCATTAAAAGATAAAATACATTATCCATAAACCATTAAACAGATTTTTCAAAGACTCGAGACAAAAATTTGTAATTCTTCAATTTTTAACACTATTTCCTTTTATTCTGCAAGTTGGAAAGTGTAGAAAAGCTTTGTGCTTTGTAGGAATCTAATTATATTTTGGAAGTTGTTTACCTACTAATAAAGTATAAAAGGAACTGTAAGTGAAAAAGCAGCTGAGGAAGAGTTAGACCATCATTGCATGCCACTGGAAAGAGCAAGGCCTGTCTCAGAAGGCTGAAAGAACTTTATTTTCAACAACAAAAAAACCCCAAACTCATGGCAGAGTTGAGTATCGGAAAGATTCTAGACTTAAAAAGAAAAAAAGATTATTCTCTGCAGAAACAAGAAAAAGTAGTGACACATTAGTAGCAAAGGTGGACACAGCTTTGTTTAGATGACATATGATGGAAACGTGTCAAGAGTAGGGGTGGACAAAGATAATGAGCCTGTAGACAGTAAGAAGCCCATACTCCTAACCTGATGGGCTCCTCCTTTTCTGAAGTTATAAAAAAATGAGATTATAAAACAAGTAGCCAAAGAAAGCATTTGTTCCTATTCTCAAGTTTACCACAATTTTCATAGTGTGTCCGTTGGCTCATACAAATGAAGAAATAGCCAGACAAATGAAAATGAATGGTGAAGAAAAAACGCTGCAATACACCACTTGGGAAAACTGGATTTTCTTTTCATGACTGTTACAGTAATATGATGACAAGACTGCATTGTCCTAGGAAAGACAAAGTGGTAAAGCATTGCCAAGAAATTAGATTGATATATCTATTTTGAAGTTTCCACCAGGATATTGATTTAGTATTTAAATTAAAATACTAAGGGGAATAGAGAACATTAGAAAGACTTATTTCTTATATAAGACTATTGAGATATATTTATATGATTATTATTTTTGACAACTCCCCAAGTGACTTATTTTTATAAAACCACTTTTCAGATTTTATAAGACTTAAAATTTCTATCCATTGATCATTTCCAACCCTACAGGTTAGGTTATTTGTGACACATTACATAGGCCTGATCAATCCTCAGCTGTAACTGCTGATCCACCTACAGGCTACCTCTGTTACTTACGTTACAGTAAGATAAGACTTGCTGCTGCTTGGAAGAAGTGGATGTTCTGAACTCCCTATGGTTAGACCACATTCAGTGATGTGGTCTTCGTTAAGGCCTTTCCACAAAAAGGATAAATAAAAAGAATTAAAATTAAATAGCCATTCCTTTTGCTTGTGGTCTGTTTTTAATTTTTCTTTTCCTTTTCTATCAATTAGAAAGGCATGGTTAATAAGCACAATTATTTTCCTTGTCTTTAATCACTGTGTTCCCTAGGTGTTGGTGAGGGAGCCCATGTGACTAAGACAGCAGGACTGGGGTGCCTAGACTGGCATTAAGAGAAACAATTACTAAATGTTGGCCTCTCATTTTTATTTCTCCAGATTATAAATTGCAGAGGGGAGCTTTGTTTATTTCTTCGTTTGGATAAAATTACTTGCTGCTCAGCAAATTGGAACATGTTTTTTTCAACCCACAAAGAATCTGGCATTCTTTTCCAAACTATAGTGTTTATTTTACTGTCCACAGACCCTCATGCTTCTATTGCCATCTCCTCCTGTTTCCCTGACCACTTTTTGTCACATCTTTTATGTTTTCCTTCATCCGCTACTGTACTTCAGTTTTTCCTTTTTCAATCAGACTGCATCAGAGTATTAATGCCTGTGCTGTCTCATGTTGCTAATATTTTACTTTCCACTCATCTGTGTTTTGACATTCTGCTTTAAGCTTCTCCTTTACACTGCCAGGAGCAGGTTGAGAAAGAAGTTCCTTGTATTCCATTCTGCCACCCTGTGACTCCCTGCTCCTAAGAACAGGATTTACAAGGAAGGCCTCCTACCTTTGCAATGAAGCACCTACTTTTGCTGTGGTGGAATAGCCAACAAGCATCCCTGCCAGTAACTAGAAACGGAGTATATTCAGGGCAGAAGTAATTTTTAGAGAATTTTGCTTCCAGCTGAAAACAAACAGCAGTCGCCACCTCCAGAAACCTTCAAGTACACACAACTGAAAATGTTAGCTCTTTGTCAAATCTGGGACAACATTTTATGGTAACAACAATAGATACATCCTGGTATCAGAATGGCTCTTAGTTTCAAACAAAAGCTTGCCTATATTAGAGGTAATATCTTTTTAATGGGTACCTTTTGGTGTCAACAGGAACAGTCAAATTTGTTGCAAAAAAATTAAGCAAGCTCTCCACAAGAGACACGGTAAAATTCACATCCAATCTTTAAAAAATGATAGGCTTTAGAAGCAGCCAGTAAAAAACCCCACCCTTTAGTAGAGGATGACAGGAAACCTTAATTAGAGACTTAAAAATTGCAGATGCTCTGAAATTTTTATTTGTGTTCTCTGACTCTTCCCTAAAAAATAAATTGTTTTTTATTTCTGAATCACAATAACACTTTCAAGTCTCAACAAAATTAGGTATACTTGGGTATCTATACTTGCTAGGAAATCGTCATACAGTCCTCATAATTCATAACAATACTTCCAAACCTATAGACTGGAACTTGGATAACGTTTTGCTGTAAAGAATTTATTTTTAAAATGTGCACACCAGACTTTTATTTTTTTTATGATTCCTTTATTACCCTCTTTAAAAGTACATTTAGCTTTAAACATTATTTTAAAAATTTATTATATATCTATTATATTTTTATATATATATTATTTAAGTGGAATAAGAATTTGTTACAGGCTGCTGCTTTCCCGTTTATATTTATAAAACAAACAAGCAAAAAAACCACCCAAGAAGTAATATTTCTAATAAGAAAATGTGTGACTTCTTTAAAGATTTAGCAGTGTGCTGCAAGCTCCTCAAACTCAGTGCATAGACCCATACTGTTCAACTTACACCAATTTGTTGTTGTGAGACCAGTCTTCCTTCCAGAATTGTGTTAAGCAACATGGCTAGCATCTGCCTGATGTTTTTTATTCCTTGACCCATCTTCTTCCCCAGAGGAAAATTGTTTGAGACAGATTTCAGAATAAATATTATGTGCAAAGGGAAGTTTGAAGAAGTATGCCTTAGACTTGGAATGAAAGTAAATGAGCTTTTGCCATAGCTCTTAATACCTGTGGAATTTCATTCTTTGGTCTTGACTGGTCACTGAAAAAGACTTGTTTAGGACACCCATGAACTTCAGTGGGATTATCTGTGTGTGTAACTAGCAGTGTGAGTAGAAAGGTGAAAATTTGATATTTTAAAACAGTCACCAAACTTAAAAAAAAAAATACCTAGAGACAGATAAACATAGAGTTTATCCAGAGATTTTATTGGGCCCAACCTGAGATGTCTTTGGATGATCAGGTACATTCTCCTTTAGCAAATGCATGCATAACTTCAGCCTGACATGAAGCGATAACAGAGTCCTTCCTACTAATTATCTAAACTTTCCGGCTATGGCAATTATGTTAAGATCTTTATGTTTACGGTATGTCATGTGTCTAATAAAAAATTAATCAAATAATACCCTAAAGCAAAATTATTAATGAAAAAATTCTTCTACACACTGAATCTCTGAACAGCGTCAGGCTGAATATTAATTATACAAGATGTTTACTTATTATTTGCTGAGGACGACTGCTACGACTCCCATCCCCTAATGTTCCATGAATGTCAGTTTGATATTGACAGATGAGAGTTTCCTGTCCACGTTCTCGTCAATCACAGAATCCCAGAATGGTAGGGGTTGGAAGGGACCTTCGGAGATCATCTAGTCCAACCGCCCTGCCAAAGCGGGTTCATGTACAGCAGATTGCACAGGATCATGTCCAGGCGGGTTTTGCATATATCCAGAGAAGGAGACTCCACAGCCTCTCTGGGCAGCCTATTCCAGTGCTCTGCCACTCTCAAAATAAAGTTTTTCCTCATGTTCAGATGGAATTTCCTGTGTTTCAGTTTTTTCCCGCTACCCCTTGTCCTATCACTGGGCACCCCTGAAAAGAGTCCAGCCCCATCCTCTTGACACCCACCCTTTAGACATTTATAAGCATTGATGAGATCCCCTCTCATTCGTCTCTTCTTCAGGCTAGACAGACCCAGGTGTCTTAGCCTTTCCTCATAAGAGAGATGCTCCATTCCCATAATCATCTTCGTAGCCCTCTGCTGGACTCTCTCCAGTAGTTGCTTGTCTTTCTTGAACTAGGGAGCTGAGAACTGGGCACAGTAGTCCAGATGTGGCCTCACCAGGACACAATAGAGGAGGAGGATAACCTCCCTCAACCTGCTGGCCACACTCTTTTTAATGCACCCCAGAATACCATTGGCTTTCTTGGCCACAATGGCACATTGCTGGCTCATGGTCAACTTGTTGTCCACCAGGACTCCCACGTCCTTCTCTGCAGAGCTGCTTTCCAGCAGGTCAACCCCTAACCTGTGTACTGGTGCATGGGGTTATTCCTCCCTAGGTGTGGGACCCTACACTTGCCCTTGTTGAACTTCATTAGGTTCCTCTCCGCCTAACTCTTTAGCCTGTCCCAGTCTCGCTGAATTGCGGCATAGCCTTCTGGTGTGTCAGCCACTCCTCCCAGTTTTGCATCATCAGCAAACTTGACGAGGGTACACTCTGTCACCTCATCCAGGTCATTGATGAATATGTTGAACAAGACTGGAGTCAGTACTGACCCCTAGGGAACACCGCTAGTTACAGGCTGACAACTAGACTGTATCACTGATCACAACCCTCTGAGCTCTGCCATTCATCCAGTTCTCAATCCACCTCACTGTCCGCTCATCTGACCCACACTTCCTAAGCTTACCTATAAGGATGTTATGGGAGACAGGGTCAAAACCTTACTAAAGTCGAGGTAGACAACATCCACTGCTCTCTCTCATTTACCCAGGCAGTCATGCCATCATAGAAGGCTATCAGATTGGTCAAGCATGATTTCCCCTTGGTGAATC
>NW_009649036.1:1590978-1597892 GCF_000708025.1 Charadrius vociferus
CTCCAGTCCTCAGGCACCTCTCCTGTTCTCCATGACCTTTCAAAGAGGATGGAGAGTGGCTTAGCAATAATATCTGCCAACTCCCTCAGCCCTCGTGGGTGCAGCCCATCAGGGCCCATGGATTTGTGGGTGTTGAGTTTGCCTAAATGATCTCTAAACAAATACTCCTCAACCAAAGGAAAGTCTTCCTTTCTCCAGACTTTTTCTCTTACCTCTAGGATCTGGGATTCTTAAGGGCCAACCTTAGCAGTAAAGACTGAAGCAAAGAAGGCATTCAGTTACTCCCCCTTCTCTGTGTCCTCCATCACCAGGGCACCCACCAGCAGTGGGACCACATTTTCCTCAGTCTTCCTTTTGCTACTGGTGCACTTGTTTTCCTTGACATCCCTTGCCAGATTTAATTCCAAGTGGGCCTTAGACTTCATTGCATCTCCATACTCTGACAACGTTCCTATATTCCTCCCAAGTGGCCACCCCTTTTTTCCACATTCTGTAAACTCTCTTCTTCAATTTGAGTTTTTCCAGAAGCTCCTTGCTCATCCATGCAGGTCTCCTGCCTCTTTTGCTTGATTTCTTGCTCATAGGGATGCACTGATATTGAGCTTGGAGGAAGTGGTACCTGAATATTAACCAGCTCTCTTGGACCCCCCTTCTTCTAGAGCCCTAACCCATGGGACTCCTCCAAGTAGGTCTTCGAAGAGGCCAAAGTTAGCTCTCCTGAAGTCCAGGGTTGTAATCCTACTTATTTCCCTTCTTCTTCCATGCAGGATCCTGAACTCCACCATCTCGTGGTCACTGGAGCAAGGGCTGCCCCCAACCTTCACATCCCCAACCAGTCCTTCTTTGTTTGTTAGTACAAGGTCCAGCAGCACACCTCTCCTCGTTGGCTCCTCCACCACTTGTGTCAAAAAGTTATCATCAATGTTCTGCAGAAACGTCCTGGACTGTGTGTGCTTGGCTGTGTTGCCTTTCCAGCAAATATCAGGGTGGCTGGAGTCCCCCATGAGAACCAGGGCCTGTGATCGTGAGGCCACGTTCAGCTGTCTGTAGAAGGCCTCATCAACTTCCTCTTCCTGATCAGGTGGTCTATAGTAAACACCCACAACAGTGTCACCTGTATTAGCCTGCCCCTTAATTCTTACCCATAAGCTCTTGAGTCGTTCTTTATCCATCCCTAGGCAGAGCTCGATACATTCCAGTTGCTCTTTCACATAAAGAGCAACTCCACCACCTCACCTTGCTGGCCTGTCTTTCCGAAAAAGTACATAGCCATCCATGACAGCTACCCCACCATGTCCCTGTAATTGCAACGAGATCATGGCCCTGCAACTGCACACAGACCTCTAGTTCTTCCTGTTTATTCCCCATGCTGCGTGCGTTGGCGTACAAGCATTTAAGAGAGGTAATTGAGCATGCGGGTTTCCCTGGAGGGTGCAAGAGGATCCACCATAGCTATACACACCCTTGAGGTGTTTGGCCTTCTGTTTCTCATCTTGGAAGGCAGCTAAGGAACATTTGTTGCTGCTGTGGTTGGCCTGACTTATTCCCCAGTTGGATGAGATGGCATGAGCGCTGCCATTTTGGACCCTGGCCCCCGACTCCTTCAGTTTAAAGCCCACCTCACCAACTTGGCCAGCCTGCTACAAAAGACTCCCTTGCCTCTTCTAGGCAGGTGGATTCCGTCCCTCCCTAACAGGTTATAGTCATCAAAGAATGTCCCGTTGTTACCCAGCCTAAGGTGCTGCAGGTTTTGATTCACTAAAACCTCAACTCCTAGTTGCAAGTATATTTTAGAAACACTGTTTGAAAAGCCAATGGGCAGTCAAATCAGTCAAATTTTCAATAAAATCAAGCTTTGTGCTTATACAAGAAAATAGTGAATGTTAAACCAATCTGAGAGAGATGACTGGCAGTTTGGTCTTGTTTACTTGGGTTAGCAGAAGAAAGTCAACTTTGCACAAAACTGCATATTCAATTAATTAGATTTTCACTGATTTCTCTTTTATTTCCTATTTCAAGGAATGGTACACTTCCTGAAATATAACATCAAAGTAAACCGTCTGAGGCTAATACTGCAAACAGACAAATGCCCAAATTCCCTCATCTTATCTGAACCTGAACTTACCCTAACACTGGCATCTATGGATTAGATCAGAGTTGCATGAAGTTTGATTCATTTGAGATAGAAGTTCATTATTATTACTGTCTCTACACAAATTTAGTTACTTCTGTGTTGATAGGTTTGACTCTAGCATATAAATTGTACTGTGCAACTTACTTTAAATCTCAGCTGCATCATTTAGAGATGGGCTGTGTAGCTATTAGTAACCATGGGTAACTTCCCTTCCATTTTTAAGTGTGTATTGGTATACACACACACACACACTTGTGTGGGTTTTTTTCACCAGTATTTAATGAGAAAGATATATCATAGTAAATTATTTTGACATAAAATAACTGACTATACAAATGAATATAGTTCAAGAGATATATTCCTAGCCTTGACTAAAGGTCTTTTAAGGATAATCTGAAACTTCTTTTTACATATTTCCCTCTGGTAGAACCTTGGCAGATGACATCTTTACTGCCCTCTGGTATGAATAGCATAAAAGAGAGAAGAACCTGAAATCAGAGAAAATGGTGGCATGGTACCTGGGCTGTATGAAATCAGAGCTGCCACTTGCAGTTCCAGATACTTGCTATGAATGGACCTGGACAGAGAGCCAAAAATGTCTGCTAACAGGATTGTTGATTATGTCCTTGTGATGGGTTGTTTATCACCAATTCAAAATCACATATAACTCCAGTTAGAAATCCTGAAAAATGCCCAGGTGAACAACTTTGTAAGAAAGTGTATTCATACCTATATGTGAGCTAATTACCTTAAATTCCCATTACTGTCAGTGGAGAAAAAATGGCATTTTGGGGTATGATTCATCCCAAGGTTGACATCTAAAACAAGTCAGAGGAAATATGCCCTAGGACTTGCTATTTTTCTCTCTTGATGACAAAAGGATCTCAGCATGATGAGTTCAGAGGAAGATATCTACCTTGCAGATGTCTTAGGCTAGGTGAAGTGAAACCTACACCTATATTTGGAATATTTCAACCTGTGTCTTCATGTCCCACTTTCAGGCAAAACAATGGAACAGCTAATGCAGCACAGCAGAAAGGAAAGCTGACGTTTCTGGCACATTTGCACAATTAGGCTTCAAATAGAAACAGTGCTAAAAGACCTTGCCATGGGCAAGAAGATAAATAGCCATCCTTATTATTTCAAATCTGTTTAAAAGTATTTTACCACTAAATACAAAATGCTGAGACAAGCTATCACCAACCTGGCAGGAATAAGCAGCTCCACATCACATTCATTCCTCTCTTTCAGATGGAAAATACAGAGAAAGCCACAACCAGCATCTGAATTGCCAGCTTCATTTGCCTTCTCAATCAGCAGTTTTGTAAACTCTTGAGGATACTGTCGAATGCCATAGCTTTTGGGCACTGTATTGGAAAGCAGGTGACCCGGAGCTATGTATCTTCACATGAAAAGAAAATAACATAACTTTGCTGGCAGTCTAAATGCATGAACGAAACTGGCTGCCAGAAGGGAAGTGATCAGCATGGCTAAAAGCATTTGGAAGTAATGATGCCTTGACCTCAGTACTAGTAAGGGCTACCCCAGCCCCTCACAGGTCTCGTTCAGCACTTTAGCTGCTCACAATGGGGATTAACAGTTGTCTGCCTTGTGTCTTTAAAAGGCAGCTTTTGGTCAGGTACCCCTTAATCCATTTGATTCTTTCCAAACAGCCACACCAAACAGGACTGAACTGTTTCCACTTAAGCTATAGTCAACTTCTTTAGAAAAAAAAAATACAGCTTTATAAAAATTATAACATGGTCTTGCCAAAATCTAGATAATGGTCTTGAAGTTTCAGATCTACACACACCGCCACAAATGAGTTGGCTCGGGGAATAAAATACCTTTGCATGTTCTCTCTTTCTCTCACTATCAAAGTTTTTGTTATCTCTCAGCTGAGCCAGTGTCAGTTTTTCATGTCTATCTTAGAGATTCTGCCAAAAATAAACTGGAGAGTCTCAGACCACTTTAGAAGGCTGTAACCCTATAATGATAATACTCATGAAGGAATATGATGCATATGCATTGGTATAGTAACAACTTTGCCCACAGGCAATCTCTCAGGACACAAGCCTGACACTTTTCCTGTAGCAGTTACCTTTCTGCACTGTGTTAAAAGAAGCTCTCTTACCATCCTAGCTTATCGTTTAGTGTGAGACCTAATTGTACGTCATGAGCTTTCCTCTGCTGAGATTGTTGTACGCACACGCATGCACACACCAAAAAGTAGCTATATTTCTGATTTGCATTCATATCTCCAAAGAATCCTTTGATCTACGCATATAGCCTCCTATTCACCTCTCCTCCTCCTCCACCCTGCTTGCATTTGTTACTACACAGTGCTTCAGTTTTCTGCTGAAGCTTGTCAAGGGACAAGAGATACGAGCACCCATATTAGTAATCTTAGACAAAAGTGTGGTTCTCTCTTCTTCTGATATATTCTCTGCTTGCTAATCCCTGTACCACTGCCCTATTAAACTGAAGATTGGGTTTGAATTTGGCTTTCATTGTTTTAGCTTCCTCTTAAAGCAACTTGTCAATGGAAGTCTAGTGCAAAATAATTCCCAGACAAGGAAGATGGTCTATTCAGTGTGACAGGGGAGGAAAACAGTAAGAATGCTAACACTTGGACCAGTCTCTCTTAATTGCAACCAATAACGAGTGTGACTTCTCAGCAGCATACTCAATCTGTCACATAAGAAGAGAAGAAGGTACTATGGGAAAAAAAATAGAAAAGAATTAGCAATATCCCATATAATTACCTCACTTATAAATACTGGTAATATTCAGCATTCAGCTGAACACAATTCAGCTCTAGACTTAATACAATCTCTTAGAGTAAGCCACACGCTAGTGATCTCCACTCTGTTAATAACATGTTCTATATTTGGAAACTAAAAAATAAATAAATAAATCAGTGAAGCTAGAGAATTCAAGCTGATGCAACATGTGTTAGCTTGCTTTCTGTGTAACAGCTTCCTACTCCACAGCAATGCTTCCATTTTGCATTGATGAGACTGCCTTTTAAAAAGGATGCAGTGATATAAAATGCAGCAAATTATTCAGTCTTAGCTTCCCATTGAATTCAGCTTAAGTATGAGTTTGAAGCCTAAATATTTTCTTGGATGTGGGCTCAAAACATATCTCAAGACATTTCCCCAGTGGAAAACAATTTTCTTAACAGAGTAGTGGTGACTCATCTGGTCTTTGTGCCTTAGGGCTCTACAAGTGAGGTGAGTAGATATTGCTACAGCACTCAATCATATGAAACCACAGCTGCCTCATCTGTAACCACATGGGGAGAAATCAATACCATTAGCTTCAGTGGGGTTATCCTGTTGACATATTTGACCCTAAGTCCTTACCTAGAACACACAAGGGTGATGATTTGTGGACAATAACAAAACATCAGAGGACTATAAGTAACATTAAAATTTCCCTAGGAGTTGGCTAAATTGTAATTTACACTGCAAAACTTACTGAGGGAAGCATAGCCCCCTCCGTGTCTTTCCCATATGTATACCTCTGAGGCCCGGGCATGCAGGCACTGCAGTTGTGGGGGCACAAGTGGGGTGCACTGCATGGATCGACTTCTTTCTTTCACTTCTTTTTGCTTTCATTTCTACTAGTCAGAACTAGTAGGAATAAACTGGAACAGGATGTGCTGAAATTTGTGTATACCCACAGCAAATTATCATCTCAGTAGAGGAAGCAGCAGAAATCTCACGACTTAGCAGGGCATCTGAGGAACAACACCTGCAAAAGATATTACTGAGATGACAGGGCTCAAATACCGCTCCTTGTCCAAAAATCCCCTTGATCATTTTAATTCCCCATTTTGGGCAGAGCTCAAGATTGAGTGCCATCTTCCGACCCAAGCCTTTTTTCACTTATGTTGCTATCAAACGAACGACCTAACTGTCTATACATATGTGAACAGCCGTGTGGGGGCTGGCAAAGGAAGCTCATTTGCATACGTACAGTCACACATGCGATCGCATCTAGATTATCAGGCCCTGTGCAGCCCTTCCCATCTTTACATGAAGAAAATTTCTGCACAAAGATTCATTTAAAGACAGATAGAAGCAAGCAAGCTCTGTTAATCTCCTTTGTTATTTTCTACTTAGGTCACATCATTTCAGCTGCAGACCTGACCGTGCGCGTTCACTGCTTGCCACATCCAGCGGTAGGTTGTCGAAGGATCGCTTGCCGAGTGACACATCTGCCGCTCCCGCCCAAGGTTTGCCTCCAGCGGTTCTTTTGATCAATTAAATTCAACTGTAAAAGATGATCTTGTCACAGGGCTGTCTCATGTTTGGCCTCTTTATGTGGGTCTCTGATACCCATGTAATTAAACTTCCTAAGTGTCTGTGCCTGAGTAGGTGTTGCATCAGTCTGGTCTGAACTGCTGCCGGGAGTTCAGCAGATCCCAAGCAAGTGTTAGTTGATTTCTGTATCAGCTGTGATTTCCACCAGGCAGTTTTCGCTAACTGCTTATTTCACAACCTAACATGTTTCACAGCATATTGAAGAGGACGATTGCCGTCGCTGCACGCGCAAAACCACACATGGCCCAAGTCCTCCCAGACGCGCCAGACCTTCTGGGACGAGCCTCATCGGTGCTGCAATTTTGGGGAGATGCAAAACCCCCCGCTTTGATGTGCAGCGGGCCCTGACTGCCGCTTCGGCGGGGAGCTGAGGGAGAAATACCCACCACCACCCCCGCTGGAACTGGAGATCTCTCCCTTCGCCTCTCATCCCCGGACACTTCGGCTCC
>NW_009649036.1:1598389-1639922 GCF_000708025.1 Charadrius vociferus
GCTCTCCCGCCCCGGGTGGCGCGGAGCTGGCCGGGGGCTGGGGCAGCGGGAGAACATCGTGCCTCTTCATCCCTTTTTCCTCCCCCTTTTTTTAAAAAACAAACAAACAAACAATTATCATTTGTTGGGGAAGGGGAAGGGGAGGCGTTGCTACTTGTATTTGCTCTCGGCAGCAGGATTTCTAGAAAGGGAAATTTCAGCTGCGACAGCAGTCGTTTGGGCTGTAGCAGTGGTAATAAATCCTCTCTCTGCTTGGCTAGCAAAACGTGTGCCTCATTCAGAAATGCGGTGAGCGATGAGCACCCTGGTACGTGTGTGAAGTTCCACCACCAGTTTCGTTCTCATAGTCGTGGCTTGTATTTCTGGAGTAAATCTCGGGCTTCTCTTAAATCATGAAACACTGCTTATTTTTTCAGAGTCCTCTCTCTCCTGTGTAGATTTAAGCATATATACTCTTAGGAAGGAAAGAAAAACTGGGGTAACTCTATAACTGAATTAATTCCCAATTAGCAAAGTTGAAGAGTTTCTTTGTTTTATCATTTATGGCAAGTATAGCTACTTCTGAGGTAGAAAATGGCTGTTGCACTCTACTTTTAACTTCTCTAAAGTTTAATTAAGGAAAACAATTAAATGCACACTGTAGGTACTGATTCTTTCGCCCCTGGGAATGTTGTTTTTAGGAGCAATTTTTAAGATGCAACTAATTTGCATTGTGTTATTGCAGAATCATTAAAAGTAATAATTAAACTTCATGTTTCTTTTAATGTGGAAGCAGCGCATGAACATGTATGCCCCCCACCCCCCAAATCAGCTGTGTTATGAAAATAGGTGTTTATATGGAGACATCAGGAAGCCGGCACTGCATTCTTTTGTTTGCTGTCGTCAGGAGAAGTGGTTTGCCTTGGTTATTCGTATTTTCTTGCCCTGGAATATTAGGCTACGCTTCATAAAACCTCAGGAGCTTCTTTCCTGTATATCTATAGTTAGGAAGCTCATGCTGTTATGCCTTATATTCATGCGTGCAAGAGATTATTGACTGAAAGATAGGGAGCATTTTGTGATCCATTTTAATAAAAGCCTTAAGCTGCTTTTAGATTGTTCTTTTACAACATGTATTAAAATGATCATCTGTATAAAATTAGTCTACAGCCTCTATTTGACATAACATGCCTTCTAATCTCAGTGTTTCCTCTATTAGCAGTGGACTTTGCATTAGTTTGGATGTACTTCATTTTTCTATCCTACTAATGGAAACTGGGTTTATGTCCTACCAGTAAGCCATTTACTTTCCTTACTAAGTTTTACTTGTTTCATTAAGTAGCTGGGAATGCTTGCAAACAAAGCTTGACCTTTATTATGAAAATGTCTCTAATCATGAGAAAAGTAGAGGAAAATGGATGTTTACATGGTGTTACTTTGTTCCCTGGGCAATCTTGGAAAATAATTGTTTTGGAGAAGGCAATAGAGAGGATGGACAGGAGCTGAATTCAACCTTTGCATATTGGGCATGACTCCCATTGAGTGCGAGAGCTGTGCTTCCTCGAAGGCAGGGCTGTGTACAACTTACTCGCGTTGGGAGTCCTTGAAGATGTCACAACAATGAAATAACATAGCAAGCTTAATCTTCTAAGATTTCTCTGTTTCATTTGATGCAAGTAGAAAATTTGGTCTTACACAGGTTACTACTATGGACATCTTTTATGTATAGCCTAAACTTATGAATTCTTGATGGTGATTTTGCAGCTTTGATTCATGTGGAATCACAAAATGCATTCCACTTGCCACTAGTGCTAGGTCACAAATTATATCCTGAATGTCAATTTTTTTGTAATATGATGGAAACCGCTTCACTTTTTTGTTCCGAGGCTGAATATACATGAGGCATGCTTGCAGGGAAAGCTGAAGAAACTGTCAGCAGACATTAACAAAATCTCCCTTGATATCAGTTGGTGATAATAGATTTTAGAGAAAACATAAGTCTACATTTACTTGAGCTAACGCTAGAGCAAAAAGAAATCATTCTGTAATGTGTTTAAGTAGGGCTTTGTAATGGAGGCTTAATGCATGTCATATTGCAAGTCTGGTTTGCTATGGAAAGACAATTCTACTACGGTTGTGTTACAGTAGTCACATATGTATTCACACAAAAAATGGAAAATATTCCTATCAAAAATGTGATCAGGAATTTTCATGTGCTTAAAAAAGTACCATTTTACTAAGTTGATTCAGATGCTGATTCCAATAAAGCATGACAGCTGTGTAAACAGAAAATTAAATCCCATTGTGCTGTTGGTATACCCATATATTGCTCGTTGAAATCAAAGACACTTGTGTGTGTCTCTGAAAACAGAATTAGGCCCTTCTGCTGAGTGCAGCAGGTGAACTAATCAACCTACATAGAGCTTGCTGTTGGATGAAGACCTAAATCTGTAGCGACTGATTACAGGTCAGCATGAACCTTCAACTTATATTATGCATTGCATGAGAGACTGCAAGGCAGCGCAGGTTATACTCTCTTTTAGTAGGTATGATCTAATACATGTTCTTGCAATAAAAAGTGAATGTCTCCAAAGATAACTAGGAAGCATTCTTTCCTTGTTAAAGAATGGCAGGTGGTAGCAAAAACACAAAGTGATGCATTAGACTAACTCATAATTAGAGCCATTTGCGTCATCCAGATTACTCAACTAATTAACTATTTCACCTCATTTTCTTTTTTAACAAATTTCATGAACAGAATTAAAATATATGATAAATTAAATATCAAGTCACGGGAAATAGGCTAGGAAAATCAACTAGACCAGAAATAAAACTTACTCTTTAAGACAGCAATAAAATGAACAAACCTTGGTCCTGGAAAAACAAAGAGTTAAGAACTGAAGATTTGGTCAGGTCATCTAAGTCATGGTTTCTTGAGCAAAGGCCTTACACTAGCTTGCTAAGGGCTTCTATTACCTCATTTTATCCTTGTCTCCGCTTCTTGATGGGTCTGTTCCCCAAGCCCACCAGCTGAATCAGGTAAAATTTAAGGTAGGAAATAGTGGCATTTTCTTTTCTTGGGGCAATGCTGTAATAACATGACGATTGCTTATATCTAAACCGAAATTTCTTTGACCACAAACTAACATGCCATTGGGTGAAATTCACTAGGTGTTGAAACTTAGATTATAAATATGCTAGATTGGTTCTCAGTTAATTGTTACCGAAGTCCACAGGGTGATTTTGCTAAGTTCTGCTGATCAGAAACTAGTATTTCAGCTTTCCTTGTCAAACATGCACTGTGTGGTATTCTCATGGTTGGAAATGACTTGAGCAGACTGCGGTGTCTGCTTAAGTGTTGGGGGGCCTATTTTCTAAAAAATGCACAAGCTCTGTTACAAAAATAACAAAATCTTGGGACTGTACTTCTAGGGTTGAGGTGAGATCTGCATAAAGTGCATTGGCTGTCAGATCCATTTCAGTAACCTCATACTAATGAGTGAGTAATGCTGGCTTCTAAATACATTTAGAGTGAATGTGAAAGAGCAATTGATTTTAAAAAATGTATTGGAATTCTGCTTCATTACACTAACATAATCTAAATGAAGCTTGTACTTATAATTGCCTTCTTTAGAAAACATATTGCTGGCCATGAGTGGGTGTTTTTACTATAATAGACATTTGTGCCTTTTATTAGTAGACTCATGGATAATCAGAGGGTAGTCATCTGTCTCTTTAAAGGTTCTGTTGGGGAGAAATAGTTTTATAATTCAGTATCTTCATATTTTTGAGGAAGTATTTAGTTGGAAAAAGAGACTCGTCATGTTTTTAGATGTGGAAATTCTTGCTCTTCATGATTTTGAAAGACATCATCTTCCACGAGAGATTTATGTTTGGTACATCCATTAGAAAATTCTTGAGGTTTGTGATCTTGGAATCCCTGCCTAATTTCATTTGTTGTATTATGAGGAGACTGATACATCTTAGACAGCAAAGGCTGGTTCCAGCTTCTCTGGAGTGTGAAGCAGGAGACTTGCTGAAAAAATGTGAATTGGGCTTTTGGGGGAGCCTATCTCTCTAGAAGGAGGCTAATGAGATAACAGTGGGTGGCCATGTTTGGTGATCGTCCCCATCCATGGGGATGTTATGAGGCTTGATGTGGGGGACTAAAAGGAGTGGTAGGACTCTTACTCTATAAAGCACAGTCATTGTCCTGTAGGATTTTCAGTACGGCTTTGGAGTAATTACTTGGAGAAGCTTCATAAAATCTGCTCAGACATCCTCAGTGTGATTTCCTAGAGCAGTGTTACTGCAAAAAAAAACCCAGCCCAAACTTTAAGACTGAACGTAACTTCCCTTCATACCAGCTACGGATTTCTATGTAGCTACTATGTATTGCATGGAGATACTATACATTACATCCACGTTATGCAGAGCAGAATTTAGCTATCACCTTCATTTGGAAAATTGCAGTAATCACAAAATTAGCACATTGATGCAGTACTTTCTCACACCTTCTGGAAAAAAAAAGCCTGATGTGAGACTATGCAGTACATTAGTGCCAGGGCATAAGTATGGCAGAATACTTAAGTGCCTTTGGGACCAATGGCTCATCTCTCAATTCACATGAGTAGACCTAGTGAAATCAATGGTCTGTGGTATCCAGTTTCATTATTGACATATCAGGCAATCGGCCCATAAAACGAGATGCAAAGTGTCTTTTTGAAAAAGATACCACTTATGTGCTTAATTCAAATTCACTGTAGCTGTGGATATTTTTGGCCAGAGCATTTTTTTTCCTACTGAAAAGGATGAATTCAGCAAAAATGAATTTGCAGTTGTTTCTATTTTCAGCAGATTGCTTATTAGAAAAGGGGAAGAATTCCTTGCAATCATCTCTCTCTCCCCTTCCCTCTCCTGTGTGTACTCCCTCTCTTTGGGTTGCTCTTGCACTCTCTCACATGCGTGTGCACGCGCTCGCTCGCTCTCACACACACAAACACACACAGAAAAAATGACCTGTATCATTTGCAGGTCATACATAGATACATACGTTTGTATTGCACACATACATACACACATTTTGTACCGATTGATTTTGTCCGAATTTTTTGTTTTGGTCAAAAGTTCTGAGCATTTTGGTTAAGGGCAAATCAAAATATTTTTCCAAATTTTTACAGCTCTCCTGTTTTGTGCTTGCTTAGCTCTGGTGCGGGTTACTTGCTCTGAATTTTGACGTGCCATGGGTACTGTTCCTCTGCTGCTAAAGGCCTGGCTTTTTGGTTACTGAACCTAGCCAGGAAAGTGCAGAACCCTTCCTCCGAAGTACTGTGACCTTGTAGCCCTGTAATATGGTGCTGCTTTTGCTAATAACAAAGCCATAAGCTTTGTACTGAGTTTGCAAGGCCTCATGACTGGGGCTTGTCAGGCCTGCTCTGCCCGAACTTGCCTTGACCTGCCTGTTTTACTTGGTTCAGCTCTGCCAGCAGTTTCTCTAATTGACAAAGCATCTACATCTGTTTTACTTTCGTTTATCTTTGTGTGGTGCAACTCTAGTTTTATACAGATAGCAGTAGCACAGGCCGGGTAAAACAGCAGAGACACTGAGAGTGGAGGCATGGGATGTGGTATAGAGGGGTGGAGGCGTAGGGTGCTAAGAGTTGGGGTCTATAAACAGCTCAGTAATAGGTAAAAATGCAGACCTGGAGCTTGAGAAAACTGGTTTTAGGGGTTAACAAAGAAATAGTGTCTAACATATGTCCATGGCACCATTTATAGTAAATTCAGATGTAAACTGGAGCTGCAGACGAATTGAAGAAAGAGAAGGGTGTAAATGCATGTTAGCAAACAAATATATATATGGCTCTAAAACGAGGGAAGAAGAGTGGAGGAAGAAGAATCCATCAGCACGAACATCATATTCCTCTCAGTAAAGGATTCGAGATGCTGACAACTCCTCATAACATTCCCCCATTGCCAGTACAAGTGTGAAACCACCGATCGTGGCCAGAGAAGCAGTGGAGGGATGAGCATAATACCAGAGAAAGGGACAGACAAGTTTAATTGTATTATTGCTATTATTGTGACTTTTTTTTTGTATTATTCTTCTTTGTTTTTCTATAAAAATTAGATCTAGACTAATGATGCTTCTTGAATTAGATGTTTAAGATTTTCATTATGCTAACAATAAACTCTCAGCTTTACTTACACGCATAAGGTGTGCTTCATCTTTTTTCATGGACAAGACTGAATGTAACAGGGCTGAGAAATGCTTCTAGCTGAAGGAGGCCGTGAGAAGCTATGTAGGACCATGCCCAATAAGAGCCTTAGGCCTAGCAGCATACTTTGGGTAGGGAATAGCTTCATTTGTATTGCTGTAACAGGTGTTGTCCTAAGAGGAAGCTGTGTCTTGAAGGAAGGATCTGATCAGGCTTTGTCTTTTGGCATTATTCTCTGAATGGTGGAAACAGTCATAGTCTGCATGTCCCTCTGCTACAAGGACTGTTGGATGTGGGAAAGTATTTTCCCAGGTGAATTCTTTTGTCAGTTCCAAAACTTCCAATGTGTTGCTTCATGCGTGTGCTACCAAACCAGAAAATGGATTCATATTTTTTCCTTTTTGGGTTTGCCTGGTTTGCCTCACAAAAGCACTTTTGAAAGTATATTCTGTTGTCCAGCTAATGGTGAAGTCGTATTTTAGCCACTGTTTAACTGCATTTTATTGCTAATAATGTTTGGTCCACCTTGCTGAAGTTGAACAGCAGTTTGTGTTTGGCTAAAACTGCATAGCTTAACCTAATGAGATTTAGATTTGATTGATGTACTATTTCTCTGGCAGTAAGACACACTGTTAACTAGATGGTACAGATGCAAGGTATATTGCTCCCAGTCAGCTTTTGTTTTCATTTGTGCTTTCAATGTCATTTAAAACATTTTTATTTCCCACCAGATGCATTCACTCCTCTTGATATGTTTTGGGTGTTGTTTTTTTTCCCCAGTAAGATAGATGAAACAGGCATAAAGTGAAAGATTTTGTAAGTTACTGCCAATGGAAGGTCCTGTTGCCTGCACCAGAAAGGACGACCTTCACAGTCCAGAGAAGACAGAAGTCTTTCAAACCTATAGCGCTGTTCATCCTGTGTCTAGAAATTACTAGTAGTTAGCATTTCCCTTAGTATCTTTGTCATTGGGACTGCTAAGACTTAGAGCCATGCTCATAAATGGCTAGCGTGATACTAAGATGCTAAGAGAGATATTTTTTTTTTTCCCTTCCTCTGGACCAACATCTACAAGAGAGAACTGCAAACTCTGCTCTGCAGGGTGTGAGTCCGTTTCCATCTCAATGGACTAAAAGGAGGCAACCAATGAATCTCCCAGCTGTAGGAACATTGGCATTGTTGGAGAGGATTGATCAATGGTCTGCATAAGTACATGGAGCTGCCTCTCACTCATAGTGACTCTGGATGGCTGTTCAAGAAGAGATGAACCATTGGGCAGGACGTGATAAAGACCGAGCCTGTCCAAAGTTTGACACTGGGTGTGAAGAAAGGTTGTATGAGCATCTTTCAGAACAGTGAGCTAAACGGAAAGAAAAAAAAGCATGTGGATCTCAGGATGCAAAATTTAAATACCAAAATTTAGGAAGTCTTTTTACTGAAAATGAGAAATTATTTAGCAACAGTATTAAATACTGTAGCTCAAATTGCATTTGAGTTAAATTTATCTTTGAAACCAATCAGTCAAGTTTCAGCATGTTTTTCCCTTATGAAATGACTCTACATTTTCTGCCTTTTTTCCTCCAATTTCCAGCTTGTTAGCATGAAAATCTCAAGCTGTGTAATATACCAGGATATCTGTAACTATAAAGAGACTTCAGAGTTATAGTGCTAGGTAGATTATTAAGTGTGAGTTTTAAAACATATGCACTATGTCTCTATATTCACTTGAGCATTTTACTTACTAATCAGATGTAGCACAGCAGTTGTGTTGATGGATTTGGGGTGACTGTACCACTTACAAGTAGTAAATATAGAGTGTACCTCTCATTACAGAAAATGGAAATGTTCAAGAACATACCTTATTATGCATCTAATTTGTTCAGATTAAAACAAATAAAAAGACTTGAGACAATGACCTCAAATTGTTTTTCCGGACACACATCAAGACTTTAGACACTATTATCTTGACCCTATCAGGTTTACAAAAGAATGTTATGTCCCACTGGGATTCTCCCTTTCCAGTTGAATGAAGTTCTGGTTTCTGGCTCTAGAGGATGTGAGATAAAAAATCTGTGAAGCTGTGATATTTTTATGTTTTAAAAAGAGAAAACTGTGCTACTGTGTTACTGGCTTATTAATGGATCTTGACTATCTTCAAGTTTTTTATCTGCCTATTTTAGAGAAAGTGAAGGTATTTGGGAATTGGGAGTCTAACAATTTTCTGGCAGATTGCTTTAAAATAAAGTGTCTACTGTCTGAGACTATTCTGAGAGTCAAGACAGTCTAGAGAATTCTTGGGGTTTTTCTCTTAAGCAGAGGCCAACTGGGACAGTCAAAAGTGCCCACAACATCTTTCACATCAGATTTACTATTTATTATAGGCATTCATTTCTGCATATGTAATACACATTTGTAGCGTAGGACGGGCTCAGCAGCGTGTGCTGTCTAGCATTCTTGTGATTTACCCATCTATTACCACAAAAAACTTTTGCACTTCCCATATACTAGGACCATGTGGGTATTTCACACGGCCTTCTACTGACCCCTTTATCCATATTTTTTCTGTAGATTGGATTTTAATTTTTTTTTTCATTTTAATTCAGGACAGAATCTTCTGTGTTTCTGCAAACAACTAAGAAAATCAAGTGAACATATAGTTGGAACCAGCAAGCAGAACAGGGAGTTTCATAAGGATTTTTCCAATTTTCCTTTCCAGGAAGGATGGTAAAGACAAAGATGGCAACTGGTGGCGATGGTGAAAATACTGAAATTAGCACAAGCAGTGAAGATGTTCAAGATGTAGAAAGTATGCATTCTACATCACTGTGGAACTTCTTGTTGCACTTTATTAATAGATGAAGTGTTTCAGCTGGTAGAGGTTCTAGAAGCAAAGCTCCAGGGATTGGAAATGCAACTAAAGATAATCTGAGATTTTAAGGAAGGAGAATACTGTTGTAGAGGAGAAGCTAAATTAAAGAGGGGGAGGGTTTACAATGGGGGAACATGGAAACAATATCAAAACAGGCTTTCTCGTTAAAAAAAAATCTAGGGAAAAGCAGCAGCAGCATGTGAGGAATTGCAAGGAAGAAGTAAAAGTCATTCAGTAGGAAAGAACAGAGGAAGAAGTTGCAATATTCGTCAGGAGCCAGACCCTAAGAAAAGAGTGGTGACCAATCATGTCATTGTGCAGACAGAGTAACTGGAAGAAAGAATCAACAAGTCATACCAGTATCAAGCCACAGTGCAGGATACATTACTAAAGGAAATAGGAGTGGTTATTGCATGAGATGATCTAGATGAAGGAAGGGTAGGCTGTCTTCCAGGAGCAAAGGTAGATACAAACCTGCTGCTGAGAAGTTCTGATGTGGGCCTGAAAGCAGCCACTGATTATTGTTCATTTTGGAACAAATAAGGAAATAAAATTTTCAATTGACATAAAAGTAGCTATTCTTAGCTGAGAATAGGTGAAGATTCAGCATATTTTTTATTAGAAGAAATAACGTGGAATCACATTCTGAACATTTAGTCTGTTCTCCTCAACGCCAAAGCAGAATAAACTATAACTTTTTGTAAATACACTTGAGAGGAGGGAATTTTAGGAGATGGAATAAAATTATCTTAATTAAAGGGTGATATCAGCACTGGGTGAGTATTAGAAGTCAGTCATGAATAACTCTACATTCTGAAGTAGAGTTCAAACAGGGTAGTGTGAGCAGAATATCAAAATTCACTTTAGGATCAAGTGTGCTAACCTTATGGAGGAGATACCTCTAGGAATTCTATTTTTTGAGCCTTGTCCTAAGCCCCGTTTTCTGAATTTCCGTGTATGTTGGGATATCTGAAGCTTAAAAGACAGCAAAGTCCCTTTTTGCTTTCATACTGTGGTACTTCAGTTCTTCATAGCTTCTGATGGTTTCCCTGGGGGCCACAAAGGAGTATTTGCTCTTTCTGTATAGGTACAGAACTTGATACGGAAGTCCCAGTCTTCTCTCTCTTAAAGGTTTGAGACTGGCAATATTTAAAGGCGATGTGTAGCAGAAGTGCTGGTGTTTCTAATGACTGACTTCTCCGAGTGTCTCATTGGCGCATACTGGTTGTGTTCAGAGCTGACTCTTGTGGGGGTGAAGAAGGAATATTTTCCCCCTTCATCAGGTTGAGAGGAATCTTTAGGTTCCCCTGTAGTATCAAGGATGGCCTACTTGTTAGGGTCACCTGAGGCATCCGTAGCAGTCTGGGATCTTGGTTGGGGCCTTAGGCTCAGTCTGCTAAGATCAATGAAGTTTTTCATATGTGGCACTGTAAACGCACGTAACCTACTTAAGCTACTGGGGCTATGTGAACTTCCCAGAAAACCAAGTTCAGCCTAGTCATTTTCTTGGAACGTATTTGAACTTCTGTGCTGTCACCGGGTAAAGATAGATTTGTGTGAGTGCAAAGAGTATGTTGTGTCATTAGTCTTGTTAATTTCTCATTTCTACACGGTGGGCCATGACCAAAGTAAATTTTGTTGACTATCTTGAAAATCTGCTGCAGTGGGCCATGTATTGAATCCACTGCAGGGACCTGTGTTACTGCCATGATTTTTAGCATTCTAATGGGTGCAAGCCTGATGGGATTTAGTGGGAAACAGTGATGCTGCTGTTAAAAATTACTGAGATTTCATCAGCAGGCAAGCTTTTTGGGGAGTTCCTTTAACTATTATTTTATCAAAAATAAGACAACCGTTCAGGTTTTTCTGTGTTACTCTGGATTCTGTCAGGATTAACTCTGAAGTCATACTTGGGATTTACCTTAGTATTATTCAGTAAAGAATTTGGGCTAACAGTTGGAATATTTTTTCTGCTTCTTTCAGTAAAAATAAATGAAATAAAAGGGGAGTTTGGAATATTAAAGTGGGTAGGAAATGCAACAGAAAGGATTCCAGGAGAAGAACAGTGGGTTTGATTCCCTCAGAAACAAAGGAGTGGGAATGAAGGAGGCAAAGAGGAACCACATATGTCTTTAGTTACATTCCTGTATAGTATCTATGATCAGTTTTGGAATACTGGTTGTCTATGAAGGAGACATGAAAATAAATTCAACAAAGAGACGACTATGAGAAGTAGGTGACTATGAAAAGTCCTGATGTTTCCTTGTTTTTATTTTGCTGTTCACACAACTCTCTCAATTGCTAGGTAAGACCAATCCTCAGGATTTTATCAATGAAGCCAACACCCACAAAGCTTAATGAGATCCCAGCAAGCTTAAGCTTTGAAATTCAGCTATCTTTAAGACTATACTCTGCAGTTTCTCTTTTTTTTTTTTTTCTCCTGCTGTCATCTACCCAATCAAAACCTGACAACAGCTGTACACATGTGACCTCAGTGGTCATCTAGGAGATTGTTCGTGTTTGTTTTTACCATTTAAAAGAGTAACTTTAGGTTTAGCATCGTACTTTATACTAGGAGAATCTCTAAGTATACTGCAAAATGCAGGATTCTCTGTTCTGTCATCTTCCTATTGATTTTCTGCTCAAGTATGTTATGAATTGCTTCACTGCCTACTGACACGGACCCGCTTTTGGCAGAGAATGCATTTCCCAATGATGCATAGCAATACTATAGCACAGATAAGGTATTGTCCTTGATTTTCCTAACCGAAATTTCATGAGGAAATTAGGTCAACAGAATGTAATTACCTACACTGAGATCTCCTAAGGGCACTGCGTAGAGCTGTGCAAATGACTGATTATTTTGATTTGCTTACAGAAGCAAAAAAAAATCAGAAGCAAAAATCAGTCTGAATAGAACAAAATTATTTCTTGTTCAACCTGAATTGAAACATGTTGTTGGTTCTGAGCTGCTCTTCACAGCTCATTATGAGAATTAAAATAACATTGATTTTTTATTTTTTTTTTTTTTAAATACAGATCAGTGCACGAATGCAACATTGCCATTAACCCCAACAGCTTTTGAAGAGGAAATTCCAGGCTGATTAGAGCGAGCTCTCTGGGTTCACTTCTCTTAGAACACAAAGTCCCTTTTGTACCACAGTGGGTTTCTTAGAGCGCTCTTCCAGGAGGTGACTAATGCAGCTTCAGTTACTTTTTATCTGTAAAGGAGCTGATCCTTGCCTATTTTTCTGCTCAGAGGGACAGCCTGACTTCCAGACTGGGAGCTGAAATGGGGTGTTGTAGCTGTTCTGTTCTTCACAAAGGGACAGAAGAGTCACTAAGTTTCATCCATTAAAAAAAAACCCCAAATCAAATAAAACTTTAGTTCTGATTGTTTTTATAAAGGCATTATTAGGAAGTATCTCGACTATCAAAAGAAAGCTTATTTTTTACTAGTACACAGTTTATTGAAAACATGTAATTAAAAGAGTTCTTGTGCCCAACACCAATGTATGCAATGTATGGCTAAATCCACACACCTATATCTTCTCTACAGAGAGGCAGGTGCTCCACTGGCTGGCCAGGCAATGCTTGGCTGTAGGCTGGGTCATAACAGGAGCTGGCACAAGGAACTGTAAGGTCTGCTGATCTAAGCAGTTAATGGCAGCTGGACAGGGAATGCAGAATTATGATTATGGACTCAGGCATCTGAGCTTTACCTTTCTTCTCGTTCTTACATGTTAAAGTCTGATTTTTGGATCTGGTTCTTGGCCTTTTCTCCTCAAGTCCCCATGTATAAAAGATGATCAAAGCAATTCTCATCTTTGGTATTACTGGTTGATTAAATAAATCAAAAAATGGACTGCATATGTTTTCCAATTGGAGTTGATACCGATACAAAAGTTGGACTTGGCTCGGCATGTGCTCTGCTCTTGCACATCATTTTTGAAATTTAATCCCGGCTGGAACTATAAGTAACATTTTAAAAAGCCCTGCAAAAATAAGTTTAAGAATGTGATACACTTCACATAGTAGAGTCTCTCTAGTGGTGTTAAGCTATTGCTATAGAAATTGCATTGTGGGATTTTAAGGCAATTTTTGTATTTCACAAATATTCTTTCCAAATCTTGCTGAATCCAAAAATCTCATCAGATTTCCAGCATCATCTACAGAATATCCAAGAGACACATTCTAAATGTATTCTTCTCTTTCTGCAGGCTGCTTTTCTGGAGACAGTGACCACTTTTTGGCAATTCATCAGCGAAAGAGTGGGAAACCTGTGTTTATTTATCACCATGTGCAGAGTGTGGAGAAAAGTCTGGATACAGACAGTTATAAGAATTCCAAACAAAATTTCCATTCTTCTTCCCACATGAAAATAAGCAAGCTGCACCCTGCAATAATTGTTAAATCGACCTTCCCCAGACCTGCCTACGACCCATCCCTCAACCTGTTAGCCATGACTGGTCAAGATTTGGAAGTGGAAAATCTTCCTGTTCCTGCAACGAATGTGATTGTTGTGGTAAGTGCCTTTTTTTTCTGAGTTTTGTGAATATATAGGCCTGTAAATAAACAAATATAGACATAGATTGTAATTTGGGGTATCCAAAGTTCATATTCCACTGCCTCACTGATCAGCTAAATCTAAATAATGGCCACACATCTTGAAGCTCTTCGCTTTAGTAGAACTTGTATTCATATAGCCTCAGCATGCTCAACAAGCAATCTGATGAACCAGTGCAGAATGTAGCCTCTCTGTAAGTAAAGAACTCGCCTCAAATGCCTTTAATCCTCTTGTCTTGATTGGTATTCGCGCTGCTTTTGCTGGATGGATTTTAAGCTTGTTCTGCATAGGGCACAAGAAAATGTACTTTAGGGAACAATTCAATGGAGGCAGGGAGATTTTAAAAGGCTGACGCAAAGGATTCATTCACTTCTATTTCTCCAGTGAATCCACCATTATGCTTACATAGCTGTTTGAAAACAAGCTTGCTTTTTGCAGAGAGTAAGAACTACGTTTTTGTTGGTGTACGCCATACGTGCTCCTTCTAGGACGTATGGTCTGGGACCCTCCTCTTTCAGTTAACTATGTGTGTGATCTATCCCATTCTCAGAAAAATGATGGCAGCACTCCCTCCTGCAGTGGAGGGCATGTCGGTGGAATGGTATACTGCTGCCACCCTGCTGCATCCTCACCCTTCATGCCAGGGGAGCAGCAAGCTGCCAGTAGAGCTGTCCTCTCTGGAGTGCACAGCACGGTCTGCATATGCTCTGCACAGACGCTGCTCTGCTCACCCTGGTGCGTAGGTAGCCCTGCTTGGTTATGAAGAAGAGCATTGGGCTCATCCTTCTCCTTCCTGGAGGGAAGAACAACCATTCATAATGGCTCACACACACATTAGAGTGAACTAATAAAAATTAAACTGAAACAATGTGACTAATTACAGTCAGCGGCTATTTGCTTAATTCTGTAAATTACTCTATACAGAAGATGCTAGATTAAAAGAGAATGGCCTTTACAAACAAGGAAAGAAGATGGAGCGTACAACACTGGGGCATGTTAGCACACAAAGTGTTTCAGAATCGCATATGAGTTCCTTGTACTGTTGGTACCTCTATAGATCTGCCCTCATGAATGCACCAAATGCAATAAAGGCTAGCGATGCAGGAAGGAATAATCAGGAAAAAAAAGGTAGTAATTTTATTAAGTCTAACATTAAAGTTTTAACAGTTAAAAAATAGTCAGAGAACTAGGCTCCAAAAAGCTGTGCTCTGGACTTGTTATGTCCCACATGAGCAAGACCTCCTAATCTGAGGTTAGACAGCTGGCACAGTCAGTGGACTAGATTTGGTTGTATGCAAGTGTTTGTATCAGAGCAAAATAAGGTACGGACAGCTGTGCGTCAGTGGGGACATGCCAACTGTACACAAAGTCCCAGTACTGAATAGGAGGAGGAAATGCCAAGCAAGCCGGATGCATCTATGCCCCAAGCCAGCCTAAGCTGGCTGGGTCAACTCCATAGTAAGGGTACCTGCTCTTTTTTTTCCATAGCAAGCATTATTTCAATTCCTGTGAAGCTGAAACCTTTCTGTTAGTGCAAGGAACAGAGAATATGCACGGCCCCTCATTTTTTCATTAGATGACGCTATTACCTATGGCCTGTTATTTTAGTAGAGCTTTGCAAACTTTTGGAGACCCGCAGTCCTCAACCTGCAATGGAAGAATCCTGCAAAATATTCTGGGGCTACCCTGATTTTATCTGACTGGCCCTGTGCCTGCATTGAAAGCAAAATGAGGCAGATTTTCAGTTGGCAGTTACATAAAAAAAGATCTATTAAATCTACATTAAGTTCTCATTAAGTGACCTCGGTCTGAAGCTTTGCTACTACATTTCTAGGTTGGAGCTGCTGCTCTGAAGCCTTCTGTTCTGGCTGAGAACCATATGTGCTTTAAGGGGGGGCATAACAGCATGAGCTAATCATGACATGAAAGCTGTTCGTTGCTTGGGATCTTCAGCTATCTCTGGGTTTGTTGAAGGACAGTATTTTTGGTTTGTTTTTAATGTCGTCCTTTCAGAAAAAGCCTTTGGGAAAGTACATGTTTTAAAGCCAAAGTGCTGAGAGTCAGACATCTCACTGGACTAATCCCACAATAAGAAATTTTGAAGGTCTCTTCCTCCAAAGGGCAGCTGTCCCACAGCAGGGTGGTTGCCATAATCCGTGTGCAGCCCTGCTCCTTCCAGGTCTCTGCACTTCAGTGTTTTGTTTCCCCCTCTTGAATTTCACCTTAAATAGATTGTAATGTTAACATCATTGCCAATTTGTTTTTGAACGCATGTATATAGCTCCTTCTTTGTTTTGAACTAGCACTTACTGCCTGTTGCTGCTTTCCAGTTTTTATCACATAGGGCAAGCAGCAACATTTGTTGTTTTGCCCTGGCTGACCCTTTTTGTTCCAGCCTTTAGCAATGTTGTTGGTTGCTCAACTTGAAAGGGCAATTGCTAGTGTTAATGCTTCCTGTAATCCAGTTACGTGACTAGTGCACATTGTGATTTAGTATGAAAGCCAGCAACAGGGGTTATTTTTTTAAATAAATCAATGCTCTTGTGGCTCTGCAGAGGGGAGGAAACTGAATTCAATCTAATTTCAGTGACTTGAAGTCCATTTGCTTCATGATGGAGGTGGAAAGGTAGGGTGAATGGATGCCTAATGTAGAACTATTACAAGGTTACATTTTGTGCTAAGGACTAGACCATCTGACAAGCAAAATGTTGCCAGTGCACAGCAGAGTGCTATAAAGCCAAGAATTCTGCAGGTATTGTGTCAAAAAGTGATGTTTTGTGACTATCAATAAAGAACGCATGTTAAGAAGTAATTTTACTGAACCTGGGGAAATTGTAGTGCTTGTTTGCCTAAGGTAGGAAAAGGAGAAATTTATTTTCTGGAAGTGAGTTTTATGTAACTGAAGGTTTTCCATCATGTTACCCAGTATTAAGTTCCTGTCTTTGTGTGTGTGTGTGCGTGTGTTCAGTGCACATTGTTTGTTGAGGGAAGTGAGGACAATCCAGAGCTCTTAGAAGCATTTTGACTGTTCTATAAATGCCTTAGTGCTTAACCATATGCTCTGTTTAGCTATCTCTCTAAATGACGTGAGACCAATTCATCTGAAAATTGCTTCATTAACATATGGAATTACATAATTTTTTTGTAATACTTGAGAGTTTTCTATTTGTATGGGTTTATTTTGGATCTCAGAAACTGTATACTCATCAAAAACGTATTAGAGAGTTAGTAGTGAAATGAACAAGTTCTCCACATGTTTATTTGTGTTTATTCCGAGTCTTTCCAATACTGAATGTGAACACCACCAAGGTCAAGGCAGCACAAATGGTCTGTAGATAACCACTTATGATTAAAAATGTTGCTGTCTAACACACTTGTTAAAAAAACCAAACATACATACCTACATATATGTAGTTAGGGATGAACTTGAGCGTAAAGCAGGACTTGTAAAGGTTATAGCTCAGTCTAGGTCTAAAGTGTCAGTTCGTGGGGGTGCTAAAGCTTCATCCTTTGTAACCTGATATAGTTTGGTCTGTCCAAAGTCTCTCTCAGGCATGCAAGTGTGTTGTACTAAGATTAGACCAAGATGCTTTTTTTCTCTTGTATCCTGTGAAGTGTTTCGGAAATGTAAAGGTAATAAAATTGCTCAATACATCAAGATTTTCCCTTTCACATCTTGCTACTACTATACACCTTCTTATATAAATGTGAAAATCTGTCTCTATTTCTGTTGCTTAGAAAGGTCACAGCCCTGTACAGTACCTGAAAATTCAGTGCATCTCTTCAGTCTTGTTTGGTTTACATGAGTGTTACTGGACTGAGTTGATTTAATTAGAATTTCTCTCAGCTAATGTCAATAGGACGTAAGATTCACAGACAGCCACACAGAGCTTCTCTTCGCTTTTTCCATGGCATTTTGTGTAAGGCTGAATGCCTTAGAGCCATAGCTCTGTCATACAATTGCATCTATTTTGTCACCAGAGTTTCAACGTCTACCTTCGAGCACACTGAAGAGCACAAGGGAGAGCTTTAGGTGCTGGTGCTTTGAGAGAGGATTCAGTGGAAGAGTAAAGCACATGAATGTATGTATCTATAAGTAGATATCCACATGTGAACTAGGTATTCAAGCTTCAGTATAGGCAGTGGAAATCTAGCCTATTGGTAGTCTATTAAGCTATCTAGCACATTTCTAAACAATTTCTGTATGATTAGAGAATCATAATATAATGAGAATGTTAATATAGGTCAGGGACCATATCCAATAGTCAGACTGGATCTCGTAATCCTGTTTTTGAGCTTAAAACTGACACGGGCCATTTTTTTCTCAGTTTTCTCACTGCCAGAGAACAGTACCAGATGCCTTTAATCTACCACTAGAACATAGCCTCGATGTCTGCGTCAGGGTGAGCTGAGTATCTCCCTAAGCCCAAAGGGCTGTAGTGACAAGATTTCTATTGATGATAGTGAGTGCTTAAGCACCAACTGCATGCTGACTACTTACATATTTTTATATATTCATACACACACACAGACATGTACATTTAGTGCCATCTTAATGTGGAACTGATCCCAGCTAGAATAACACATTTTATATTGAAGTAACGTGGAAATCCTTCCCAAATCTAGGCACAGTTCAAGTAGGTGGGCTGCTTCTGGGTGGCTTTGGGTAGCTGAAAACTATAAGGCTGTGAAACCACAGCAGAACTGCTTTTACACTTATGTCAAATGCATCCCACCAGTACTGCTATATCCTCTTGTCTAACTTTGCTCATACTACATATTCAGAGAAGATGCATCTCTTGCTGCTTACTGACGTGGCCTTACACATATAAGTTTATTCCTCCATCAGTTCCCCATTTCCTGATGCATCAGGTTTAATTACCAAAGTCAAGACTCTGAACTCATCAACCTTATTTTTTCTTGTATTTTATTTCATTATTTCCACCACTGTTTTTTGCTGGAAATGTCTATTTTTCTAATTCTTTGTACTTTCTGTGAAGTCATGGCTTCCACATGGAATGTCCTCTCTAAGTTCCTCTAGTAACACACAGGATGTCCTACTCTCTCCTCCTTCATGTATCCACACAAGACTTACTTTTGATGCAAGATTTGCTTCTTCCTTTTAAAGATCAGCCAAACCAAGGGAACCAGACTACAAAATATCCTTTCTTCTGAAGACTGAAATTGCCTCTACTGACTGGTTTTGGAGTGTCATAAGAAGAACTGGATAAGGAGAGCTTGATAAAAAGGTGGCAGCATTCAATCCTTCCAGTCATTTTCAGTCCAAAAAATATTTTGCCAGTAGGTGCATTTTTGTGAAGACATTTAATATAGTTTTCTTTTATCTTCATAAAAATGGAACAATGACTGTGGAATTTGCTTTTTACTTTTCTGTAAGTGGAAAATACATGTCTCTTCTCACTGGTATTTTGGTAATATAAGATGCCCTCTTTTTCAAGGCTAAGTCCTAGAATTTTGCTGAATGAGATGAGTAGGATACAGAGCGCCCTCTGAGTCACAGCACCAAGCTTTGTGTGGTCTTTCTGCGTATCAGAAGCTAAATGGCCTCCTGAGAATCCCCAAAAGAGGAGATGCTCTGATAACTTTTTTTCACTAACAACCTAATCCAGCCTTCCCCAGCTGTCCACTCCACTGAGTGACTGTGTTTCCATAATCTCTTACTACTCTTTTCCCTGATGTTGAATAGCTTGCTTTGATATAACATAAAGTCTCTCCCTTATTTCAGTTCTCCTTGTTAGGAACTCTTCTGTCTTTCAAATACCGTGTCAGTTTCTGCTGCCACAGCATCCACCCAGTTAGATGGCCCAGTAAGGCCATGGCAAACAATCTGTAAAGTTATATTTAAATGTCCGATAAAAATGCATAGAAATCTGTGAGAGACTATGATAGCTGAAAGTGATCCATGAGACCAGAAATTTAGGACTACCTTTAGGAGACTACAGACCAAAAGTGATTCTTCATTTGGGAGCGAGACGAGGGGAGAGGAGTGGGTAAGTTCTTAGGAGTGGGGATGTTCTTATGACAGAACAGGCAGAGCATCTGAAGCAAGTGGTTTGTTGTTCCTCATGCACCGTCTGCCTTCCATCACGTGTTTTGTGATACATTATACTACAGTTAGTTTGGAAGTTATTCAAAATGGTGATTTTATCTTCCTACTACACTGTATACAGTAATGTCCTAATTTTCACTGGGATAGATGTAGATGTATGTATATGCAGGTCTATCTGTAGCTAGATGTAGTTATACTATATTGTACTAACGGAAGTAAGGAGCTGCTTTTTGAATACTGCATGCCCCTGGGGCCTCAGCCTCGAGTCTGTCAGACTCTGGCTCCAAAGGCCATTTACCTTTGGGTGCGCAGAAAGACGCAGCTTGGTGCTGTGACTCAGAGGGCTCTCTGTATCCTACTCCTCTTGTTCAGTACCCCGAGCTTACCCCCTCTGTAGGCCTTGTGAAGAGGTGGTCAAAATACTTTTGAAAGTGTATTAGGCTAGAAAATGGGGTGAGAATAAGGCAAAAAAGTTTGTTATGAGTGAGAAGAACAAGTAGTCAATAAAGTGGCAGGTCAGCCAGTGCTGGGGCAAACAGCCAAGCTAACTGTCTATGAAACATAACAAAAAGTCAGATGTCACTTTTTGTCACTTAACATCTGTTATTGCCAGCCTAAGAGAGGGATTGGCACCGGGCCAGGCAGAGGAGGAATAAGAAGAAAATCATGTCTCTGCAGTGACTTGTCAAAGGGGGAGTAAGATCTCAAAATCCAGTAAGGTATCAGCTGTGTCCCTCTCCATTTCCAGGTCATGTGTTTGCCTGATGCTTGGAACAACAGAGGACAAGTGCTGTACTGATAGACAGTGAAGTTTTAAGACTTTATTATACTACAGTGCTGAATTGCTAACAAACTCTAAATATTAGTCACACATTACAACAGTGTGCAACATCAGTCAGTATCCTTAGTGTGATTGTTATAATCACTGTTGTGTCCCGTTACACTTTACATCATGACATTGACCACCAGGTATTCACAGTATTTGGTTTCTAGACTCAAGTCCACCTTCTAATAAGAGATTGATACTCACTATTATCTTAGTCCTTTCTTAAGTAATTATACTGGGCAGAACATATCTGCAGCAAGCCTTGCAAATAGACCTAATAGCCCGCAGCTCTGTCATTCTGGATTTTGTTTGCACAAAGAAATCTGGAAAATCTGCATTAGTTGGCCTCATTTGCTTTCTGCTTCCTTCTGTGCACTTCAGCAGGGATAATTGCATGCTGAACCATTATCATGGTATTGTGTTTGCTGTCAGTCTTTGTGGAAAACAGGAAAGACTGCATTAGGTTGTAACATGCACTAAAACCTCCTTAAGGCACTTTTTTGTCATCTGACTTGCAAAACGTTAAAAGAATGTTAGTGGGGTATTCAGCAACCCAGTGCTTTAATGGATTAGCTCACTGCTGGCAGTTTGGGGGTTATTTTCTGTCACATTCGGTGGGATGCTAAAGTTGCACAAAAGCTAGTCATAGCTTTCACAAATTGTGCAGATCCTCAAAGTTTTTCTTCTCCTGCATTTTTTGGTGAAGGGAAGATGTTTCTTGAAGTCATTTAGTTTTCTTCATAAGCTGCACAGCTTAAACGAAAACTGCGTATCAGGAGCAGGCATGTTATATGTTCTTAAACTGAAGGCTAATTAGCATTGTGCAGTTGATCTGTAAGAAGGTGTCAGCTCTTCCATGCTTCTTTCAGCTGTATGTTCCTATAACCTACCAGTCCCAGCTGTAAAGTAGATACTTTTGTGTAGCAGAAAGGAATCTGCCTATGTTTTTCCATTCTTCAAACTGCTGGCTTTTGTCCTCCAGGAAGATCTTTATTAATTGATAATTTACAATTATTTTTTTTTTTTTCAAAACTGAGATTTTTGATGCAATTGGATTGAATTCAGCCACAGTTGCAGCCAAATCAAAGATCTTCACTTTTGCTTAAGCATTTTCAAGATATCTTGGAGGTGCAGGAGAATTCATGTGTGAGAGAAAGGCTATATACCCAAATGAGGGAGACCTGGCTCAGAGCCTTGCTCTGAAGGAGACAGGAGAAAACTGAACCTGAGTCTTTCTCATTTCACATGATCTAGTCACTGAGCTAAGGGGTACAGGGTACCACTTACCTAATACTCATAGATTAAATTATTTGTTTGACCCAAAATGCATTGTTTCAGCCAACTGAAAATTTGGAGAAGTATTAATCTTGGGCTTATCCAGTACAAATTTCTTCTATGTGTTACAATTTGGTCTCCAAAATAGAGAAAATAAACCACAAAAAACCAAGCCCCTCTGCTGCCTCCTTATTGCTTACATGGCACCATTTACACCTCTGATTGAAATAGGCTTCTGTGCCATTTGTGTGCCATGCTGTACTGAATTCCAGAAGAAAAGACCCAGAGATTTTAGACGACAATGGATTTTCCATCCCTGCTCTTTGTTTGGCTTCTTTATGACAATGCCAAAACTGCACTTTGGGTATTTTAGCATTTTGGCTTTGGAGGTAGCGTTGCACTCCGTATGGGCTGGAGCTGCACTGATTCTGTTACCCTGAAGAGTACAGACAGGCTTGTCTTTTAGCAGGAGTTCAGGAGACTGCTAGACCGCTATCAATGTTCTGTTTTCCTTTTACAAGTGAGCTGAAACCTGTTACTGCCTAAATTTTACTAAGGAAAGGGAAAAGTTTCCTGGCACACAGAGTTCCAGGTGCCATCACTGGAATCACACACGCATGATGTCCAAAATCATAAATAACAAAATGGCCTTACTGGGGTCGTGAGACCCACCAAGAAACAAACCAGTGACTGCTTCCCACAATATATCTATGCATTTTGTTGATAATATTCAGGAATAAAGACTGAAGAAGCACTTTTTCTTTTTTTTTTAGAATTCTTTTAGCGCCCTCAAAGAGCTATCTTTGTGAAAACCAACGTCCCCTACAGTAACATTTTAAAGGCAGATAAAGGACACTCAGATGAAAAGACAGCAAGACAGCATATGTTTCCTTATCAGTCAATGTTTCGTTGGATCTGGCAATTCAGCCTCTGGAATAATCCTTTTGGTTCTTCACTTCTAACATTTTTGTTAGGAAAAATGACAGCTTCTATAAAGTTCCTCGATAGATGGTTCCTAATGTGTTCTTGTATGTAACCCCTTAAATATTATTCCTTATAAAAATTCCTTTTGAAAAAGAAAATTATTTTTTTTATATATATCATTGCTACATTAATATGTGATATTTTTAAAACAGTGATGTTTTGAATCAGAGAAACATTATCAGGGAGCAGAAGATGATCTTTTGAACACACATTTAAAAATGCTTCATAGATCAAGTATTACTGCACTTTGGCATCTCTCTTGCAAAAAATAAATATTGAATTCTGCAATGAAATGCATAGGCTAGGAGGATATTGGAGATTGAAAGTGATCACATAGCTGTCAACTGAATGATGTTTTTTCAGTCACCTTAGTATCGAAATGGTTCATGGAAAGGGGAATAACTCAGGGAGGTAAGTGGAGAGGTACAAAGTCTTTGTCTGTCTTTGTAGCTGTTGCTAAAAGCATTTAAGTAATGTTTTGCTGTCCTTCCTTTGAAGGTCAGTCATGACTGACAATTTGTAATGGAGCTAATTCTTATTTGGCTCTGCACCACAATAAACTGGTGGAAAATACTTCTAGGGGACGCAGTGCTTTGAATCAAGTGTATGGTAGAAGCATCATGAAAAGTATTGTGCGTATACATCAAGACTGCTAATATAATAGCGTTGAATAGTGTAGAAAAGTGGTTGACAGCATACGTTATATCTATGTTTATTCAAACATGAATTGAAACAGATTTACATTTCAGCCTTTATTAGCTGTTGGAGAATAATAGTGGAATGTCTGCTTTGTACAGATTTGGCTGAGGATACGCATTCTCCTTGGGAATGGTCATTGTGTAATAAACTGTAGCAGAGAAATCAATGACAATAAAAATCAAGATTTTTACATTTACAATATGCTAAAGTAAATTTTACTTGATTTACACAATGTCATTGTTTGAATTTAATTTCATTTTTTTCCCAGTTCCCTGTTGGTGTTTTTAGAATAAGAGGTATTTTTGCTGGTACTAATTGTACTAGTAATCTTGTTTTCTTTTTGAAAACACACTGATGATAGAAATAAGGATTGCTTCTGTTACAGTCCTGTGGTCTTCTGGTAGGCTTATATCTTTCTGCACTGTTTAGCCAAATTGTTGCTGATATGCTTTCTTTGTGTGACACATAATGTATTGTCTAATTAAGAACACAGCTCTGGAGGCTAACCTTTACAAATAGTTATATTCCAATTTCATGTAATAAAAATGATTTCATGTTATAACAGTTTAATTTCAGGTACTATACCATGTAGTTCTATAGTAGTGCAGTCTTCTGAGCTAACAGGTCATTAAAACACAAATGTTTTGGGTTAGTGGAAGAATGACCTTAAATACTGGAATCTCAGAGTCTTTGCATTCTTTAGGAAAATAAAGCTAAAACACTATAGAAATTATGTTCCTTGTCTTAAAGTGATAATGAAAAATAAGCATGAAGCAGATGTGTTCCCCAAAACCTCTGTCATAGGCTTTCTCTGTAATGGTGCTACAGGATGCTGAGGCTTTGCCTGATTAGCCACAGTGAAAGTGTATACAGGCAATATAAATTAATCTAAAAATTAAAAATGCTTACTCTCTTTCTTCCACTCTTTTTTGTTTAAACTATAGCTACACTAGTTACACTTCGTCCATTGCCTACCATGACAGAAACTTAGGTTTAAAGGTGGCTAGACTGACCCTGGTAGAAATACTCTGTTAAAGGAGGGCTGGCGAGGGAGAAAGGAAGGTGATTATTAGCAGTAGGAACACCTCTCTGATGTGCAGGGTACAGACTTTTGTGGTTGGAGCAGGAGACTATTGACTGGAGTTGGGAGAATAAGGACACATTAACTGCAAATTTAAAATACCACCTTGATCGTGAAATAACAAGAAATCTATTGAATGTTGATCAGGAAAATTGTAAAAAAAAAAAACCAAAAACCCAACAACAACTGATCCCTCTAGAAATAGGTAATAGGACAATAATTAAAGAGACTGATAATTTGAAATCCATACACTAAATCAAAAATTTGATTGTAGCTTCAATTTTTAAATGTGCTTCCTAAGAATCTGCCTGAAAGTGGATATAACCTTTAATGAAATAACTGTAATGTGAGGCTTTCAGTAATGAATGAATTAGAAAGCCATATGGATGCATTAAGTAGAATAATAAATGTACCATACACAAAAGTAGGACATCCATAAATCATTTATGATGTCCCTTCTCATCAGTTCTTGGCTCTTTGAGTCTTAATTGAAAGCCAGGGTAGCTGGATATTAGAAAAACTAAATTTGTTAGTCAGATAACAGACAACTTTCATTAAAGCATTAATTAATTTAAGAAGGCTGAGGGCCTGATACATTAAAAATACTTACAGAGCAGTGCTACTTTAGTCATGATTTTTCTATTTTAATTATTATCTTCCTCTGGTCAATGAAAATTATTTTTGTCCTCCTTTAACTTGCTCAGAAAGTATGATGGAATACTATTGTGTTTAGAATTAAGTATTGTCTTGTCTGAACAATTCCAAATGCTTCAAACTGCTGCATGGCACAGTAACAAAAGTACAATGGCTATTCTTACAGTAATGGCAAGTGAGCTTGTTTCCTCTTTCAAATGCAGAAATTTAGAGGACCTGTGTTAGGCAGTTCATTCTAAGCACAGTCCTTCTTGCTAGTAAAGACAAAGGAACACTGCATAAAATACCTTTTTCTTTTTTTCTTTTTTCTTCTATTTAAACACACTAATTTAAACTCTCTTTTTATCACCTTTAGTAGTTTCCTCCTTGGAATCTAATCTCATTAAGAAGACGGCCAAAATAAACATTTTCAAGCACTGTCTTATAAAATGAGGGCATGAAATACATGCCAAAATTAATGTGAGGCCTAAGCTCCAAGTTTACTTTGACAAAGAGGTCCATGTCTATGTCAAAATGATCAGAGTTGTATTGATTCTAAAAATATAAAAAATTCTGTCTGACAATAGTATTATTCAGTATGAAGAGCACACCTTTGTGGTGGTAGTAAATATGCTAAGAAAAAGTAGAGATAGGCAGCTTCTTTTCAGGGACCATATTTATTTCTGTCCAAGAGTGGGATGTTTTTATGATCAATTCTCCATTATCCTAAATGAGGGACTAAGGGATGTTGTGGATAATGAAAAAAAAAAAAACCAACCCAAAACAAAACTGATAGTGTAATGTAACAATATAACAGGATAACATCATGGTGTAGATGTACCAGGCACAGAGTTAGCTCACATCTATCAGGGCTTGCTAGCCAAGTCCTAGCATCAATGCACAGAGCTGGCCGTCTCTAACCAAAAAGTCCCTTGGAGTCCCAGTACCAGGGAATGTGTTGCAGAACACAAGGAGCATCAATCTCAGCGCTGAGTTATAGTATCCTCCTGACTCTGAGCTACCACTGCTTAAGGGCAGCTTTGGTGTCTCCACATTCATGCGTTATTAAATGGAAATCAAAGGGCAACTGAGCACTGACTGTATTTCTAGGCCAGGGAATGTATTTCTAGGCCAGACTCAGATGTTCCCAACTGTCCTACCCACAGTCAAACCATTTCTCTCGTTCTCATGTAATTGTTCTTTCTTTTCCTGTAATGCTACCAGTTTGTTTGGCTGGCCAGCCAGGTGTGTTCAATAGTTGGCAGTGCTTTCTCTTGGCCCACATCAAATTCACTTTTGCTTTCTACCATTAGCTTTCAGTGGACTGTAAAACTGGCTTGGCTTACAGTTGTAGGCTTTCCTAGGGACTAGCTAAAATTTCCTTGCGTGCCCTGTTAGACTCATGGGCTGCCAGTTGACCAGTCCTCATCTGGTGTGAGCACAGCCTTATAAATTCTTTTCATTAAAGGTAAGAGACTTTAAACGAAGAATCCAGTGCTTTTGGCAGGCTGCATATTCATCTCTTTTGATCAATCACTGAAGAAATTAAATACTTGAGAAATACATATCTGCTGCTTGAAAGGACTGTTCAATCACTGTGGCCTCATTAATGTCCTGTGTGTTGCCAGTCCCAGTGATCCCAGCCTTTGCCAAAAACAGTTGTATAAGTTTGGCAAGGGCTGCTAGCTTTTCTTTGTTGTCTTAATGTCGTTATAACTTTCTCCATCCATTGCTCTACTGCTATTGATCTTTGCTCTCTTGGCGATGTTACTACTATTGTAGTTTCTTCACTTGTAATAGAAAGGCATTGACTATAATCTTTGGCTCCAATACATAGTAATTTATTTTCTTGGCTCATCTACTTTAATGTATAAGCTACATCTTTGCTTTCTTAAATCTTACTCTGCCTGGAGGCTGACTGACTCTGCCTCTATCTTTGGCTTTCTTTTTCTTTCCCTTGTCTCTAATTGTGGACCTCTTTCAAAATTATTTGAGGCTGATGCAATGCAAAAATACCTTCACTTCGATATCACATCAGCTGCCAACTAGCTCTCGAACAGCTTATTAGTTATGGAATGGATCACCCGTTCCTTGTAGCAATTGAGCTGTACAGGAGGCTGATCAAGAGCCACTGAAATTAAGTTTTCTGAATCAAAAGCTCAAGGCAGAGGTATCCCAAACCTAAAGTTTCTTTTTAAAGAATGTTGAGGTTTGAGATAAATTTTTGAGGTTAAAAAAAAATAGAAACTGTGATAAAATGGAACTGTTTAGACACTTTAATTGGGAGGCAAGGAGGAAATGAGAGTCACGCATCGCAAAATGGCCAAGATCCTAGAGCTGAAGGCGTAGAGCTGCAATGGACACTCAGGTTCAAGTGCCTCTTTTGCCACATCCTGGTAGCAGCCAAGACTCACAAGGAGGAAATCAGTTAAATCATCTGAGTCAGGTTATTTGGTGTCTTTGTTTAAATTTTAGGATAGATCTGAGACAGGATCATGCAGGGAGTGTTTTCAGTGCACTTGAGATTGGTCTTGCCTTTGATATATGGGAGTTCCAGAAGGCTAAGTCTCTTTTAGACACTGAAATACTTTCCTCTCCTTTCCAGATCTATTTTTATTTAATTATTTGGACTGAGTGGAATCTGTGGTGTTGGTGGAAAAAGATTTGTCTGGAAGTCTAGTCATTCAATTAATCATGTGGCCTATGGAGAACAAAACAATAAGTCTTTTTTCTGAAGCATATATAGATCAGGGACTTGAGCTGAGATCTCCCATAGCCAACATGAAGCTCTAACCACAGATCTTTGCTTATTCTGAAGTAAATCAATCTTCTTCAGGTCTTCTTAGTGAGATTATCAGCAATATATTTTTCAGCAGTATAAGACACTCAGTTTTGAGAAGAAATTCTGGGGATGGGAGCTGGAGAAGGAAGCTATTCTTAGCTGTTCTTTTGCTAACAGCCTGTACAAAATCAGGAGGCGCTGTATTGGCACGAGTCTCAACACATTATCCTGATAAGGTTAAACTGAGTTCCTCATACAACCTAGATAGCAGCGAGTTTCTCCATCCTTGCTAGAGAAAAAAGTTGAAGGAAAGACTATAAAGTAAAAATGCAGACAAGTATTTCTGTACAGGGAGATAAGACCACATGCAGTCCATGTGCTTTATCTGGTAAAGTGTGGAGGCAGAACTTGGTTTTCAGATGCAATACCAGACAGGTTACATAAACAGAAAGGAATGAATAAAACTTTAGTGTGGGGAATCTAGCACACTCCATTATTCTCTGTTTGGAAAGATCACTTATTATCCATGGAAGCCTTTTAAAAATCTTCCATATATAATCGGGAGTCATTTAGTTAAAATCATAATGTCAACTAGACAATTATTTCACCCAAACTTGCACAACATTACTTCTGCATTGTTTGTTCTTTCCTGAATGACGTTTTCTACTGTGACTTACAACCTAATATTACTGATGTGAACTGATGTGAAACTTATGAGAATAAGAGTCCTAACTGCTTGATACATTTTATGTTGCCCAGTATAAAACTTTTATTTCTCTCCATTTAATCAGGCATGTAACATATTCAAAAGCATTGATTCAGAAGAACATTGCTGCAGTTTTCATATATCCTTTTTTTTTTTGTCCTTTTCTATTTTGGCAAACCATTCAGTGCTTACCATGTGCACTATTCTGTACCCTTTTTTATCCTTCTCTTTCATTCCTGTAATAAGTTTGCTGGAGTTCTTGCCCCCCAAATACCTAGTCTGCAGTGCCTACTTAAGACATTTGTTTCACCATCCATTCAAGCAGTCCCTGATTATTCTGTTCTTTGGTCTATTCCCTCTCTGATTGTGCTGTGTGCAAGTCCTATAGTTCCTTTAATCCTTTCTTCATCCAACCCTTGTCTTGTCTTTTTTTTAACATGCATTTGAGTTTCAGGTTATGATAGGACAAATATCTAATCTTACCCAAAAAGCTTTTATAATAAATTTGAATTTGGAAAAATACTTTAAGTAGCACATTCACCTTCCCTGATCATGCCCCCATAGAGCTTCTGGAAGTGAAGCTCTACTTTTCTCCTTGGCACGCTGCATTGGTCTTCTGCACACTTCTGCCTGTGCACTCATCCCTTCTTAGAATCATAGGATGGTAGAATCATTTAGTTTGAAAAGGACCTTTAACATCATCGAGTCCAACCGTTAAGCTAACACTGCCAAGCTACCACTAAACCATGTCCCTAAGCACCGCATCTACACAAGCCTTTTGAATACCTCCAGGGATGGTGACTCAACCGCTTCCCTGGGCAGGCTGTTCCAATACGTGACAATCCTTTCCATGAAGAAATTTTTCCTAATGTCCAATCTAAACCTTCCCTGGCACAACTTGAGACCATTTCCTCTTGTCCTATGGCTTGTTACTTGGGAGAAGAGACCAACCCCCACCTTCCTACAGCCTCCTTTCAGGTAGTTGTAGAGATTGATAAAGTCTCCCCTCAGCCTCCTTTTCTCCAGGCTAAACAACCCCAGTTCCCTCAGCTGCTCCTCATAAGACCTGTTCTCCAGACCCCTCACCAGCTTCGTTGTCCTTCTCTGGATGTGCTCCAGCACCTCAATGTCCCTCTGGTAGTGAGGGGCCCAAAACTGGACACAGTATTTGAAGTGCGGCCTCACCAGTGCTGAGCTACAATCACTTCCCCAGTCCTGCTGGCCACACCATTTCTGATACAAGCCAGGATGCTGTTGGCCTTCTTGGCTTCCTGGGCATACTGCTGGCTCATATTCAGCAGGCTGTCAACCACCGCCCCCAGGCCCTTTTCTACTGGGCGGCTTTCCAGCCTCTCTTCCCCAAGCCTGTAGCACTGCATGGGGTTGTTGTGACCCAAATGCAGGACCTGGCACTTGGCCTTGTTGAATGTCATACTATTGGCCTCAGCCCATCGATCCAGCCTGCCCAGGTCCCTCTGTAGAGCCTTCCTTCCCTCAAGCAGGTCAACACTCCCACCCAACCTGGTGTCGTCTCTTCTTCTCACACCTTCTCATTCTTCTCATGCTCTACCGTTCTACACTCCTTTTTGCATCTCTTCAGTACTACCTCATACTCCAGGCTACTGCCAGGGTCTTGGCTTGCCTTTGGTTTTTAGTCACTTTCACCTTTGTCTTTATTTACCCCTTTGTCTTCTGCTCCTTCCTTTAGTCTTGTAGCCTCAAACCATTTCACTGATCTCTTTTTCCTCTCCATTTTTACATATTTCTTAGCCCACACTTCTCTTTGAATCCCTTGATAGTCTTTCCCTCTGTGTGTATGCTTTGGTTTTGCCCAGGGCCTTTCTGTTATGAGATCTCTGACAATGTGGTGGATATGCAGACATTTTCTTGAACTATAATGTGCATCTTCTCACCATATATTGTGACAGTACAGCAGATGTTCTCAACTCTGGTTTTAGTCAGATGTTTTGGTCTGGGTTTCTTTTTATTGTTATTTATTTTATTCATGGCAAATAACTGCTGTGGCTCACTGTATTTGTAAACCTATTTGCTTGTGCTCAGCTAGGAGAAACCAACTAGAGAATATTACTCCTGTTGGTATAGTTCACGGACTTCTGGATTCCAGGTGCTGTGGGGATTATTGTGAGGCATGCACACCCATAATTACAGACCTGGAATTAAATGATGATGTAAGTGCTTTCTGAAAATCCCATTTAAACTTGGGAGCAAAATATACTTTGAAGTCCAAGATTAATTTTTTCTATTTTTGTAAACCGTTAAAGAAAAAAAATATATTTTCATTTGAAGAGGTTCATGTTTATCACACGAGTGGTGACTAAAAGAAACTAAATTAATGTCTGCTCCACTCAAAGACAATAAAAAAGTTACCTCAGCTGAAGTAGGTATTCATTTAAGATTAATTTGGTTTAAGGTGTACATGTGAAAGGTCATGTACACTTATGTATATTTATATAATAATATAAAAATATGCAGTATTTCTTAAGTATAGGCCATTGAATAGATTGAATTTGTACTTTGTGGAGTTTTGGAGGAAAATGTCTAATACGTAGAAAATACCTAGTAAAATACCAAATAACAATATCGTCCACCAGATGTCCCTGTACTCATAGGTGGTAATGAACAATATTCATTCAACTGTCTAATTGCTTTTATTAAAGGCAATTTACACACAGTGTATGTATTTCCCAAGTCTCTGTTAACCACTGTGTAATGAGATCATGAATGAATGGCAATTACATTAACAGTATTTGAGGGCTGTAGTTATGAAAATAAATTACAGGAATTCACTGTTAAGTTTCTACTTGCCATCTCAGTTTTGTGTGCTTTTCCTTCTGTTGGGAAACGGTCTATCTTTATCATGAATTGCATGGTAGAAGTGATAAATGTTGATCTCATATTTTTAATTTATATAAATGTATATATGTAAATATAATTAGTCATATAAATATTACCAATCAATATGTTCTTATCTACCTATCTATCTATAAAAGACTAAGTTGCTAGAACTGACAGAACTAGTGAGTTGAAGGAATGTGGCTTTTGTGAAGATTTCTTTTAACTTTGGGTGCTATTGGAGCAGACTGTAGTCACAGTGTCTTTATTCATGCAGGGTGTATCGTTTCTGTCAGCTGCTCCCGTAGCTCTCTGTGCAGCATGCTCCAGCCAAATGCTCGGCTGTCGGCCGTCCATGCATGTTTAAAAGCTACAGCAGTACTGTATCTCTTCTAGAGTGGGGAGTTAGGCTTCTGCTCTCAAATCTGTAAGTAACCATATACCTGACCGTACCCAGGGTGTGAACTGGGCAGGTCTGCCAACATGGGTGCCCTTAAGCATCATTGCCGATTTAAAGACACAACCTAACTTTTTAGTGATGCCACGACACAGGCAGGACACCTTGTCCTCATTTTCCCTGGGATAACTAAGCTGCCAGAAGAGCATCTGAATCCCTGCTGGAGCAAGGCCCTGGCATGACTGAGAGATCCCACCCCAGGTGCTCACTTTGGCAGGTCTACATCGGTGGCTATCCTTGGAGAGCAAGCCAGCAAGCAGTGGTGGCAGGCCACTTTGTCACAAGACCCAGGTCCAAGTCTTCCTTTCGTTTTCTATGTCAGTGCCACTGTGGCACAGCCCAGGTTGGTGATGAGCAGTCCTGGCAAGCTCTGATGACCTTCCCTACCTGTGTGCTATTGCGTGTCTTGACAGCTACTACACGTGGCCAAGACTCAGTTAAACCACAGGACCTGCCTGGCATCCTACCTGGTCCATGCAGAGGGACTGGCACTGCCGACAGCTGGCATGCACCAGTACAGACACCCATGGGCAGGGAGCAGCACTTTGGCTTGGAGTGGCCTCCTTTGGGGTACAAAGGAGGTACAACTCTTAGGAAAGGCCACGTGCCTAGTGCTCTGACAGCTGCCCTGGGTCATTTTTTCCTCTCGTTTTTGCTACAAGGACCTGGTGGGTGATGACAGGAATCAAAGAGGGCTTCTTGGGTAAGACTCTGTGGGATGGGCACAAGATGTTTGTCTTAGCAGGGCCTGGGAGAAACACTCAGCAGACCCAAGCACTCTGCACTGTTGACATCCCTAAGCTGATCTAAGGTGTCTTGGGATCTTGTGTAGACCTTGCTTTTGGCCTGAGGTATTCTTGTAAGAATCCAAACAAATTAACATGGACAAACTACAGGTTTACAGAGCCAAATCTTGTGCACCTGCTACGCAATACACACATGTGGAAATCCCACCTCCAACAGGAGCCATCCATTTATTCTCAGGCAAAGTCCTTTTTTATGGAATTATGCTGGTGCTGAATGCATATTCACAAGAATTCATCCTGTATTTAGTCCTGATAAGTTAACTTAAAAGTGTGGACAGAATTGCAATTTTATAATGGTAGTTGTGACTCTGCAGATGTTTCTATGTTTGGCAATTTATTACTTGATTAGAATCTTTGCTTTTAATAGTGGCTTTATAACCAATCAGTCACTTTTTAACCATAGGTACAAAGTTTTGCAAAATGCATAGCCTTGAAGATTTTTTGTTGAATTTATTTATAAGCATTTCTGTTGTCTTCTGCATTTCTAAAAGATTAAATGGTACCTAAAAATGATTTTTAAAACCAGGTAAATGTGTAGTGCCCATTAAAAGTGCCTTCTGATAATGGTGATAGAGCAAATGATACAGTTTCTATTGTTTTTCAATGTGTTTGTGATACTGTCTTTTAGTATATGCATGTGACTTTCCTGATAGGTGAGTAGTTATGTAAGTTTTCATATTAGATACATAGATTGATTCATCAGTAGGAATTCTGTCTTAATAAGATGACTGCCTTCTGGTGTCTAAGCACTGTAAGCTTGATTAAGTAAGGGGAAATCAGTGGGAGCTGAAGGAGGCAGGAAGGGAGTCGGAAAGAACAAATTTCTTAACTAATTTGGAGAAAATAAACCACTTCTGAAAGCAGCAGACATCCTTGTCTTGGTGGATGTGCTAAGAGTACCTTTCCTAAATTAAGATATCAACTGACACTTTATATTTATTGTGTAAAAATATGTCTTGTAATTATGTATACTTGTGTGTATGTATTTCAAAATGGCATATTGCATGGAAAGTTAAGTGTTGTCTTTTGACTTTTTAGTTGCAAAGTTTTCTGTTTCCATAAGGCATTATTATCTCTCAAACAGCTGTCAAACAAAACAATAACAAAAAATGTTTAATGCCACAGCCCAGTAAACAAGACATGAAAAGTTATTCCACAACTGAGTATTAGAAAACACTACTCACATTTTCAAATCCATAGACCAATGCAGAAATAATTTATTTTTTAAATCTTTTTTTCTCCTAAATATATTTATTTTTATTAAAGTATTTTCAGTTTGTTATATACCATGATATTAATGTAAAGAAGCTTTCAGGAAGAATGTTTAGTGAAAGTAAGAAGTTTTATGTTCATTTTAGTCCAACAGAGTGAACTAAATTTATTTCAGTCAACTGAGCTAACTATATAACCTAATCCTGTTACTTTATTTGCAGTTTCCTGGATTATCACTAGCTCTTTAATCTCATAAAGTACCACGTTTCTTAAACTGTTTGCATGTGTTGGGGAAAGGCATTGGCCGAAAAAGAAAGAGACAACAAAATTTCTTGCACAACTCCCTTAATTTGAATGTAGGAATCTACACCACTTTCTGTAAAGGCAGTGATGAAGTCTGACTACGTAAGTACTTGTAATTTCTAAATAGATTTTTTGCTTACATCTAGAAGAAAAGGTATAAAATAGGGAAAGGTATAACAACCAAGTTGTGACTTAGCTCTATTTTAGCAGTGTATTGCTAATGCTACAATAAAAGGGCTTTTATCTGTATTTACTTGAAAACGCTCATTACGTCTTGTGCTTTTAATGAGCTAAATTTCAGTTTTCAGACCAATCTAGCACTGATTAATTCTACAATGATGGTAGTTATGAAATATTACAATACTTGTGCTAATCTCCTGTAAAGTGTATATCATACAAACATAGATCAGTTTTGGTCAGCAGTAGCACTTTTTTATAAAATTGCTTCCATGACACTCTTATTAGAGCTGTTAAAATCCTCTTACTGTGACTTCTTAGAATTGTATTTATTGACAGCGAGTGAGAGAATTGATAGAGGATTTTTAAAGTGAAGGGAAAATGTAGGCAGTGGGGGAATTGTCTTAAATAACCATTAACCATATACATTTGGTTAACAGTAGTTTATTTGCTATTGTAAAGCCAAAACATGGCTAGAAAAACTGTGGAACTGTTCAGCAAGTCTGAGTATTACCCATATGATGCCTTTACAGTGGAAAAAAGATATGGGATAATATATATACTATTATTTCTTTAATTCTTTTCTTTCATGCTCAGTGTACCTCCATGCCTGCATGTTTTTTCTATTACCTCGATGTGGATTACAATATGTAAGAGTATGAAAAATATCCATGCATACTTTGGGTCCATAGATGTTTCTGTCCCAAGTTCTAGCTACATCTCGTTTGTGTCTCTGGGGATCTGTTCAAGCGCTGGGGCATCTACTTGCCTGCGTTGTACTGAGGGAAGGGAGCCAAAGGTCCCATCCTAGGGACACTTGCTTGAACTGGACACACCTTAGATAAATAGCTGCACAGGAAATGGTACTGCGTTCATTTCTAGTGCGGTGATAAAAGAAAAGGCTCAAGTTCACTGGTAGGACTAAGATCTCAGTACATACGAAAATGAAAGCTACGGGCCAGCAGTGAGTGCAATATTGCAGCGCAGCAGATGAACAAGGAACGTAGAAGGGACTGGATGAGCCCTGTCTACTCATACATTGTCATTTAGAGTCTTATGAATATGACCATGAGTCTTGAAGCTTTCAGATTTCAGTGAGCATGGGTAGCTACATTTTTTTTGGTTTGAATAGCTGGTTGGGATTATATCTGTGATGCCAGAATACCTTTCTGATAGCTACGGTACTTGCTGTTGGTCACTGTGACACTGAGCTCTGCCTGAGAAATCCCTGCCAGAGTCTTCAGACCGCTAGAGCTGCCCAGAATGCAGCTATCCTTCATTTCTTGTCTTGTCCTTTTTTTCTTCCCATAAAGGCTAATAGCACGCATGATATGCTTTTTTGAGGACAAACCTAGTGCCTGATTTTCAGTGAACTAATCTGTTTACATTTGGCTTCGCTCCATCAACGACAAACAATATTAAGTCTATTAAATATCATCCTGGTATTTTAAAGCATTTGTGCATAAGTTTTGCAAAACAGTGCTTGAAGGTTGTTTACACAATGAAAAAGGCAATTCTCCTAACTTTGCGTATTAGTTATTTCTCATAACATTTGGATCGCACTCCAGGATAGATGTAATATATTCACAAAGGCAAAGATCCAGGAAAAACCTTTCCTTCAGCAGAGTAGCTGAAATGAACAAAATGTTCCTGGTTCTTTAATTGCTTTTCTTTCTCTGAGTTGCCGTATCACATAATAACATGAAATAAAACAAAAGTGCATCTGTCTAATCTTATAGCACTCATTCAAGCTGAACTCCCACATACTTCAATTTCAACCTCTGCCTTTTGGTTGTGCTCCTCTTGCTACAGTAATATAGGTGAAATACCTGTGACAGAAGTGGTACCAGAGAGGGTGGCATGTGGGAGAACAGTAGTTTACTTGGATAACCATGGCCTTTTCAAGCAGTTTGTTTGATTGAGTCTGGGGAGGAGGTTGGGAGAAGAATGTTCTTCTGAGAGGGTCAGAGCTGTGCCTGGAGCTTGCTGCCTTTGGAGCAGGGCAGCTTCCCAACATGCGTTTCTTTTGACTACAGTCATAAATCTGTCAAGGTGCGCTCATGCTTAAGAGACTACTACACTCTTAGACATTTTAGCCAAGGACCTCCATATTTTCAGCCTCTGTAAAGATCTTTCTTTTGAGCATTCACATGCTGGTTTGATCACATAGCCCCCTTAGAAGCCAGAGTAGCAAATAAGGACGCATTTATGGTGCGTATTGCAAAGAGCTAGTTGTAAATGGGCCAGATCAGGTATTGGAAGCAGTGTAGGCACCATCGTGTAGTAGCCATAGCTGTGGTGAACTTCTATGTTTCAAGAAGCTATTTGGGTTTCTCTACACTGCACCTCAAAATGCCATGACTCAGCAGGTGGCATCCGCAGACATTTGATGCACAGGAAGGGACCACTTGGCCGTAAACCCTCTTTTCTTCTGCTTCTTCAGCACAAGTGTAAGTGGTGCCACCAAATATTCTCTGAACAGCAAGATCATAAAATAGTCAGCAAAATAAGGCTTCTGCCATAAACAGGATATCAAAGTTATTGCATGATATATATATGCTAAATAGTATATGTTTATTAATAATCATGAATAAGAGGAAAATTCATTTTTAATTCTCTGAAATGTATTAAACATTAAAAGATGGAATGAAATTCTGTTCAGGAACTTCAGCATAAAATGAGATGCAGTACCCAGTGGGAGATGTTGCTTTATTGCTTATAAATTAAAAATTAGTACTTTTTGTATGTGTTTGGTTATTATTTTCTCAGAAAGAATTGCTAATTTTTAGTAACTAAGTAAAAAATACCAAATACTGTTATGACTAAATATTTACTGGATAAAAAACAGGGAGCAGACTCTAGGACTTGCCTCCTTCTGTGCCTGAAGCAGCCACTAAATTGCAGAGTCGCAGTCACATTTGTTCTTTATCTCTTCCCTCAAAAATCTGGGCTTCTTATCTATACACTGAAGTGGCTTCAAAAGGATGCAGAATGGTGAAGTCCTAGAATAACCTCAGCCTTGTTAGACAACACTCATTCTCGGGAAATGTGGCTTGAAAGTCTCCTTATAATAGGGAGAATATTGGACCCACATCTTTTTTTATTTGGATGACGTCCCTAAACCCTAAAATTACTAGAAGGAAGTAATGAGGATACAATAGCTACCATACTGTATGGGGTGTAGAAATGGGCTAAGCATAAGCAAGCAAGCAGAGTCCTCCCCCAGAGCTCTGAGTATGACTCCTTCTGATGTGGAGTAGGGTTTAAACCATGCCACTGCCCACAGTGATCTTAGTTTGGTCACCAGCTCCAGCATGGGTTTAATGCATGACCTGACTGTTTATGCCTCTGTTTCCCCTCCACTCAGTCAGGATATTATTTGATTTTGCCACATACAGAGGTAGCTGCAAATACACATTCATTAACAGTTTGTGAGTTTCCCAAATAAAACAGTAATGACTTTAGAAAGGAAAAAGCCTTCAAAAAATTAAAACCAGCATACAAATATATCTGAAAAGGTGCTTCCAAAGGGAATTTTCTCACACTAGCAGCAAGGAAAATCTGTACTCCCTGAGTTTCTCGGAGAAAAATGTTGATTGAATTGTCTAGCTTTCTGTGTTCTTACAGTTCCAGTTTACAGTGTGTTTATATGACGTGTCTGAGTTCAATAGCAAGAAACTTGATGCAAAAATATGGTAGGTTTTTCCTAGTTCTGTGTTATCTGAAGTCAGATAGTTCTTAGTCCACAGCTGAAAGCGTAGGCTGGTTTTCACTGCAAACTTTTAGAAATTAATTCAGTGTGTTTAGATTTGAGTGAAAACACACACAGTTTGCATTAAAATCAGAGTTCTAGGAAAGTAATTTCTTGTACTGCTGGGTACTGTAGAAGATCCAAATAGAAATTTTATATGCAGGATATCCCCTTAAAGCCATAACACTTAAAATGAAAATCACAATGCAGGTTTTTCGGCATTATGTCACAGGTAATGCATTCAGTAGGTTGGATCTGACTTTACTTTATGAAGATAGATGATTTTTCATGAATCCAACCTTAGAGAAAACATAGCATTAATATAACCATAAAAATCTGACATGATGAGATATGCTGCATGTAGAAACAAATCTACATTTGCTTCTATGACAATTTAAGAAAAGCATTTTAGTGAAACTATTGGTAAAACTGAGACTCAGACTATAAATATGTTTATTATTTTTTTGAGTGAAAGGCTTAATTTGCAGAGGGTGTGCTGCATGCAGATGTTGCAGGTAAGGCAAAAGCAGGGCATGAAATTACAGGCTGTCATCTGCTTTTAACAAATTAATTTTTCAGTCCTGCCAGTCAAAATTGAAAATTCATAATTAATGCATGGTGCTCAGTTTAAAGCTGTTGGAATAACACTGTTCAGCACTGAATTCTACTACAGTTAACAAGGCAGATCAGGGAGGTCAAAGCTTATTTCTTGTAGTCTGACGCAGGGAACAAAATCCTTCTCCTCATCCTTAGTATCTTGATTTCAGAAAGCTCGCATCATCTCCAGCATGTTTGCTTGGGAAAGAGAAGGCTATGGGAAAGAGATGATTGGTAAGACCCTGTTTGTGCTATTACATGTCTTTCAGTATTTTGCAGAGGTTGGTGGTTAACACTGCAGATAATCGTCCCAAACCAGAGAAACTCTGTAAGCAACAGTGATTTATAGATTTTAACAATTCTCTCACAAAGGATATTAATTATAAAGGTAATGGGGCATGCTTTTAAACTCCTGTATATCTTTTCTTTTTTCTTTTTTTCCTTCTTAAAGGAAAACCCTTGATATTTTTTTTCTTGTATTTTTGTCCAAATTGTGGGTATTCTATAGAAAATTATATACATTTGTAAGATCAAAATTCACTTAATCTTAATTTTCAACACCCCCCCTCCAATTTTACTGTTTCCTCTTATTTTCTCTTTTGCTATTATGTAATTCAGTAGAATTAATTGCACCTGTGCTTTTCCAGGGTTGTTTTTTATGTCTTTCTTGCATTTTGTATTCTGTAATTCTTAAAAACTTGAACGATTTGGATGAGTTAAATAAGCAGTAAGAAAAAATACAAAGCACAAAGAGAAAAATAGGAAAACTGGAAAGGAAATGAAAATAAATAGCAAAGCTGGAAATAATTTCTTCTATTCCAGTTAATGACAAAAAATTTGGACCGGGAATGAAGAATTAGAGGGGGAAAAAGATGTATCATAGTTTTTGTTTTCCAAAACTAAATCAATGTAGAATTCCAACTGGAATAAGGTCAAGTTTGCCAATTTGTTTGGTTTTGGTTTCTTTTTTTTTTTTTTTTTCTTATACATTTCATATTAAAAATATTCAGATGTTGTTTTCTTTGGTAAAAAATAAGACCAGGTTATTTTTCAATGGGAAAAATTTCAGACAGGATATGTCATCCAGTTCTTCTGGGGTTGATGGCTTTTTTGGTCTTGTAGATTAGAATCATGATATGGAAAAGTTTAGGAGCTGTTCTGTTTGCAGTGATCTGAGAAGCATCCCCAAGCTGCCAGGTACCAAGTTGCAGTTCTGAGAGGCTGTAAATGCCAATGCCAACAGTCTTTTGATCACCAGCTCCATCAGCTAAATCAGCTGGGCAAAAGGAATTTCTAGGTTTCATTTGCACTGTTGTGCGTTGTCCCTTATTTGATGTAATTGTAGAATCATTTAGGTTGAAAAGGACCTTTAACATCATCAAGTCCATCCGTTACGCTAACACTGCCAAGCTACCACTAAACCATGTCCCTAAGCACCACCTCTATACAAGCCTTTTGAATACCTCCAGGGATGGGGACTCAACCGCTTCCCTGGACAGGCTGTTCCAATACGTGACAATCCTTTTCATGAAGAAATTTTTCCTAATGTCCAATCTAAACCTTCCCTGGCACAACTTGAGACCGTTTCCTCTTGTCCTATGGCTTGTTACTTGGGAGAAGAGACCAACCCCCACCTTCCTACAGCCTCCTTTCAGGTAGTTGTAGAGATTGATAAAGTCTCCCCTCAGCCTCCAGGCTAAACAACCCCAGTTCCCTCAGCCTCTCCAATGACATTGTGTGTCGATGGTGCATAGTTAAAGAAGAAAAATTAAATCTCTGTTAGGAAGAAAACATTGTTGTCTGTATCAAACTTTCAAATGTTAGACTTTGTCTGCTTTCTCAAAAGAAAGAAAGAAAGTTACAACAAAAAAACACTTTAAGTTATAGATCATCTTGCAGAGTCTGTCGTGGAGAAACCAGTGAAGTTCTAGGTCTCCCGGAAGTTTCTGCCTTTCCCAAGAACTGTTAACTCTATCTGCCATATGGTCAACTCTACCTTATTGCAGTGGCAATAGCGAGGTGAAGAAGGTCAGTGTAAGCGTGAGGTTTTACAGACAAGAGGGCAGTGTTCTGCAGCTCCAGTCAAGGACTAGTGTGTGGCCTCTGAGGAAAGTGCACTGGCAGATCGTGTACCTGGGGAATTGCTCTGCAGGGCGGCTTCACATGAATGATACAGATCAATACCTTCTGAGCAAAAAGTTTGCAGTGGAAAGACGTTTGTGATTTAACAAAAAACCCCATACTTATATTTTTCAGATTTACAGAACTTCTTATTATTAATTTTGAAATTTTTGTTAACGGTCTTATGATCCTGTTTCAAATTTTCTAACAGCATGGTAAGAACTTAAAATGGATTCAATTAGAAATAATTGTATCTTTCAGAGAAAAGAATTCCCTCAGAAACAGAAGAAGTCACGTTATCTTGTTTAACTCCCAGCCTTGCCTTGGTAACTGGATAAAAGAATTTGAATCAAAGCTAGTCTTCATACAATATGTTCTCTACTTTAGAGTTTCTCTAGCTTACAAATTATACAGAATGATTTAAGGCTCTCAAAGAAAGCAGTTTCTTTCTAATTCTAACTCTGTGTGTGAGTGTGGATCTGATGTACAGCATAGTCGCTTCAGGATGGAATAGAATAATTGAAAAAGGTCAGTTCGTACAAAAAAACCCTATGTATCTATGCATAT